>NW_008342636.1:449371-477093 GCF_000622305.1 Nannospalax galili | reverse complement strand
TATCTCTAGGGGGTTCTCATTGTACTCCTCTAGAGTACTATTGGTATTTGGTGGGGATATGTTATTTTGGTTTTTCATGTTATTATTTTTTCTCTGTGATTTTGACATGTGAATTTCTCTTGTGGTTTCTGATTCTTGTTGAGACTCAAGACTTCAAGTTTAGGTCTGCTTCATTTTGTAAACTTTATGTGTCTTTGTGGTTTACTTCTGGGCATGAAAAGCTGATTCCTCTAAGCTTCCAATTCTCTCTTTTGATTTTATATTAGAGTGGCCAGATTGCTTTTGTCTTCAGGAGTTACCACCAAGCCCAAGTCGGATGAGGATCACATGCATTCAGGCTTTCTCCTAAGTTCTGGATCTTAGGTCTGCTTCATTTTGTAAACTTTATGTGTCTTTGTGGTTTACTTCTGGGCATGAAAAGCTGATTCCTCTAAGCTTCCAATTCTCTCTTTTGATTTTATATTAGAGTGGCCAGATTGCTTTTGTCTTCAGGAGTTACCACCAAGCCCAAGTCGGATGAGGATCACATGCATTCAGGCTTTCTCCTAAGTTCTGGATCCCTCCAGGAAAGATTTTGGCCTCAGGAACTTGGGGGGTGGGCTGGCCTGCAAGAAGGACCCTGGAAAGATGCTGGTCTCTGGCAGCTGGTGGCTGTGCCACCCAGAGAGGCAAAGGGAGATGGGGGCAAGAAGAGGCCCCAAGGACTCCTGGGGACTGCATTGAGGAGCTGGGTTGGTCTGGATGCAAAGGATCAGGAAGCAGAAAGATCAGTGCCAGTGTCCAGGAAAGAGGCTGGCAGGTTGTGCAGCCCAGGGAAGCAGAGGGAGGTGAGGATGGGGTCTAGGCCCAGAGTGCTCCTGGGGACCCCAGAAGGAACTGGTTTGTTCTAGATGCAAAGGATCAGGAAGTAGTGATAGTTCCCTGGTGTCTGGGGCGCCAAGACAAGGAAAGGGACAGGACCAAGGCTAGGAGGAGAGACGGGTGGGGAGATGGGGGAGGTATATGAGGCTGGGTAAGTCAAGGTGCTGCAGAAGCCATCAACTTACCCTGGAGAGAGGCCTGCGGGTCGTGCAAGCCCAGGGAAGCAGCTACAATGGTTTTAACTCCGAAGTTAGTTAAAGACTATTCTGTGTGGCCCAGAACTCAGATGGGTATTTGAGACAGAAGGATTGCTAAAGTACTTTATTGTGAGGCATTTACCTATCAGCTTTTGTTAGCTTTGGACTCAGAAGGGACAACCCACTGTGTACACTCCCACCCCCTCCCTGTCTTCTCATTTTACGGTCAGTTTAGGGCCCCAAGCTGCTCTTTGGTTTTATTTTTAACTAAGTAGTGGCAAGCAGTTTAAGGATTTTTTGCTAAACTGGTAGTGGTAGAAAGTTTTCAAGTATTTATTTATTTTTTTAAGTTCTGATGATTGGTTTATTCTTATAAACTCAGAGACACACTGTTGTGATCTCAACTGCAGTCTGCTGTTGAAGAAAATTCAATGTGAGAAAAGGAGCTGGGGCCAGGGCTAGGACCTGGGCTACCTGGAGGCTCATGATGAATAGGATGAGGGTCCTCTCTGCAAGATCAGTTAGAACATCTGTCTCCACTCTCATTTCCTTAATGCCTCCTACCCTCACCAGCTTTGCCTTGGATTCTTGTTATCTTGCTCCAAATCTACTTGGATAGCTGACCTTAGAGCTTTCAACCTCCTCAAAGCTGTTTCTCTGTTCTTCCACATCTGATCTTTGAATCTTGTTTGATCAAAACACTTGACTGATTTCTCTATATCTGTTTATCTCTTTGTACTGCACTTAGACCCAACAGTTGATGTCTTTGTACTAGACTTAGACTCAACAGCATTTGTGTGTGTGATCCACCTCTAGTCAGAATACTGAGGTATAATGTTTCCAAGTGTAGACTTATCTCTGAAAACCTAAATTCTTTTGGGATTTCTCCATATATATATATATATATACAAGCCATATGTCAAAATTTGCTTCCTGTTATAGCATTCCATAATTTTATTCATAACTTTATGGGAAGAATAATTATAAAGTATTATTTGATGATTGGTCTGATCATATGTTCTCCAAGTTGCCAGTTATAGTCTCAGATAAGTGATCCTGTCTAGTCAATGGGGAAATTCAGTAGTTCTCAACCTGGCTACAAAAAATAATTTTATGGACAGTTTTTACAGACTAAATTACCTGGGTCCCATTTGGACAATTTCATTGAAACCCTAAGAATGAGGCATACATAGTTAAATTTTTCAACATGAGCTAGATGTAGTGGTACCTGCCTTTAATACCAACACTATGGAACCAGAGAAAGGCAGATCTCTGTAATATCCAGGCCAGCCTGATCTACACAGCAAGTTCCAGGCCAGATGGGGCTACTGGGACAGCTTGTCTCAAAAATAAACCCTTCTCAACATGTAACTCTAATATATAGTTAAGATTTTGAAGCATTGTAGTAGTCAACACAAGCCAGCAATATTGACCTCATTTTTTAGTGTATTTCATGGAGTGAATTGGATACAATATTTCTTGAAACAACATGGGATATTAATAAATACAAAAATTTGTGAAGTAAAATTTCCTTTCAGCATAGACAAATCATACATTTAGGAAATATAAGTGTAATGAATTTCATCTCCAAATTTTATTTGACTGTAATATATATTGTTTGATATGAAAGACAGTAACTAACATGTGGACCTTTTAAACACAAAAGTGGTACAGATCTTTGGAGCATTGTTTCATTTCCCTAAAGATATAGGGACATGGATTCATATGTAAAATGTCAACAGAGGTTTAGCAAAATTGCTTAGCTATGCCTGACTACCTGAGTTTAATTCCGTGTACTTACACACATGTACACTCTCACACACGTACACAGACATACACAGTAGTAATAATAATAAATGTAATGAAAAAAATTTAAAGTCATCAGGGTTCTGACTGTGTTGCTAACATCACAGGCCTGGAGGAAAATCACTGAGACTTCCTGATTGATTATGAATTGATGTCACTACTTTTCCACACTTTTAATATTAACAATGAATTTTCACACATATTCACACAAGTATAAAATAGTAAGGTCAGAGGACAAAGCCCATGAGAGAGATAAAATGGGTAACAGAAGTAATCACAGTGTATTAGTACTGTAAAAATCAATAAAGCAAATATGTTATTCTTTTTAAGTGTCATATTACAATAATGTTTTCCTGAAGACTGTCGTCTGCATCCAATTTAAAAAGGCATCTGCTTGTGTTTGCTTAAAACAAAAGGGTGGTTGACTTAATGAATTATTTACAGGCATGCAATATGGCAACAGTGTCATTATGAACTCTCTTCTAAGATCTCCTCTGGCTACTCCTGGCAGGGTGTCAATTTGCTTGTTTTTATAGTAGGTGCATGAAATTCTGAAGCTATTCAAATAAATGAGATTCTACCATTGGACTTACTAATGCAGGCAAACCCAGCAAGAAAGCCATGGCAACCAGAATGGCAGAAACATTTATTTGGTATTAACAATGTGCATCGCGGAGTTCAAGTAGAGGAGCCAGGATTACGACAGTCTTGAAAATAGGCTAAAGATCTGAGGAAATCAGCACAGGACCATAAGAGGAGCTGAAGAGAAAATGAAAAAAGAGCAGAACTTGTGAGCTCTCCCTTCTCTCTGTTGTGTACACTCCCTGTCAGTATCTGTGTGAGATTCTGCACCAAAGTGATGAAGCAGAAAAATTAAATGAACTTTGAAGTTGACAAAAAATAATGTGCTTAAAAGGCCTAAGGAGGAACACCATGGATATTAGTAACATACTATTAAGTCCAATGTGTTTTTGTTGTTGTTGTTGTTGTTGTTGTTGTTTTAGCATCATCCTACAATCCCACATTTGCCACAGTTTCCTTCCACAAAGCCAGTGTGGCTGACAGAATCCATGAAGGCAGCTGCTGATAGTTGGAAGCATGGTGGGATCCAAGGCAGGGCTGAAGGAGCAAAACCCCATAGAGATGGCAGGTTCTCCTCAGGTCAGAACCACCCACCTGTAATTCCCCATCAGTGACTGATGTTAGCCACTGATCAAGGATGGTGAGAGCTGATAGAACTGAAATTTCAATCTATAAAAATGGGATGCCTTTGTAAAGAAAACCTATTTACAACTGATAATTTCTCCCACTGAAGCTTATAATGCAAATCTCAGAAAGAAAGGATCTATGGAGAGAGCATGCAGAAGCTGTAGATCTATATTTATTCTCCCCTCCCTGGTCGTTGTTGTCTACTGCCCACAATGGCCCATATGACGTCTGGACGTGGCAGGTGGTAGTTAAAGAGGGCTACACTCTCCCCGTCTTCAGCATTACAGCCTCAGGAGGGATTTCCATTTGAAAGTTTGATAAGCCAGAGACTCTTGTTAACTAGCATTGTTATCATAACAGGTTTATTATACTCTAAGGGTCATAATAATTTAAAACTGTCATTTCATATTGTAGTCCAAGATACCCAAAGATAAATGCAGTAGATTTTCTTATTAACTCTGTGAAAGGCAAACTCTCAAATGCTAATGAGAATGGGAACAAAGTGTGAATAAGCATAATTTATGCTTAATGCTTGAGCTGCACTTTCTCTTGTGATGGCATGAATGCATTTTATAGTGAAAATAGTAGTTGGAGGTAAAGAAGCCTCTGGTGGATCTGCAGGACCCATGAGCACATTCAAATTCCCATTCTGCAGGAGGGAAGAAAATTAGAAGCATCACTCCCCTCACCACCAGGAGTAATGCTTTGCTGACTTCAAAGGAAGTAGAAAGTCAGCAAGTATCAAGCCAATGGGTGAAGGACTGCCTAATTTACTCTGGCTCTGCTCACAGATCAAATTCACCAGAAGATTACCAAAGTACCTATATGGCTGCTTTCAGAGATTTAGACACAAATTTAAAGTTGATACGGTCAAATCTTTTTTTTTTTTTTTTTTTAAAAAAAAAAGCTTTCTTTTTAACATTGTACTTTTAAACATTGAGGGTGGATAAGTAGAAAGGACTGAAAGGATGGACTGTGATTTCCTAGAATCTAGTCCTGAGTCCTGAGCCTTACTGGATGGAACTGTGCAGCTTTAGATAAATCATTGAGCCTTTCTGAGCTTCTATTTTTCATTCAAAAACTTGGGAAATAGTGACAACAATAGTAAATAATCCCTAAATAAATGGATTGATAGGAGACTTTAAGATAATTAATGTGCTTAGCCTAATAATACAAGTTCAAAAATGTTAGACTTTATTTGTATGGTCATTGCTAAAGTTTTCCTACCAGTGGTCTCATCCCAGGTTTTTATTTTTTATTATTGATTTGTGTGTGCGTGTGTGTATTTCATATAGAACATCCCAAACAATCTAATTCATCTTTATATCCTCATCCCAAATGGCACCCTCCCATAGCCCCCCTCCCCACTTGAGCCCATATACTCTGTCATCCCTGTTACTGTCCACTGTATTATCCCCAGCCATTACCCAGTGCTAGTCCATCCACTAAATCTACTCAGCCTATCTAGAGTCCCTTGTTTTAGGAAGATCAGCTCTTCCTCGTGTTACAGCAATCAGTTGCCAACATTTCTTTAGGTAAGATTGGAGTCTGTTGTTCATTTTCCCATTTCTATGCTGGCTTACTGTCTCATCCCAGGCTTTTAATACCAAGTCAAGAGCAATTTCTTATAAACTATATGACACCTCAGATCTACCAACTGCAGGGAGGGAGTCATTGCACAGAAGGAAGAAAAGGAAAAAGACATTTTAAAATTGAATCAGAAATTGAGGCAAGTTGACCATAGGCTAACTTCAAGTTTTCTCTCCACTACTTGCAAGTCATTGTATGCTCAATCATGGGAAATCTGATGTGTGCATCAAAAGCCACCACACTGTAGACTATCACATGCCTATAATGCCCGCAGAAGCCAGAGTCATCAGACCCCCTAGAACTGGAATTACAGATGGACGTTAGATGCCATGTGGGTGATGGGATCTAAACCTGAGTCTTTTGCAAGAGTAGCCAGCGCTCTTAACCACTGAGCCATTGCTCCAGCCCCTTTAGGTAAGAGACAGGGAGTGGAGGGAGAGAACTAAGTATTGAGATGTCAAATAAGGTAAAATGAAATACTTATGCTTTCTTTGCAAGTCTGAGTTTTGGTAAGTTAAATTTGGGGAGTCTGCTGTGTGTGATTGAAATAAATATAGGTTAAACAACTTGAAGGTCTTCACTAAAATTCCTCATACTACCAGACTCTTCCTCGTTAGGAAGTTTAGCAGTGATAGAGCTGTGGGGATTGATATGGCTACCAACTCTTTCCCGGTACTGCCCTGTTTTATTGATTAATTCATTAATTGGCTTCTTGACACAGGGTTTCATGCAGCTCTGGCTGATCTGGAACTCAATGAGAACCTGAGGCTGCCATTGAACTCTTGATCTTCCCGTTTCCATCTTTCCGGGCCTTGCATTACAGGCTTGTATCAGCATACCCAACCTGCTCCATTTTTTTAACAAGTATAATTTCCCCACCTCTACTCTTTTGAAATATAACATACAAGATAGAAAAGTGCATAAAACAGTGCCAGGTTTTTCATGTTCTCTCCCCAAGCAATGTCTTGGAAAACCAAGCCTGCCAAGAACAATGTCAGAAGCATCAATTGACTACAGAGATAACAACATACCCAGAAGGCAGGTTGTCTGACAATAGAGGTGCCAGAAAGAAATTGCTGTACCTGTGGAGACTTTGAGTAGTTCCACAGAGGTGGTCCATAAGCAACAATAATGGCAGCTGGAAATTCCCCTTTTAACTCAGTGGGAGCTTTCAGAGACATCTGAACCATTTGGCTTGGCTGGGTCACTCTAGTAAAGATACAAGTCTTATTTATATACTAGAACAATAGCAGTTTACGGAGAAAGCACCCACAGCCACAAGGCATTTCCAGGCTAACAGCCATCTTTAAATTTCATTTTGGTTAATGATTGGAACCAAACACTGTCAGACTTGTGCCTGAGTAGAAAATGGGACCCATAAGTGGGAGACAGCTGGTGGCTCTCATTTTTTGTAGCCTTTTTGCATTTGTACTAGGTTAGCCAATTCATGAGTATACCCAATGACCAACTACAGCTTTAAGCTGCAGGAGGCCAGTCTAACCATGGATATATCAGAACTATGGGGCGAGTGCACAGTGTCCCCATGTGTCAGAGCATTTCTGGTTCTATCAGATGGCATCTGGGTCCTGGTCTTGTTGGCTGCCTGGGGGAGAGGCAGAGAGTGTGCAAACCTCCAGAGATGGTTGTAAAGCCCCTGCAATAGACAATGATGATGAAAATGTTTGTGAGCCCCCGTGCACCCCTTGAGAGCAAACGCTGGCTTTCGGTGTTGCTTCATTTTCCTTTTTCTGAATTTTCCCGGAGAGGAAGTTCAAAGACTCAGAGTAGATGCATGACCTCCTCTCCTGGACAAGCATGAAGATGCATGCTTGTGCGTGCTCCCCATGAGAAGAGCAGGGGTGCTCCCCCGAGAAAAGAAGTCAGGTCTAGGTCATCTATTGTAATTCACTGTATTACAGGGGAACCGGGGGTGGGGGCTCTTGGTTCTTGTCTTCTTAAAGCAAAGAATTCCGTTGACAGCCACAGTTTAAGCAGAAGTTTATTTAGCAAAATAGTATAGACACTCCAAGGAGATTAGAGTGGGCCATCCTAAAGAGGGAAACCAACCCACTGGGTTCTGCATCCAGGATTTTAAGGAAGATCTGTGGATAATTATGATTTGATGACAAATTCATGACGTAAGATATCTCTTCTTCCTTCCCAAATCGTGGTGAACTGAATATTCCTTTCAAGGTGTTTCTTCCTTTGATTCTCCACAAAAGGAGGGGGGGTCAAAACCATAGTGAAAGTGATCATTCTAAGAGCATCAGGGCTTGTGAAGATGCAGATCCTTCGATAGTGCATGTGTGGGAAAGTGCCTTGGTGCCTTAGTTTTTGACAGGATGATTACAGTCTACCTGTAGCTACAAGGATGCTTGACCACAAAGGAGCGTTTCTGATTGGCAGGACACAGCTTCCAAGATCCACCTGCAGTTTTCCTTTACTCCATATCTAACTCTTTGCTGACCCATTATCAACTGTGGAATGTTATGTTCTCTACCAATGAATTTGTAATTGTATTCAGGTCAGGGACCCTATACCAGTCAGGATGCTAACTGGTGTCACACTACGATGGCCCTCGGATAGTTTAAGAAGGGAAGTTTAGAAAAGGTATGGACCGAGGAGAAAAGAATTACTAGGGACATAGGGCATTCCAGAATACAACTCTGGAGCAGTTACCATCCCTGGTCCAAAGAAAGGAAGAAGAGATGGCTTAGTGATCTCTCATGGAAGACAGTCTACAGGGAGTGAGGAGCATGCTGTCTGTTCACCTCCTTGAAAGCCAGCCAGACACCACAGGCCAAGCCAGAGTGCTGGGGATCCTGAAGAGCATCTGGAGCCAAGGACAGAGTTGGGAAGGGCTGAGAATGGACTCAGAAGAAGTGCTCTTAGGCTCTCCAGCACAAAGCTTTACCTTTTTCCTTAGATCCACAGCACCTGGCTCAACAGGCCTCAGTAGGCACCTGCTTGATGAAGGGAGTGTTCTTCCTCTTGACATCACTGTGCCTTTTTTCTTTCCAACATAGCAGCAGTGCATCTATCTGCTCCCAGTCCTTCCTGGAGAAGAATGGCTTATATCAATTTGAGGTACCCTAAAAAGAACCTGACTGCAGGAAAGATTTTAAAGCATAATTTAACTCCAAAGAATAACAGACCTCCCTCTAAAACTCTGGTCAAGAGACCTAAATAAATTCGCCTATGTAATTGCCGGTACACAGCCACGTCTTCAGTTTTATGAACCAACTCCAGCATCCCAGAGTTTACATCCTTCCTTGATCAGCCTTCAGGAAGGAATTTACTTCTCTAATAACTTGCTTCTCAACATCAGGCAGGTCCCAGAATGACCATCAAACAGAGGCAACATGAACAGCTGGGAGTATCTGATGGTGGTAAACACAGATGTGCCTGACAGGACGTTAAGTGCTTAGCAGGTTGATATAACTGACTTCCCGTGTTCAGCAAGGCTTTGTGGTCTCTGAGATGTGACTGGCTGGGCGTAATGTTTGCTGGGCTCCCCATCCACTATGATAAAGGTTTTTCTGTACCAAGTGATGCAGTGCTTTGGCTCAGATGTTAATCACGACACCCGCTCCAGGACTGTGATTTACAAGCGAGGCTCGGAACCCTTTCAGTAATTCAGTTCCCGTAAGTCTGTGTTGTTGGCTCCTGGATGCACTTGCTTAAGCTAATTAAAAAACAAGCTGAAGAAATTCATTTCTTATGCAAAATTAAATCTGATGTACACATTGAATATTGCACCTTGCCACGTTCATTTCTAGCTCCATTATGCCTTTTACTGTTCACTTTGTAGCTTGAGAATTCCCACTTAAAGCAAATGTTTGGATTCCCGGAGAGAGAGAATGGGCCTCCTTTTTGTAATGACTGAGTATAAAGCAACCTTGAAGCACAAAAGTATTCTCATTTTCTTCTGCAGCGTTATCACAAAGCACATCATAAGGAGTCTGACAAATTGAGGGTCTACTGGTGAGATGGGAGTTGTTTTCAAGTACTCTAATCTGCCCATAAGAAAATGACACTGGAGGATGTATGTCCTGGGCACAACAGGCCAGCATCGCTAACTTGAGGAGGTCCTGAAATTTCCCGTCTGACTTACCCAATCTGTGTAACACTAGTATGTAGGTATATTTGTAATGTGGTTTGATGAAATTCAAAGCAAACTTTAATAAGATAAAAAGATGCGCTGCCTTTGGAATGCAAACAGACAAACAAGAGAGCTACCTACTGTGGACCAGCATGCTTTGTGTCTGTTCACATCTCGGCTTCCAAATTTCAGAGCATGGGCAATTACTATCACTTCTATCCTGTCCAACTTATTTTGCAAATACATTCTTCAGACACAGATAAACTGATCAGTGAATGCCATCAGTGCTCCAGGATTTTCTGAATAATCTTGAGTGAGTTTTGATGTGGAAGATGTGCCCTAAAGTATTTGACAAAACCCTGGAGAAAGTTGAATGCTAGTGGTGTTGGGAAAGGGCTGATGTCACCATCTCTTGGTCTTGGACATCTGGCATTGTACTTTTTCCTCTGAAGTCTCTTACATAGTAGGTGTTAAGGAGCCGGTAAGTTTCATTCTAGTCTTTATGTGAAGCTGTTAATGAATTTCAGGTGCCGCTTGCCTGTCTTCTACGACCTCTTTAGCAAATTCTCTGTCTGGAGAATCCTTCTTTTGTTGGTTGAATTGTTTTTGCTGCATTGACTTTTTGGATGAATCAGAATTTCCTGACTCTAGCAGTGTTACCACCTGATTCTCATTCCCAAATCACCTGACTTTAGTCCCAGGGTCTTATCCAAGCTAATTATTTGACTCCCTCCATGCTCTCAAATTCTTCTTTAGAGATCCTACTGGAAGCCTCTAACCTGCTCCCAACAAGCAGTAGCATCACAGACGATGAACCAGCTCAGATAGTGACAGTCATCTCACTCTCTGGCTGGCATAGGGACCTCCCTCCTGCCCTCTTTAGCCTTAAATCTGTACTTGGTCTGGACTTGTCCAAATTCTTGGAGACCCTTATCAGAGCACCCTTCAAAAGGAATGTAAGTGGGACATGTTAGCTCAGGCCTGTAGTCTTAGCACCTAGGAGTCCAAGGAAGAAAGTTTTCCCTGAGTTTGAAGCAGCCTGGGGTACATAGTGAGTTCTAGGACAGCCTGGACTACAGTGTGAAACTTTGTTTCAAAACCAAACAAAACACGAATAACAGCAAACAACACACACACACGCACACACACACATATGCACACACACAAACACACATACACACACACACACACACACACACAAATAATGTAGCCCACTATTACCAAGTCAGTTGGATTTCTTTATCACTACTACAGCGTCATATATAAGAACTTAGGCAAAAAATCCTTACGTTGTACAGTATGAAGTAGGCAGGAAATGTGTAAGCAATGATTGTGAAGAAAAGAGGCCTGGGGTCTCTTCCTCCTCAGCACTTCATCTAGAGTCCTTGACAGCCCAGGCAGTGTGCTAGCTACACAGCAGATTTTTGTTCCAGGGACTGCCCGTTCTCAGGGGCAGGCATGAGAGTGTTCTTATCTCTGCACACAAAAATGGAATGAGGGTGCCAGGCAGTCTGAGTTTACATCACAGCTGTTTATCCTGTTTATAGGAATCATCTGGGAGAGGAGGCTTCCAGACCTAGGGATCTCTGTGCTGGTGAGAAGTTACCATCAATCCTGCTGCAGGTGGGAGTGTGGCACCCCTGAGGTTGAGTTGTAAGCATTGCTTAAAACAGAACAAAGCCGAGGCCAATCGTTGTAGATGGTGTTTCATACTTTTTCTTCCCTCATGCTATACAGCAAGTCGGACAGCATGACCACAACACATCGGCTTCAAAGAAAAATGCAGTTAAACCTAGCCAATTTCCATCTGAAACGCACATCCAGGAGACATGTCTTCCTATTGTTTTATTGAAGGGAAACTCCATTGCTTTCTTGATCCCCTTTTAATGGAGGCGGTGATAAAAGTAAAATAGAAGTGAAAGGTGATAAATGGCCTGTAGGTACCATATTCAAAGATGAAAACAAGACATAAATAGAAATATTAATCAATGTTCTGAGCTTGGTTCAGGCACTAAACTATGGAATGTAATACATCCCGCAGCTTAATTATTATTTTTATGGACACTGTGGCCCAATGTACCCCAGGCAATTGCATCAATAAAGTCTTTTGCTAGGGTGGCTTCTGCACAGGGCTGTGCTACTTTTGTGCCAGGAGAACAGCTTTGAGTTTATGCTAGATTCATGCTAATATTTTGAGCTGTGTATCTTGGATATCCTCTGATTTTAATGCACAGTTGAAGATACCTGCATTCAGTTCCAACTTGAACCTTAGTCTTATTCTGGAGATATGACTGCTCGCACCCAAACAGAAGTCAATCAGACTTAGCCATGTGATACTACATAAAACCAAGCTGGCAACGAAATCAAATTGACTAAAACAAATGCTTTCATCAGAAATGCTATGACTGAACAAGAAATAAGATTTTTTTTTTCCACCTGGCCAAATGTAGTAGATTATAAAATTGTTAAGATCTTGTCATTGGGGCTGGAGAGACAGTTCAGCAGTTAAAATCACTGACTGCTCTTGCAGAGGACCCAGGTTTGATTCCCAGCACTCACATGGTGGCTAACAACCACCCTTAACTCCAGGGGCTCTGATACCCTCTTCTGCCCTCTGTGGGAATTGCATGACATGGGTGCACTTACATATATGAAGACAAAACACTCATACACATAAAATAAAATAATAAAAATTTTTAAAAATTTTAAAATCTTGGCACTAAAATTTAAATGTAACTTTTCTATCTAAAAAAAATTTCCCTTTTTTCCAAAAAAAAAAAAAAAAAAAAAAAAAAAAAAAAAAAAAAAAAAAAAAAAAACAAAAAAAAAAAACAGATCAAGCTTTCTATCTTGTAGTGACCAATCTCCACATGCACATGCACACACCCTCCCCCAGTGCACAGAGATTTCTGACTTCTACCAATGCATCTTTAGACAAATGACTTCTTTTAGGACTCCCATTGGTTCGTATCTGTAAGGAAGTCATTCCCTGAGTGGTACTGTTGTGAACCTGTTGTCATTAGCACATGATATTTTTCTGCCCCTGTGAGGACAACTTCTTTAGGTTAGTTTCCAAAGATGATAAAGTAAATACATTTCCAAGGTCATCAAGAACTTAAGAGAGATCCAAGAAACCCTGACTTAAGCCTTCTCTAAAATATGTTTTCTACATCCACCCGAGAGACATGAAAACACTTATTTCCCTGAAATAGAATTCTGCCTGTCCCTGACAGACTCCAAATGCTGACTCAGCTAGGGAAACAAGTTTGAAGTAAAATGTTATCTCTCCATTCAGCACTGTTTCACCTCCATTTGCTGTCTGGAAATCTTTAAATGCATCCTGATATAGGCAAGCTTGGGGTTTCCATACCTCTAGCTTTTTCCTGATCTGTCTCTCTACACTGTATGGTTTCAGAGGCTATAATTTTAAAATTGCAACATGAAGTGAACTACATAAGACAAAAGTTTTTAAGGAATGCAAAGTCTCTTATACGTGACAGCCATATCTGTGCAATGTGCAGATATATAGACGTGAAGGGGAAAATGTTCAACCCTCTGGGTGCTAACTGTGAAAACCTACTACATGTCAGGGGCTTTATCCATATGGTGCCAGTCAGCCCAGTGTTTCTGAGACTGTGATGTTCATACTATGTGAATGAAACAGATGGATAATTTGACAGCATCATTCATTTCTTTTTATCCAGATGTTCTTCCATCCTGTTGACAAAGCCTTTCCATAGCTTTTAACAGTTGATACTTGATATAAACTTCACATCACTGTAGTTAAATTTGGTGTTTTTTTTTTCCAAGAATTGTGAACTTGGCACTAGACTGATGGTTCAATCTGTAAAGTACTTGCTTTGCAAGCCTAGAGACATGATTAGATCTCTGGAGTTACATACACACACACACACACACACACACACACACACACAATGTCTGGGTATTGTGGCTTGCGTTTGTAATTTCAGTACTGAGGAGGGGGAGGTAGGCAGATCCTTGGGGCTCACTTGTCAGCCAGCCTAACCTACTTGGTGAGTTCTAGGCTGATGAGAGACCAATCAGTCAGTCAACCAACCAATCAATCAATCTGTCACGAGAAGATATCCTCTGGTCTCTACACAAATGTGCACACATGTATAGTGCAACCCCACACCTATGAACATGCATAGACACACATGCAAATTCACATACACAAATTCAGAATTGTCATTTTCCTGAGTATTTACTGTTGTACTTCTGAACAGGTAAATGCTGAGTAGCTTATCCACTGTTAGCATGTTAGTGGGGAAAGACATAATATACACATAAACATCATTATATCAAACACTAGATTTTAAAGAATCAGGTATTTATCTTATCCTATTAATGATTTATATGTTAATATTTGAAGATGATACTTTGACATACAAACAAATAAAATATTTATCTTATCCTATTAATGATTTATACATTAATATTTGAAGATGATACTTTGACTTACAAACAAATAAATAGGTAGATAACTACTCATGTACATAATCTGAAATTTCTCTGACACAACTTAATTTCAAGTATTCTTTTTGGAAATAAGCAAAATAACCCTATATGCCAGACTTTATTTCTAAGGAGACAGAATCTTGAAATAATTTTGAAATTCTGCAGATTTAAGGCTTGAGAGATTCTTTTGTTTTTTCACAGTCATGACAGGCTTTGCTAACAGCAGGGATTTTAAACCGAGTGTATTTCTTTGCAGTTCTTCAGAAGCTCCAACTTGAAATATTATTGTAGCATTAAATGTTTTTGCTTCTAGAATCCCACTTAAAATGTAAAAGACTTTAACATGAAATAAATAAACGCATTGTTCTCCGAGATTAGGTCAGTGTCTTTGAAATGTGCTGTTGGAATGTTAATTGAGTTTGACATAAGCATGGAGGTAAAATGCTCGCTGCCACTCAGCTTGCTGGCGGTGAAGCTGATTTCCAATTCTAATCACTGTCTTCTAGCTGACAGCACACTGAGATGGAGATGTTGAATATTTTAGTTTGATATTATCATGGTTGTTTAAAGTACTGACTACGTGTTTTGAAACCAATAGATATAATTGGTATGCATGTTGGAATTAGTCTGGGCACATCATTTATTTATAGAGTCTTTTGATGTAACTCTATGGGGGGAAAGTTAATAAAACATGGTTCAAAGATACATTTCTGCTCACCACTATGACAGGAAGTACAAATTGTTGTTCTGAAAACACTGTTTTCTAGTGAAACATGTTTTTTATTCCTTCTGAAGCTATTCCACCAAAGCACGAAGAAAGGGATCTAGAAAAAACAAGAGGAACACAGATTCTGTTAATTCCTTTAACCGTTCCTGATGCAACTTGTATCAGTTAAAATTCATGGGCCAGAAGCAGTCGTGGTGGAACACATCTGTAATTCTAGCACTCGGGAGGTGGAGCCTGGAGGATCAGAAGTTCAAGTTAAGCTACATGGGGTGTTTGAGTCTATCCTAGAATACATGAGACCCTGTTCAAAAACAATCAAACAAACAAATAAAATACCCATGGGCCAATACAGAGAAATCAAGACCTGTGACTATACCTAACCCTTCCTGTTTTCTCGAATAAACTAAACTACTGTGTCAAAGGGTCACTTGTCAGGGCTGGAAGGACTAGAAAGTTTAGAAAGCAGTGCAGCTGACCCTCTGAAAGGTCACAGGGAGATGTGTTTGTACACAGCCCCTTGCTGTGAGGACACTGGCCCCTTCAGTCTATTCAAACCCGGAAGTGTATTTATAGTGCTCATTCCTGGCTGTGGTGTATTTATGAATACAATGAATGTTGATCTTTTCATAATTTGTTTAATTATCCATAAAAAATTCAAAACTGCATTCAAATAATAATTTGCCCAGGGCCCAGCTTGGATCACATCTCTTCTCCAATTGACATAAGGTTGAATGGGCTCATGTCAGCATTTGGGTCTTTGACAAGACATCTAGTGAATGGCTGGTTCCAGATGGCCATACCCATGTGATTGACATCTGGTCATAGCCCTTGGACAGACTAAATCTAAACTCTTCATGGTTTCCTCAGTAGGTGAGTTCAGGCTGTCTCCATGGCCAATAAGCTCCAAGAATAAAAGACAGAAGCTGTAAGGTTTCCTGAGATTAGAGCTCAGGATTGCACAGTGTGACTTCTGCCACATTCTATTGATCAAATCATGTCACTAAGCCAGCCTACGTGTAGTTGAGAAAAGATCTGTCTGTCAGTGGGAGGAATATCGCAGTGTCTTTGCCTCCTGTATAGACTCTGCCCACTTAACTAGAAAGATAATGACATGTGCTTCAGGCATTTGACAACAATCTATTGCTAGTAATGATTTATATAGAAAGAAGGTATTATAATATTAACAAAAAACACCCAAAACTTTGTGGGAGATATATTATACATTTATTTGGTATCAATTTCTTAACTGTTGAACAAGCCTAAGATAACTTCTCTTAGCTCAAGATTGTTGAACTGTGTTTACATATTCGTTTTTATCAACCAAATGGTAGTTGGTGAGTCGGTCATGGATGGTCCCACTCGTGTATCTAGGTAAGTGGCTGGATTGTCAAACACGCCATGATTATCTGCCTATCCCCTTTGCACATTTTTTTTACATAGTAGCTAGATTCTAAAGGCACATTTTTTTTAAATGTAGGTTTTTTGAAAGTTTTTCTTTTTAAAAGCTTTAAAATGTATACAGACATGTATAGAGAGCAAATTAATCCCTTGATGGGGGGTGGGGGGGATATGTGTAAGTGGGTAGAGGATGGTAGTAACACATGACAACAGGGAGATGGCTCAGAAATGGTATGACTACAGTGGTAGAGTAGCAAATAGCCCCATTAAGTTTAACTGGTCAAGAATATAAAATCTCTCATCTATCTGTTGGAAGACCCACCTTTCCAATTTCACTGGTCAATCATCTATCTGGTCATAGGACCACCCCCAGAAAGACAGGTTCACCTTAAGTCATGTTAAACGGATGGAATATGTAGTGCACTAATAAGATAGTGAACTTTTCCTGCCTGGAATTCTGCCTCCTAGTGCAGGACTTCTGGACCCAGCCAAAGACATGTGGCTCTCTGTAAGTCTGCCCACTCTTCTGAATTCTTAAGAAAAGCATAATGTTTGCCTCTTTTTCATATCCCCTTTCTAAGCATGCTTTCTTTAAGGCTTTGGGCTCCGTAAGTCCTTCCCACTTTTCTGAATAGAAAAGTGTAATTGCTCTCATTTTGTTCTTCATCTCTCTTTCTCAGCATGTTTTCCCTAATGCTTTGGGCTGCCCCAGCATCTTGTATCTCCCCACCACGTGGCTACTAGTCTGCCAAATGTCTGACCCCATGCTGGCTCTAAGCCTGCATGCCTTCATCACTTTCCTTCTCTCCTCCATTCTCTGTCTCAAGGCAGCTGCCAAGATTCCCAGCTTGCCTGCCCTGAGGACTTTTCTTTAAATTCTAATAAAATTGTCTTAAAGCTTCCATTTGGGTCCATTCTTAAATTCTTGTATGAATGAGACTAAGAACCCTCTAGTGGATGCTATTTCTCCTCGTATCATTAATAAAATATTACACATTAAAAAAAATGAATAGTGAAATTAAAACCAAAAAATCCACATCAAATTATTAATTTGATGATTAATTGTATTTGGCAGGCATTGTAGGTTTTGTTTTTTTACATATGTTTTATACATATATATGTGTGTGTATATATTTCAGGCCTAGATATTCCTTGCTTTTAGAGACTGATAATCTACCTTGGGGTTGGCAACCATTTTCTGAAAATGATCAGGTAGTAATTGTTTTGGATTTTTCTGACTGTTTCTAGTTGCTGTCACTCAGCCCTGTAATTGTACCATGAAAGGCACCACAGTTAACCTGACAACAAATGAGTGGATATTACAAAACAATTTTGTTTATAAAACAGAGGTTTGTCCCTTGATGAGTAGTTTGTCAGTCACTGGTCAAGGCAGTATAAAGTAGTCCATGAGAACAGGAGCTGGAATCTGGTCAGGTGGCACAGGAACCCCAAAGCAGCAGTTCTGGTCCTGAGAATGTACTTAGTAGAGGCCTGGAATATGGAAGAGAGCCCTGTTTCCTGTTCCTTGTTATCTCTGCTGAATGAGCACACCTGCCCAGTAGCTAGAGCAAGGAGCTGACTAGGCAGAGGCACTGGACACCTCCTGGGCATCAACTGGGCTGATCAGCTCCCCATGCCTCACTCCAGTTTCTGGCATCTCCCAGGCTAGCAGCTTGACCCATTTCCTGGGACCCAAACCTGCTCTATAGGAGCTCTGCCTTTTCTCTTTCACTGGAGCTCCTACCTCTGAATGCTCCGTATTAAAACATTTTACTAAAAATGGTCCTATTTTCTATGGCAAATACTTTCACACTTGAAAAATAGAAGCAATATTTGATTTATTTTTGTAGGTATTTAGAATATTATTTTAAATAAATAATTGTCAACAATATAATTGTGAAATGTTTTAAGTAAATAAACTTCTGCTTCTGTTAAAAAAAAAAAAATACCCCTGTGGTCTATGAATTTCCTTCTTCAAATTTTTGAGGTAGGGGCCTGGAAGCCCCAGCTCAGGACAGCTTTGCTGGCTGGGAGTTTTCTAGGAAAGGCCCCTTCACTCTCAGAGACACCCTACTTTTCTCGTAGCTCTGTCTTGAGACAAACATAAAAAAAATTTACATAACACCTAGTTATTTAATAGTTTTTTAGTTAATGCTCTGCCTTGTCTGTGTATGCCGACTCACTTTGAATCTTGTCTTAAATCCGAATTTAACCAATGGAACAGGAACTTCAGAGTAGGAAGTGCTGTGGTATTCTCCAAGTCAGGTCTGGCAGCTTCTGCTTTCCACCTTTTGGGACCCATGTTCTGCTGTGAGGAGCCCAGTTCTGAGGGTGACAATGGGGAGGAGAGCCAAGATGCTCTAGTTCAGAACCCTCAGTTAAGCTCCTAATTCGCTGCTGGCCATTTTGACATGTTAGATGTACAAACTGAACTCCCAGATGACCACAGCCCCAGTCAGTACCGTAAGAAGTAAGATACCTCAGTGACTGAGCCTGGGCATCTGCGGTTGCAAGTCATCTCATGACGATTGTTTTAAGCAACTAAATTTGAGGGTGATTTATAGTACCCCAACTGTATATATTCTTAAACAAAATGATCACATTTATTTTATTTGTTTGTACATGTGTGTGGTGTGGGTGTGGGCTGGAGGTTATCTCCTTCTACCATATGGGTCTTGGGAACTGAGCTCAGATCTTAGGCTTGACTGCAAGCACCTTTTCCTGCTGAGCCATCTCCATGGCTCAACAGTAGACATTTGTGTTTCCTTATTCAGGCCAATCAATGATCTAGAATCACACCATTACAAATATAAACACAGAATAGTAGTGTTTATATTTAGGCAGTCACTCAGACTTTAGCAGGCTTAGAGGACTTTGAAGATGGACCTCCTCACTTCCTGTTTTCCTGGTAACACATTCATTTTAAGGGGAAATATTCTTATTGTCCTTCTTAGAATTTGGAATACGGTGTAAAACGAGAGAAGAAGCATCACAATTGTCTTCCTTAAGATTTTAAATAGTGGGCTGGAGAGATGGCTTACCTGTTAAGAGCACTGGTTGCTCTTGCAGAGGACCCAGGTTCAATTCCCAGCACCCAACATAACTCCAGTTCCAGAAACCAATGTCATCTTGTCCGAAGGCATTGCAGCACATAAGTCCAACTTGCATACATGCAGGAAATACACTCATACATCAAAGATAAAAATAATAGATAAAATGTTTTTTAAAAAGATTTAAAATAGTATGTGAAAGAGAAGGTCAAGGTAGTGGGGTTTTGTTAAGGCCAGTTAGGGGACAGATATTCCTGGTAAACCGTGACTAACATACAGTTTCATTTTATATTTTTCTTTAATCCTTTTTAATTGATTCTACTTCGGAGTTGCATCTCCAAGTGATTCTCCGGCTCTGGGTGGAGAGATGGTATTCTAAACTTCCTAAAAGAGTGCAAGATTACAAAGATATAGTCCCCTCTTCCTTAAGAGGCAATCCAAATGAGCCCCTCAAAAACTATAACTTCAAGAGACATGACACACCTGGAGACATGCTAAGAACATGAGAGGAATAAGTATTCCCTTCAAGAAATAAGGATTTAGAAACCCCAGATATTGTTTCTAGGCCCTCACTGTTATACCTGCCTGTTTTGACTGAGAAAGCAGAATTTTTTAATTCTCTCTTTCTACCTCCCTCTTTCAGATACCAGTCAAAATCCTAATAGCTAGCATACTTTGCTTTCTCTCTCTCTCTCTCTCTCTCTCTCTCTCTCTCTCTCTCATTCTCTGTCTTCTTTCCTCTTTCACTCCCTCTCCTCTCTCTGTCTCTCTCTGAAGACACTCTACTCCTCTACCCTGCTGGCAGAGTTCTATCACTGAGCCTGCCTGCTTTCCTGACTTTTAACTCAAAAATTTAGACTTACCTCCTTCCCCTTATCCACCTCCCTCTTTCTAACAGCTACTGAGATTTCCACCTTGCCAACTTTGTTGTGTTTTGTCCTTTCAATTCCAATAAAATTCTCCTTGATTTTCTTATTGTTAAAGTACCAATAAAGGCCCATTAAGGAAACTCTAGTCCAGAAAACAGAATCTCTGGCTCAGGTGGAGACCTAACATTCCAGTTGTTCTAGTTCAGTCATCTAGCCGAGGGACCATCCCTAGGAAGGCAGGTTCACCTTAAGCTATGCTAAAGAGACCGGCAGAATAACTAGTTCTTCAATGAGATACTGTTCCTTTCTTTCACCAAATCCCTAACCTCTAGTGCAGACTACTTGGCTACAGGCTTGCAGCTTAGTAAATCTGCCTGTTTTTCTAAATTACTCCGAACACCATAACTTTCCTTTTTCTCTTTCTATGTCTTTTCTAAGCATGTTTTCCCTAACACTTTGGGTTTTTCCTACATTGGGGGCTTGTTTACTCTCTCTCTAAAGCCTCCCTTCTCACCATGTGGCTGCTTCTCTGACCTCCACTCTGGCTTAAAAGGCATGACATTTTTCCATCTTTCCTCTATTCTTTTCTGGGCAGCTGCTGAAATTTATAACTTGCCTGCCCTTTACGGTTTCCCTTTAAACCATAATAAAATTATCCTCAAGCTTCCCTTTCACTCCATTCTTAAATTATTTTATTAATGAAGCAAGAGCCTTAAGAGGGGACCCAAATTTGCCCTGCATCACTATTGAGTCAGTTTCATTTTTTTTTTAATCTACAGGACTAAGAACCCACTAAAGGGACCCTGTCTTCCCCTGGTGCTAGTGGATTATTACACAACTATGATGGATTTCTGCCCTCATGTCTCTTGTCCAAAACCCCATTCTGAGAAAGCGCAGTATTTTCTAGGGTCTTCTTTCATTTGGATATGTAGCTACAGTATTTGTTTAAGAAACCAAGATTAGCCAGGCATGGTGGTTGTGTGATTTTAATCTCATTACTCAGGAGGTAGAAGCAGGCATATCTCTGTGAGATCGAGGCCAGCCTAGTCTACATAGTGAGTTGCTGGGGCTATAGGGAGACCCTGTTTCCAGAAAGAAAAAGAAAGGAACAAAAATTTAAGTGTTTTTAATAGTCAAAAATTTAGAGGATTTACAATTAGATGTGCCTGGATGTCTCCATCTGTAGAAGATGCAGAATGGGATTAAACAATATAGAACTGTTCATCTCGCCCTTACATCAATAAGCAAACAAATATAAAAATGCTATTTTAGGAATTTTTGTATACTTTTCAAAAGTACAGAATAATACTGTGTCATGACTGTGATTCTAGGACTTAACTAGATTATCTCATTTGATTGCCCCCAAATTTGAAAAATGCTATATTCCCATTTTTCATAGGAGAAAGTCAAGGCTCAGACTCCATATACAATTGTAGTGAACACGAGCCCAAATCCAAACCTAAACTCTTTGGCTTTAAAAGCCAGCTAGCTAATATCAGCTCTTACCTGGAGCGCTGTCTGTAGTTAGTGCAAAGTTTTCTGCTCTATGCAGCTCTGCATCTTGTGACCAAGTGCGGAGTCTTGGTGGGTGGTGAGCATAGTCCAAAGCTCATGTTAGTTCCCAAACTATTTATAATTCAGAGTCCTCACTACAGGAGCATTACCTCGGAAAATCCTTTCAGAGGTCAGCCAGCTAAGGAAGGGGATAAGGTACTTTTCCAGATGGCTCCTCTACTGACCATTTAATCTCTGAATTTGGGCCTCAGAAATTATGGCCCTATGTCGTTAGAACTAAGTTTGTTGGGAAGATGGCTTAGTAAGTGAGAATGCTTGCTGACCAAGCATGAGGACTTTGGCTCAACAGCACCCACTTAATAGCCGTGTGTGACCATACATGCCTGTAACCCTCACAGTGGGGGTAGAGAGGGAGGAGGATCACAGAGACTTGCTGGTCAGTAAATCAGCCACCTTAAATGAAAAGACAGCAAACTTGAACTTTGGTGAGAGATTCCGTCTCAAGGAAATAAGGCAGAGAGTGATCGAGAAGGCGCCTGGGTCCTCTTCTGGCCTCTGTCCACCTGGTCACAGACAAGTGCATACAATAAATAAATGTATAACTAAGTACAAACACAAACAAATAGAACAAAAATTTTAGCAAAGAACTAGGTCAACTAAACCTACATTCATCAAGCAGTATATTATGAATGCCGGGATTTCTATTATTGTGATGTCTTTTAATGGCAACTTAGGGCTTCATTAGTACATGGCCACTTGTGGCAAAAATAGAACTTCAGAACAAAAGCAGGTGAGAAAAATGCTTGGCATTGTCCTTCCTGCCTGAGCTGAGCTGCCCTTGCTGGTGTTGCTCGCCCATGTGATAAACACACCCACCTTTATCATGGCAGCATGCTTCTGCCAGCTCCAGCTGCATCATCTTTCCTAGGTCTATTCATAATTTTTGTCATTACTTCCTTGTCGTTACAAAGGTTAGTATAAAATAAACATCCCACAGGCCTATGGCTACAGCGAAGATAAACAAGTACTGTTCACCCTCTAACAAATACCGGAACTACCCAAGGCACAGCTCAAACTTCCCAGCTTAGCCTCTGTGATGACAGCAGTGTGCCTAGAAAGAGAGGCTATCTCCTCTTGCCTTTCTTTTTAGATTCTTCTAATTTCTACTTGATGTTTGGCCACATAACCCCAACACTTCACTTCGCACAGTTCTTAGTGGGGCTAAACCACTTTCATGTTGTTTTGCTCTAGCTTCAAATTTCATGCTCCTGTGATTTTGTTTTTAGATTCTCATGCCTTTTTTGTTGTTAATTTTTGAAAGTCAAGCAAAGCCAAAGTTTATTCAAAAATGGGACAATTTTATTAGAATTTACAAGAAAAAAAACCCAAGTCAGGCAAGCTGCAGAGAGCTCAGTGTTTGCAGGGAGGAGAGAATGGAGTCAAGAAGAAATGAACTCCATGTCCTTTGGGTTCAGCAGCATGGATGTCAGTCCTGAAGCAGACAAGTAGCCACATGGTGGGAGAATGTTTTATAGAAAGAGTAAGAAAGTCCCAAGAACCAGAAGAATACTTAGGTTTGTCCAGCAGCCCAAAGGAAGAGACAGAAAAAAAGAAAAATGAAAAGGGGTGGTTTTCTGAAGACTCAGAAAGCTGGGCAGACACAGCAGAACCTCATGGAGGAACTGTCCTAAATTCTCACTCTTAACTAATCAAATTCTGAGAAATTTCATAAACCGTGGGATTTTGCACATTTTTAGATTTGTGATTTGCTTATCAAGGGATGCATACAATTTAATATTCTAGAGAAGAGGAAATTCTGTTCAACTGAAATAAATTAAACATCTATAGAATTTATTATCATCTTTTATGAAAAGTATATAAGTTTATAATAAATATTATTGGCTGAGAAAATTAAAGTGCAAGGACATCAGCTACCTAAAAAATGTCCAAAGTCTCCTTTAAGCTTGTGAAAAGTAGGTGAGTGCAGGGTAACGCTATGGGTCTCTCCTCACCTCGTGGGCTGTTGGCCACTGATCCACGAGGACAAAGGGAGCAGAAGAGACGAACGGGGTCAGTACGGCCAGTGAACACTGTGGAAAAGACTTTCCGGGGAGTCAGATTCAGTGATACAGCTCCGTTTATTCAGTGGGGGCCAAGGAAAAATATGGTGTGGAGGCAGCAGCCAAAGCCTCAGCTGATAGGTGCTCATAGTATGCTTTATTTATATGTGGTAGGGGGATCCTATGATCCAACTATAGGGCAATGCCTAATTATCATATAGAAAAAACCTGGGGGCAGTTTTATTGCAGGTAACTATGCCAAAGGTCATGTTCCAAATAAGGTCAGGCATCCGTGCTTGGTGGCACTTTCCAGGTATGTCAGACAGAGGAACAGGAGGCCCCCCGCTGAGAAAGGGAGTCCTTCCATATAGTGCTGAGCCCCTTAGAGCTATGGTGGACTGCAACCTTAGCAGCAGGGACCCCAACACAACATCAGCCAAGAGTGAGGGAAGGCCTCACTGTCTTCTTATCGGGACTTCTCCTTTTCTTTACCCTTTCCAGTAGTTGCTTTGCCTTTCCTGTAGTCATAGTTTATGAGCTTTGCCACCTTTAAAGTAGATGATGTCTTATACAGCTGACACATCTACTCTTGTTTACACTGTATGGTATGGCAAGATTAACTAGTAAGTGAATTAGGAAGCCAAGGATGACAAAAATTGCTGAGACAAGGAAGCCTCAGGCAAGGAGAGCTCAGGTGAGGCTAGCTGAGACATGGGGATGGGGGAGCTCGAACAGGGTAAGCTCTCCCTTTCCACCAAGTGTCCACAAATTTAAACTAATTGCCCAAGGCTTCAGAATCAGGCAGTTGTATCAAGGATAGAACAATATGATTAAGAAAAAAAAAAAATCAGTAGTATCCTTTAGTACATAGTGTTGTCAGGTTGCTTTAGAATGGTGAGTTGCAAAAATCTTTTTCACAACACTTGCTATAAATACAAATGTTTGCCATGTGACAGATGTTACACTAAGTCTTCAAACATCAAACAGAAAAATCCCCTGAAGATATTTTTCAAACTGAGGGTTCAGACCCATTTATTAAAGCAAGTTTGGTGGATTTCAACTAGCATTTGAAAACAGAAGTTAGATTTGAAAACAGCCTCATATATTCAATAATGATAAAGACTACTGAAAATGTTTGTTTCAATATATTTGAAAATATATACTATGCATGTATGTTATGTTTATGAGGTGTGTGTATGCTTCTGCTTGCATGTAGCAGTCAGTGTAAAATGAATTTTTTAAAAATATAGACAAAGTTAAAAAGCATCAAAAACTTACCAAGGAGATGGCATATTAATTTTTACAGAAAAAAAATTAGCTTTCTAATTCCAACTCCCCACATTTCCAAATATATTTCCGTGGGCTTAGGGTGGTAACTCAGATGCGATTCTTTCAGCCTCTTGCCTCCTCTCTTCCCCTTGGTCTGCATTTACTCAGCATTAAAGCAGCCTAACCAGGGTAATTAAATCTCCTGCATCAGGCTGGCTTGTGCCACTGAGTAAGTGAGATGCTTCACATAAGTGAATGATGAATTTTGTTCCAGACTGTCCCATAAAATTATAATAAAAATAATAATGAAGTGCTCTATAATAAAAAGAAAGTCGTTACAAATACTGTGCTATTGATTTCAAAGGGCAGTCATTTCAGAGAAACCTTTCATCTGTGTTATAAATCTCGGCAACCAGCAGAGAAAATGTCAGGATTTTAAAAGCAAACAAATAGAAAAAAAGATCAGCGCTCATCTTTCATGCTGTTTTGAGTAAAACTAAGGTGGCACAAATATTTAAACAGATGGCTCAATGATATGTGGTTTTTTTTGTTGTTTTTTTTTTTCTACTAATCATACTTATTAAAGCCCTTGCTTTATTTTTATTGTGTTTTAAATGGGCAGAGAGAATCTGAGGCTGATAATGACCTTTGTACATCATGCTGCAAATTGATTTTGATGACCTTTCACTCTCTCATAATTAGGCTGGCTCCCAGTGCATTCATCTCCTCTCCTCTGGCAAAGTGCAAGGCGCAGCTTTCCCCATTCTGCTAGCGCAAAGCCCTGTGCGCCTCCCCCTCCTTTCTTCGTCTCCCCATTGCTGGATCCAGTTCCTACCTCTCCCCTGAAAGCCACAGATTCTTGAATAAAGAATGAATAGATGTATTTAGAGGCTGACAAAAACAGAATAGTTATTTTCCCGATGTTTTGAATGATCAAATATCCGAATCGTCTTGTAATTATGACCATTACAATGATGTCATTGCCACAGTCACTTGACAATTGTGAACATTGTGTTGAAGACTTATTACCGCATTGAATTATAACATGGCAATTTAATGTTATAAGGGTTTTTCTTTGTGGCTAATGTGAACAGATGGTGGAAGTGGAAAAGAAGTAAACTGTGCCTCGTTTTCCCTTGCATTTTCTTTGTTATGCTGGGAAATTAAAAACATCAGACTAACACACATTTATACACTCATGCTTTTAAATTATAATCTTTTAAACTGTGTTTTACCAGATATCTCCGAACTACAGGGATTTTTGCCTTCTGTATATTCTTTTCAACCTTTATATTGTGGCAAAAATAAAAACGTACAATTTGTCATTTTTCACCATCCTTAATGGTTCAATGCAGGAGCATTAAGAACATTTACAATGTTGTACGGACATCATTATCCATCTCTAGAACATCTTCACGATCCCAAGTCTTTAGACATAATTTAAACAACCACATTATTTAGGTTATTTGAGGAGCTTTTTTCCCTAGGTAAAGCCAACAGAATTACTTTCAGCTCTGGTACCCTAAATCTGAGGCTAACATTTCACCTGCCAGTGTATTAAGGAATAGTAATTCAAGAATGTTTACAGATGATATTTATAAAGAACAGTTATGGAGTGTTTATTCTTAGCAAAACACCAAGCTAATCACTATATTTGTTAAGTGGAAAAATTAGATTAAAAAGGCTGCTTAAAACATTCTTAATTCTTAGCAACCCTGAAAAAAAATCCCTGAAGGCAAAATTGGTGCTCTTATGATTAAGCTGATCTTTCCTGCTAGTGCTTAACAGTTTCTTTTGTCCCCTTACAGGGTAGAAATGAGAACGGGCTAGTTCTTTTCCTCTTTTAGACACTAATTCCATCCTGGGGCTTTGCCCTCCTAACATAATTACCTCTCAAAACCCCATCTCCTAATGTCATCGTATTGGGGATAGGGGCTCAGTGATTAAGTTCAGGCACTACTCAAACACACAGTCCCTAGCAGTGTGTTTTTCCATTTATTTAGGAATTACTCACGTTTGTAGTTTTAGGACCTATCCTTATAAGCTACTTAGGTTTATTTTTACATTAAAATATTTTTGGTGCTATAATACATAGTATTTATTATAATCACTTTCAGAGAAAATTTCTAAAGACTTCTAACTCTTTCCTGGGATAGGCATTCCCCATTGAATAGGGTTGCCTTGGATAACGTGTAGCATCTGAGAATGACCAGTGAGGTTGCCAAGGCTGGCTCATAAAAGCAACTGCTTCTTCTGTCTTTTTGGATGAAGCTACTGGAAGGTCATGAGACACCTAAGAGTCCTTATGAAGTGCATGGGAAGAGGGGCAGACTCAGGCCTGTTGCTAGTATCCAGTAACATCTCTCCAGCTATGTAACTTGAACCTTGAAAAGGAGTTTTTTTAGCCCAGACTGGGCTTAGGAAGAAGGCTGCTCTAGCTAACATCTAGAATGCAAGTCCTTCAGAGATACCGAACATGAATCACCAAGCTAATTATTCCCAAATTCCTGTTCCACAGACACTAAATAAGATAACAAATGTTTGCTGTATATAAACTACTAAATTTGTGGTAATTTGCAATACAGCAATA
>NW_008342636.1:422904-449242 GCF_000622305.1 Nannospalax galili | reverse complement strand
ATATAATACAGTTTAAGATTTTTTTCCAACTGGTTCTTGCTACTATGTAAAATAAAATTGAATTTTCTAATTCGATCATGTATCCTTGACCTTGCTGAGTCCACTGATCAATGTCAGGAGTTTGCTCTATAGGATTATGAAGATGTAAGCAAGCATGCCATCAATAGATGAAGACAATTTGTGTCATCTTTCTTAGTCTCTATTCCTTCTGATTGTTTTTCTCCCTCCCTTTATACAGCTAAAGAAACAGCAGAATGAAGAATAGAATGGGAGAAAACAAAACCAAAACAGTAGTAAAAACAAAAGTAAAAGTAACCCATTTTATTATTATTATTTTTTATTTATAGATTTTTTTGTGTATTTCATACAGAACAACCCAAACAATATTATTCATCTTTATACCAACATCCCAAAAGGCACTTTCCCATAGCTCCCCGCCCACCTGCCTCCCCGGAGCCCCTATCTCTGTCATCCCTGTTACTGTCCACTGAAGAAATATTTTTAAAAGTAAATAATTAAACAACAACAGGATAATTGGCTTAAAACTGTGCAAAAGACACTTCTTTTCTTTTCTTTTTTTCTTTTTCTGGGTCTCATATGACCCAGGCTAGCCTCACACTCTCTAGGTAGCTGAGGATGACTTTGAACTCTTGATGATCCTACCTTCACCTCCAAAATGCTGAGATTACAGGTGTGAGCCATCACACCTGGTTTATGCAATGCTGGGGATAGAACCCAGCATTTTCTGTGTGCTAGGCAAACACTCTATCAATTGAACCACTTCCCCAGTCCCTGAATAGATATTTCTTAAAAGAAAAGATACAAATGACTAATGGGAAATGACAAAATGGACAGTGTACTAATCATCAGTGAAACCCAAATTAGAAACACAGTGAGACGGCATCTCACACCTGTGAAAATGGCTTTCATAAAAATCAAACTGTATTGGCAATGATGTATAGAAAATGTATACACTTTTGATGGGAACACAAGTTAGAACTGTCATGGAAACTACTTTAGAGGTTCCTCAAAAAGTTAAAAACAGAATTACCCTGTGATCCGGCACTCCAACTTGTATGAATGTCTATAAAGCAAATCAAATCTTCCTGTCTGGAAGATACCTTTCTTTCCCAGTCCTTGAAGAATTGTCTGTAGCAGCCAAGATGTTAAATCAATCTGCGTGTCCATCAACAAGATGAATGGATAAAGAAAATATGCCCTGTATAAGCAGTGGAAAACTGTTCAGCATATGATCTAGAAGACGTTACACTGAATGTAATATGAAAGATGCTGGAAGACAAAGGTGAGAAATCTCAAAGAATGAGCTCAGAAGCAGAGTGCAGTGACAGTTGTATGTGCCTGTGAGTGCTTTGGAATATGCTCCATAGCCCACATCCCATGTGATTTCATATTCATTTAAACCTTATAAATGTAATGAAATAATAAACTTTATCATAAATACTTAAATTCTACTAATCCATAAACAGTTGTAGTTAAAATGAGACACAAAATTATTGGTGCTCTCAGAATTTCTATATTGTGCTTTTGAACTAATGAGACAATGCAAAGATGACCTGAGAAAAACATTCTGTGGAAGGAAGCAGGGAGAACGTTGAGTGGTTCAACACAAGAGACTAGTAAAATATATGTCAAAAATACAGTCAATTGACAAGATATTTTTGATGAAAAATATTTTACAAACATGCATAATTATAAGCAATTATCTTATGCTAGCAGGGATTTCTCAGCCCATGAAGGAAAATAACTTCCAAATAATGCCATTTAAAATCATTACAATGCTGATTAAAAATCAACCGAAATCTTCATCTAGGAAAAGATCAGATGCTTACTTATACTCAGCAGTGAAATACACTTTCTATAAAATGAATGCTGTGGAATTCAAATTCTGAAGTATAGAACAGTAACTTTTACTTTGTAAACCAATATTCTAAGATAGCACTGAAGAGTTGAGATTTGGGCTGCATCCAATGGGCCCAGGCAAAAGACAACAAAAATGTTCAGATCTATTCTGTAGACTAGACATGCAGACCAGGTGAGCTAACAGAGCTTCTTCACACCTAATTTTGGTGTTTGAATGATGTTTGATAGTCCCATAAACATTTTTATTCAGCAAGAAGGTTTGGAAAAAAAATGCATGGTGTGGGGTGGCAGTGTAGCTCAGTTGATAGAATTCTTGCCTAGCATGTGTGAAGCCCTGGGTTGACTCCCCATCAGGGTATCAACTAGGTATAAATGGTAGATGATTGAAATCCCAGAACTCAGGAGATAGAGGCAGGAAGATCAGGAATTCAAGGTCATCCTTGGCTACAAAAGAAGTCCAAGGTCACTTAGGCAACATCATGAGACACTGTCTCAAAAAAGAAAGAAAGGAAGGAAGGGAGGGAGGGAGGGAGGGAAGAAGAGAGGAAGGAAAGAAGGAAGGAAGGAAGGAAGGAAAGAAGGGAGGGAGGGGAAGGAAGGTTGGAAGGGAGGAAAGAAGGAAGGAAGGAAGGAAGGAAGGAAGGAAGGAAAAAGAAGGAAGGAAGGAAGGAAGGAAAGAAGGGAGGGAGGGGAAGGAAGGTTGGAAGGGAGGAAAGAAGGAAGGAAGGAAGGAAGGAAGGAAGGAGGGAGGTAGGGAGGAAGGAAGGAAGGAAGGAAGGAAGAAAGGAAGGAAGGAAGGGGAAGGAAGGGAGAAAGGTTAAAAGAAAAGGAAAGGAAAAGAGGAGGGAAGAGGTAGATGGGAAGGAAGGAATAGGAAGGGGAGAAGAAAAATGGAGAAAAGAGAGGAGGAGAGGGGAAGAGAGAGGAGAGGACAAGGAGTGTATCAGCTCAGGAAAAATAACTGATATTAGACTGTCAGTTTGGGAGATACACTTAGGTCTAAATGTGGGTTGACATTTCTCCCTTGTTTGCTATGACATAATTGGTTTAAAGCTGTCCTTTTCTTTCTCAAAAATGGCAAAATTTACACAATGAACATAATCTGTTACTATGAATGCTTGGACTCATTTAATTTTTCAAACCTCAGTTCTTTGCTTTTAAAATAAAAATGGCATCTGATTTAGAGTGTGTTGAGAAGTTTAAATTAGAGATCCAGGAAAGAGTCCACTCTATCTTTGCACTGGTTACTTTTCCATCTCTGTGACCAAATTACCTGACATAGGCATCTTAAAGGAGGAAAGAGATATTTTGGCTCACGGTTTTGGAGAGCACACTCCATCAAGGCAGGGAAGGCATGGCAGAAAACCTCAGTTCATACTATGGTGGACCAGGAATCATTGAATAGGACAATAAGCCATCAGGAATAATGTACTCCTAAGGTCCAATCTTCTCTAGTAAACTAATTCCTCAGCTGGGCCTCACCTCATAAATTTCCAGAACCTCTACAATTTATGAGCCTATTGGGGATATTTTGGATCAATAATACAACTTTGTCTCATAAGTTCACTGTAAATTGTCATTACATTGATATTTCCTCATTGCATGCACCCTCTACTGTAAAGAAAGCCCTCCATTATGATTCCATTATGGCTTTTCCTCTTTATTTTTGCTTAATATTGTTCTTTGCTTAATTAAAACTCTTTTCTGTTGACCTAAAATTTTCTTTCTTTTTTCAAATTTCAACCTTGGATGTGTCATTTTTTTTTTTTTTAAATTTTATGTGTATGAGTGTGTTGCCTGCATGTGTGTAAGTTCACCCATGTTTTGCAGTGCCCTCAGAGGTCAGAAGAGGGTGTTGGATCCCCTGGAACTGGAATTACAGACAGTTGTTAGCTTCCATGTGGGTGCTGGGAATCGAATCCATGTCTTCTGCAAGAGCAATCAGCACTCTTAACTGCTGAGCCATCTCTCCAGTCCCAGATGTAACATTTCTTAGCTTGACATGCAATCTCATTCTTTCCTCTGACTATGGTTAAGAATTTCTCTTCCTTAAGGCTCACCTTTTGTAAGCATTTACAGGTAGGCACAATCTCACTTCTCCTGGTCATCCTTCCTTGTACATGGTGCCTCATGTCACTTTCTGAATGATTTAAAATATTTAGATGAAGAGATTGGGTGCATTCAGTGTGGTATGGCCATGGAGACCCCAGGAGGTAGGCTTGAAACAGTGTCCAGTCTACAAAGAAGATGGTCAACTCAGAGGAAACATTTCCTCCATGCTTCCAAGTGAAGCCAGCCATGGTTGAGCAGGACCTTTTACTTATCTTCATAAAGATAGAACTGGTAAAAGAAAAGAGCCAGGGGTTCCTCCCAAGCCCATGAGACCCCTGAGGAACAGATCCTCAAATGACCTCAACTGTAAAAATAAATTGACTTATTTGGGCCAACTGAATGGTCTTAAACACCCAAAAGGGAAGTATAACCAAAGATTAAAGTCATCAGTATATTTCTTGAACAGTTCAAGGGATTACAGTTTCCAGACATTAGGCTTAAGTTCATATAAAAAGTTATTTAGACAATTATTTCTCATTGATGATTTTGTTCTTAATCAGAAAGTGCTGCTCAGATGTAAGACTTCAAATCTTGGTCTGCAATACTGTAATGCCCACCTGTAGCTAAGGGAGACAACCTAATGTTCTAAAATGATGGATAGATTTGTTTTCTCCCCCATCTAGAAGCCTTTGAGAGGGAACTGACACTGATTCTACCCACTCCAACAGCTCTCAAAATGCCTCAAAGCAAATCCTGAATCCATCACTCTTGAGTCCAGCTTTGGCAGACAAAAGAAAAAATGAGGAGGAACCCAGTAGAAGGGTGCCTTTGGAAGCCCTTGTCAAGAAATTCCAGTGAACTCTCATATGAACATTTGAAATGTGTCCTGTTCTGAGTTTTTTCTGGTTCCCTGTCTAGAACTTGTAATGCAAATTACTCTTGCCTTTACTTCTCCTTCACATCTCCTATTCACCAGTCAAGGATTTTCTTTTCCCCGTACAGATAACAGTTATGCAATTTGGGAGTCTTTTAGATAGACCCACTGAAGGGGTACCCCAATTGCCTCATCCTGTGTCCCTGTTCGGCATGGAAGAAGTCAGAGTGTTCTGTGTCCCAATTCACTATCTGCCAGTTTGGTAACCTCTTCAGAAGATGGTGTGATAAGAATAGGAGGTAGGAATTGGCTAGGCAGTTAGGGTAAAAAGACCCCAAGTAAAATAGACAGTTTTTCCGCTATAAGTCACAATGTCCTTGGGCCTCTTAGCAACATACTCCATTCCAAAGGCCAAAAATGTCAAAAGTATTTGGAAGCTTTTATCTAATCCTTAAAAGATTTTAGGGTTACCACTTCAGAGGGGGCAATGTTAGAGTAGCAAAAAACCCATAAGAAAATAAAAGAAGAAAGAGTACATGAAGTTATCAGAAAAAAATGATGGGGAGATATGGGAGGAGTTGGAGGGGAGGGAGTGGGCATGGATTTGATCAAAACGCCTTATATGAATGCATGAAATTCTCAATAAACTATTTACAAAATTTTAGATGACAATTTTCACCTTATTTGATTAAGTGACAAGATTTTCATATTATTTGGATCAATTCCAAATTTTTGTTTCTGAGACCAAGACTCACTATGTAGCCTAAACTGACCTCAAACTCTCTGTCTTAGTTACTTATCTGTTGCTGTGATAAAACACCATGGCCAAGACAACTTATAGAAGGAAGAGCTTATTGTACTTATAGTTCCAGAGGGATAAGAGTCCATCAAAGTGGGGGAAGCATGGCAGGAACCAGCCAGAGCAGAAAGCTGAGCACTCACATCTCCAAGCAGGCACAGGAAGCTGAGAGAGCAAGCTGGAAGTGGGATAAGGATATGAACTCTCAAAGCCCACCCACAGTAATTTGATTCTTCCAGCACAGCCACACCACCTAAAGGTTCCACGATTCTCCCCAAACTGTGCCACCAACTGGGAGCCAAGTGATCTAGTATTTGGAGCCTGTGGGGGGACAATCTCATTCAAACCACCACACTATGCTCTTCCTTCAGCTTGCCAAGTGCTAGGATGACAGCCATGTGCTACCACACCTGGCTCAATTCTGGTTCTTTAATTTGTTAGCTCAAAATTATTCATTATTTAGATATACTATAATTTATTTATTTAACAAATCTTTTACCAATTGGTATTTAAATTGTTTGTAAATTATTACATTTTTATATATGTACATTCTATTATATTTCTAGAGTGATTATAATTATGGCAGTATGTATATATGTGTTTATGTACATATTATCTTTCCTTCATTGTTTAATCTAAACATGTTTCTAGTTCAAGAAATTTGAGATATTTTCACATGCTAACCAGAAATTTGTTTTTCCTTATGAAACAAAAATTTTATTACTGTTATTAGTCATAGTAGCAGCAGTAGTAGTAGTATCACCATCATCATCATCATCATTATCATCATCATCATCATCATCATCATCAGAGACATGGTCTTGCTATGTAGTCCATGTTGGCCTTAAACTCCTGATCTTCTTGCTTTAGCCCCCAAGTGCCAGGATTATATGTCATATCATACCTGGCTTATTTTGTGTGTGTGCCTATTTTGATGAGCTTGTTTCCTATTTCAAACATCTATTTTAGGGCCTTTTCCTAAAGTAAGCAATTAAAGATTTTGTCATTTTGTTGTTTTCATGTCTTCTTTGTTCATAAGTTTTAAGCTTTGGGACCTTTTTCTCAGTATTGTCTAAATTATGAAAGTTATAGCTTCTCAAATTTGTGTCTGCTTAGAAAGACCAACTACATCCCCAGGCATGTTTTCATTTAATACTTTTATGGCTTCATTGTTTAAATTTTTGATCCATCTGGAGTTTATTTTGATCTAAGTAGTGTTTTGGAGATGTGGTATTACTTTTTCCAAATGACTGCATAGTTATCACAGATTTATTGAAAACCGTCTTTATCCCCACTGGCTCAAAATGCACTTTATGGCCCTGCCCATATGTATTTGAATGTATTTCTGAACTTTTCCTCTCAGTGATTTTCTGTGCATTCTTGGACCACTGTTAAAGTAGTAAGGGGAAAGTGGACGTATGTTTTGAGCCCCTTAGACTTCCTGAGAACGTTCTAGTGGTGTTTATTTTCCAGGCTAATATAGTAGTGTGCTTTTATTTTGTAGATTTAGAGGTGTTTTCAAGTTTATTTTTTTAAGAAATGGAGGTCCTACCAAGTCTGTATTTGTGAGAATAGAATTATAATTCATCGAAGGTTTTTATTTATGCCTTCCAATAGACTGAAATTTTTCGTCTTATAACATTGCATTATATTCCTTCAAAAGTTTGTTAGTGCAATCTTTCTGTTCAGGACTATGTATTAGTTACTTTTCTATTGATGTGATGAAACACCATGTCCAAGGTAATTTACAGAAGGAACAGTTTATTGGGCTTAGAGTTCCTGAAGGATAGAAGTCCATCGTGGTGGAGAGGCATGACAGGAGAGGCGACCAGAGCAGAAAGCTGAGCACTCACATCTTCAAGTATGAGCAGGAAGCAGAGAGGGACAAAGTGAAAATGGGCAAAGCTAAAGCCCACCCCCAGTGACATGCTTCCTTCAGCAAAGCCACACCCCCTAAGCCTCCACATACAGCGCCAACAACTGACCAAGTGTTCAAAGACTTGGAGCTTCTGGGGGACACTTACTCAAACCACCACAGACTAATATTGAGATATTTTCTTCCATATTTATGAGAATGCATATATATTTATTAAACATCATGTCTTTATTGGTAACACATTGTTAGCTCATTCCTTTTTACATATGGATACAATATATGAAAACAATATTTCATTAAAAAATATTTTCCATTTGTTTCTGAGATTAAATATATAATTGTCAATAGTACTGCTTATTTGGGGTCACATCCAAACAGTGCCAAGTTAATAAAATGTTTTGGTCCTTTCTTTCCTCATTTGTAAAATGCTAAGAATTATCCCATAAAGTAATGTCAAAATCTAGTTATTAATAAGTATAAAAATCAATTAGCACCAAATATTGTGTCCCATATCTCTAATCCCAGAAATCAAGAGGCCGACTGAAGCAGCAGGATTGCTGTGAGTTTGAAGCCAGGCTGGCCTGCATGGTGAGTTCCAAGCTGGCCTGGGCTATACTCTGTCTCAAAAAATTAAACAAGGTTGGGTTTTGTGGTCCATGCCTTTAATCCTAGCACTCAAGAGTCAAAGGCAGGCAGATCTCTGTGAAATAGGGTCAGCCTGGTTTGCAGAGTGAGTTCCAAGTCAGCTGGAGTTATAGGGAGACCCTATCTCAAAAAAGTAAAACAAAACAAAACAAAGCAAAACAAACAGAAAAAACAAAATAAAACAAAAAATCAACAAAATTTGTAGAACATAAGTATTAAAAATGTTAAGCACTGTTTTGTTTATCCTCCAAATTAATTGTCTTTTGTTGTAGCAACTAATGTTAATGGTTTGTAGCTCTCAGTGTTGATATGTGGAATAGTTTGCATATAATATACATATTATAAACCAGCAAGAACTTATACATTTTAGATTTTACAAAGATACAATATTATACAATTTCATTATTTTAAATAATGACAGCCAAATATTTGGAAACTAGATGCACTTAGGTTTATGTCTTATAAAACAGAAGTGATAGTATGAATTCAAAGGAGAATGATGACACTAGAAAGCCGTGTTTCATGCCTGATTCTTCCTGTGGTGGAACTATTCATCATGCTGTTTAAGTTGTCTTTACACATTTATACACACTCTTTCTTTCCTTATAGCAAAGGTTGGTGCATGCTTGATGCTCTCATTTGTGTTATCAATTTGTAATATGGACAGAACCTTCTGTTATGCATTGCCCAAAGTAGCTTTCAATAAACTTATTTTGTATGTAGGCACAAAGAAATAACAGACATTCTGAAGAAACATAGCAAACTAAATAGTGGGATCAGAGCACATGTTTTTGCCTGGTTCTGCAGGCCTCAGGCATTTGTGGTACTACTCCACACTTACAAGCAAGAGACAGTATCCTACTGAATTTCTTCCTGATACGTGTAACTTTTTTTTTTTTTTTTGAGACAGGGTCTCCCTGTAGTCCCAGCTGACCTGAACTCACTATGTAGACCAGGCTGGCCTTGAACTCACAAGGATCTGCCTGCTTCTGCCTCCCAAGTGCTGAGATTAAAAGGACAAGTAACATTCTTTAATATGAAAACGAGGAGCCACTACATTACCCCCAAAACACTGAGGAGAAGTTTGTTAAATGCTCCATCATCAAGAAGCGGTTTTTCCCCTAATATATGTGTTAAATCTTACTCTAATCAGCTATGCTATTTTTTTCTTTCATTCACAGTGGAAATTGTAGATGTCGTGTTTTTCCTGTAAAACCCAATTTATTTGGTTCAGCTAAATACAGAGTTTTATTTATGTATGCCAGTCTGTGATTTATTTCATTGCTTTTTTTTTTTTTTATTGGCCAACTCACTGCAAACACTTTTTCAAACAAGATGGTATTACCCTTTCTGACCACAGTGCCACGTTAGCAGTTATCAATAATACCTGGTCATTTCTGCCTGTGAATTTATTACATTTGATAAATAAATGCAGCCCCACATATGAAAACACTAAAATGAGTAGTTTCAGGATTAGCCCTTTGATAATCATCTACAGCAGAGTTTGGAGCTGCCGTAATATTTCAGAGAATTGGCCCTCTTCCAGTTGATGTGGATACTGGGACTCGAGTTAATTGCCTATGCATCTCAAACAACAGAGCAGGTGCTAGCATAAAGCACATACCCTGAATTTTCTTTGTTATTTATAGTCAGAGTTCTTCTACACTAAACCCTTGAGCTGGCTTTTTAGAGCCCACTGTATAACAAATTCATTCACTTTCATGTCAACAAGCTTTGGCTTGATAAATTAAAACAGAAAAATGCTGGCTAGAGCTCCACAACCCTGCATGATTCATTTTGCTGCAAGTTCCTGGCGGTAGCCCAAGAATGACCTGCAAGCTTCCTAGCATCCTTATCATTTTCCCATCTGGAAAGGGTTGAACCTTACTGTTCGCTGGGGAGTTAAAGGCCTGCACAGGCTGCATTCAAAGGCCATTAACAACCATAACTCTAAAAAGCACAGCCCTCTTCCAGGCAAGGTTAACAGTAGTCCATAGCTAAGGAGGTCAACCTTTTACTGTTATTTAAATAAATACAGAGCAAATTATATGAATTCTTTAACTGCATGGGCCTTCATGCTTATTTGAAAGTTATGTTTTTAGGTATTCTGGTTTTCCTTAAGAGGTAGTTTTGAAGAGCCTGGTATAATTTTAAGAACCTCATGCATCAGTTGTCCATTTACTTTAACAGAGAAAAATGATCAAGCATGGTAGCACATACCTTTAATGCCAACAGTCGGAAGGCAAGTGCATCTCTGTGAGATCCAGGCCATCTTGGTCTACATAGGGAGTTCCAGGCCAGGTGGGGCTAGAGGGAGACCTTGTAAGCAAACAAACAAACAAAAATCACTCATGGGCTACACTTTCTTTATACAACTGGGTTTCTTTTAAGAGGTCATAGGTAAGATGATTACTTCATTATCTTTACAATTAGCTGTAAAAATACAGATGTCATTAAGGATAAGAACACAATTTTGGAAAAAGAGTCTGAAAATCTGTATAAAGTCTACTTAGTAAAGTTTTAAGACTACATATGAATTAATTGTAAATTGAGTTTAAAACCTTCATGACTGATCACTATTACTCAATGAATTTTTAAAGCAATAATTCTTTTTTTCTGAGATAGGGTCTCATGTAACCACAGGTGGCCTCAAACTCCTGTGTATCTGAGGCTAGACTTGAACTTTTTCTCTTCTTTTGCCTCCATTTCTGAAATGCTGGGATTACAAGCTTGTACTATGATGCCCAACTAATGCAGTTAGTTCTAAAGAATTACATGTAGAAAATGAAAACTCCCTTGTGATTAGGTATCTAAGCAATTTAAGGCTTTTAATGCTGAGAATGTATGCCATTGCATCTTTTCCTCAGGCTTAATTTTTGATTTTTAGTTCTTGAGGCTATCCATTAGTCAAAAGAGGTACAAACAAAGGAGGAGAAGGTTGGAAGGAGGAGGAGGAGGGGGGGAGGAGGAGGAAAGAGGAGGAAAAGGAGGAGGAAGACAGGAGGATGAGGGGGAGGGAGAGGACGAGGAGGATGACGAGGATGAGGAGGACGATGAGGACAAGGACGAGGAGGAGGACAAGAAGGAGGACGAAGACGAGGACAAGGAGGAGGACGAGGAGGATGAGGAGGAGGACGAGGAGGAGGAGGAGGACAAGGAGGAGGACGAGGAGGACAGGTGGAGGAGGAGGAGGAGGAGGAATAGTTTTTTCTAGGGCAAGTGTTAAACAACTGAGAGCCTCTAAGAGTTGCTATAGGCCATTGCAAATAGGCCTCTGAAACAGCAGAAGCAAGTGAAGACTGGCTTAAAAATGCTCTAATTACCATAAGGGAAGCTCAGTTCAATTTTGTCAGGTAATCCACTTTTTTAAAGAAAGTCAAAAAGTCTAATTATTGTATGAAATATGACTAATTTTACATGGTATTGACTATTTTAGAAAGCCAAAATTCCTGATCAAGCACTTTCATTCAGTGGGCTATTAAGAGGGGTGGAGAATGAGCTGTTCTGCCTGGCCTATGTCAGCCATCTTACCTGTACCTTAACACCTGATTCTGTATCACTTATATCCTCTATAACAATGCATTTTTTACCTTTCTCTGAGAACTAACTATAAAAATTTAATGGGCATATTTGGAGAATTATAGCAAACATGTACATTGGGTTTATTGCCTGTTCCAAGCTCTTTTTCATTACTAACTCATTGAAGCCTAACCTATAGCCCTACAGCATCTGAAGTGTGTGTGTGTGTGTGTGTGTGTGTGTGTGTGTGTTTATACTGGACTCCTGTTTCAGTTGAGAAAAGTAATGAAGACAGAAGTTAATCGTTTGTCCATAGTCACCCACCAAAGAGCTCAGAGGAACCAGGCAGGATTGCTGCAAAATCTAGGACTTTAACTAGATGAGTTACCTACCAAAGTATGTCTCTTTTTCACTCTAGATTTGTTTAAGTTATAAACCAAATTTAACGGCTAATAGACGAATACTCCTTGAAGTTGACAAGTCAGAAAAAAAATAGCATCACAAATTCTTTCCACCTTTGCTTCTCCCTTCCTCCCCCATTCCCCCTTTGTCCCGCTCCATCTCTTTAAGCGCCTCCTTAGCCATGAGGCATAGCCACTGTGCAGGAGCACGCAGTGCCATGACAAGGAAAATTTTTGCTGTAGGAAATAATGCAGTGTCTTTGGTACTGTTGGAAACTCTTGGTCTCCAAGGAGGTGTTAAATTGACAGAGAATATTAGGATCTTCCCCATCATAAGCAAAGAAGAATAAGCTATTAGAGCTAAGCAGAGAAAACATTTGGAAAACTCCGAAGTTAAGAGAAGGTCTATTTTAGATTGGCCTATTTCATCTTAGTTAGGTTTAATATTTTCTGCTTTTGAATGCTTCACTTGTAGCACAATAAGTCTTTAGACTTAACAAAAAGTTTGTTGGAATAACCCTTTATTGGGTAACCCCATTTGCCAGTCTCTGCACCCACTTTTCAGGTTTGTTGCTGATCCTTCTATGATGCTGTTATCCATCTTTCTGACGAGGAAGACCAGACTTGGTCCCATGACCGGCACTAAAGACCACAGAACAAATAGGGAGCAGAGTCAGAACTTGTAAGACCTTGTGAAATTCCCCCTTCCACAGAATTTGCACGGTCTGCTCCACCTTTGTTTCCGTACAATGCAGCCAGCATATGAGGTCTAAAGCACTCTCTCCGTTCCCCTCCTTTGCCTATAGCTGCTTGATCTGTGCATTTGTGTTAAAACCCTAAGCTTTCTAAGTGATAGGATTGCTTTTCAAAAATCAAACAGGCATTTTTCTCCTTTTTATCTTTGGTTTTGACAAAGCATAAGAACAACAGTCATCAGGTCCTTACAGTAGAATATATTTTTTATTTAACAAGCTGTGAAACAGTTTTTATAGTGGAAAGGGATAGTAGACTAAACCAGATAAGCTTAAGGTGTCAATTTCTCTCTCACTTCCTGTACAGAATGGTAATGGAAAAGTTTCCAGAACACAGAGGCACACAGATTCTGCCTTTGTCTGACATTCACCACCACCCAGAACAAAAGTATTTTTCTTATAAATGATAGAAGACATGTTTCAGAAGAATGCACAACAAATTTCACCGAACTAAGTCACTTGCTGGATAACAAGCTTTTCATAGTCTTGTATTGAGGTAAATTCAACAAAGTAAATATAAATTAGATTTACTTTATGGCTATAAGATGCCATTTTATACAATGTCTTTTTAATGATTTTTCTGAGTGTGTCAGTCCACTTGCAAAGCTTGAGGGTCAGAGTTTTCTGCAAAGAATTGGTCCAGCCCCCTAGAGAAATTCCCTGACTGCACGTCATTGAAAATCTATTAGAGCTGCTGCACAGCCAAACATTGGAGGCATGTATCGATCAGTGCTGGAAATGTAAGAGAGGGGCCTCAGGGCCTCGGGGCCAGCCCTTCTTTCACTTTGAGGCAGCCCAAAGTACTAAAGGGATTTTTTTAAAAAGGAAAAAGAAAACATTGAGGTTCAACTTAAAATAAAATTTCAAGTCTTTCTTCATAGCTCTTACCTCATCTGTCAGCATCAAGCAGAACATCAGAACCATCACATCTGCACAGCTTTGGAGAGGCAAGGTGCAGGCTCCCAGGGCAAATGGCATGTCTTAACTCATTAAGTGGCTGATCTGCCTGGCAATTATTGTGAGTCAGTTTTGTTATGAGGGAATATGAACTACTCTGCCTCTCTAGCCCTTGAAGATTCAGGCCCTCAAATGAGAGAAAAAGGAAGACTCTGAGTTCATCTTCTTTAAAAAACCAGAGTCATTGACATTGACTATCTGCTCATCAATGAGACTCGTAATCCTTAAAGCATTCAGCCATCTTTTAAGGAGAATTTCACTTAGGAGGAGCCAGGCATGCCAGAGACTGTGTGTTGCAGCCCTCAGGATCCTAGGAAGAAATAGATGACATACTCAAGTCGGGGTAACTGAGGGGAACTGAATAAAGAAACTATAAAGGTACATGTAGAGAGCAGGGACACATGCCTTTAATCCCAGCACTCAGCACTCGGGGGTGGGGGGGGCAGAGGCAGACGGATCTCTGTGAGTTCAAGGCCAGCCTGGTCTACATAGTGAGTTCCAGGTCAGCTGGGGGTAAAAGGGGGGCCCCCCTCCCAAAAAAAAAAAAAAAAAAAAAAAAAAAAAAAGGTACCTGTACAGTTGTTTTAGTCAAACTGACAAGGCAAGCGGCAATACGGGACCAGCCACACAGTATTACCCTTAGACAACTCCAACCATAAAGCATTGTGGAGGGGACTCAGAGAAGAAACAGGCTCCTTAACAAGAGCTATGGCCATCACTGGACTGATGTGGTTTACTTATACGAGACCCCAGCGAAAGAAATTGAGAAACAAATACTTTGATCACACTTGCCTGTCTTTACATCCCTCTGTTGTCTTCTACCTGCCAAGTCAGACATGAAGGTAAGGCTGCACATTGATCTAGTTGGTGAATGGCAGATACCTAGAGCAGAGACAGAAATTTCATGTATCTGGAGAAGATGGAGAAAGTCACTCATTCCTTACCACATGCTAACAAGAAAGACATTAACATCCGCCATTTCTGGCTAAAGAAACAAGTTTAGAAGGTCTGGGGAATTTTTACAAGAACATGAATTATTTGCTTTACATATTCAAATACGGGTTCTTTTTATTTTTATCATCACCAAAAAAATAGAAGTCTTTCCATTATCTTCCCATTACTATCTACTATTGTATTGGCATTGCTATATACTAGAAACTCCACCGGGTGATTAGAAAAACACAGCTGGTCAATATCCTCCTAAAAGCAGCACCACCTCGTTTAGAGATTTTGATGTACTCCCTTGACATCCTGGAGGAACTTCTCTCTACCTCTTGCATGGTGTCCTGGTCTTCACTGTAGTTCTCGATCCCTGGTAATGGCTCAGTAAATGGTATTTGAATTACCAATGGAAACCAGGGCTTCTGTAAGGCCTCTGTAACAGGAAGCACTGAATTTGCTTGGAGCACACTGAGTAATGGATGTTTCTGATTTTCTAGCATTTCTTAGGCTGGAAGTCCAGGGAAGGCTGTATTGCCTGATTCTGTTTCCCTTGTTGTCTCAACAGATATAAGTCCTGCCATTCTTCAAACAGCATGCTGACTTTGAGTCAGGTTTTGCTTTGCTATTTTGTAGGGTTTTCTTATACTGTTATTTACATTTTGATTTTTCCATGTTTCTATTTCCATGAACACTACTAGTCATGGGTCAAAAAGACCTCAAGGAAAACTGACACCAAAATGGCATTTCTGATCAACCAGACTGCATTTGTAAACTCTCAAATACCTTGGGCAACTAGTCAAAATACCTTTGTCCTTGTCCCTATTGTTAATAATGGATGTAAAACCACAGGGGTTGGCAAAGACTTCCTGAATCAAAGGCACCCAGTACAGATTCTTAACATGAAGCCAAGTCTTGGGCTTTAGAAGGAAACACGCACAGTTTGCTCAGAAAAAAGAAGGCTGTCGACTCTGCCAGTCAAGGCATTTACTGCTGCTGAGATGTCTCTTTGGCCTCGACATAGATGGTTCTCCATCTCTCACTTTGTCTCTTACATTTATCATTTGGTGCTCAGCTTTTCCTTCATTCAGCTATCTTGCTGTGAGGGCTCTGCCCCCCTGCACTGCCTGGGCACTGCAGTCTTCAAGTCGAGTGGATTGTTTTCTCTGCCAGCAACCCCTCATCTCGAACTGACATTCCCCTCTGCTCCTTGCTCCCCATGTCATCCCTTATACCAGCATCTGTAGCAGCTGTGGTTTCCTCAGACGGAGAAGTCTCAGTGTTTGCCTTGAAAATGTCATTCCTTAACCCCTCTCAACAGTCTGACTCCCATTCGTTTGTTGCCAGCTGCCCTCAGATGTGTACAGAATAAATGATGCACAAAGGACAGTTTAAATACAGAAAGCAGCTAGAGGCAAGGCAGCTCCAGTTCCCCTGGCTGGTCGCATTGTCATTCAAATGTTTCTGGCACCAGTTGAGCCTACCTCACCTCTGCCACAGTGCGAGCACTTGAAGTGGTTTCCAGGCTAAGAGCAGGAAAGACTGGATGAAGAAGGTGTGGCGCTGATCACTGTACATTGTCTTGCCTTTGCATTCTCACTGATGAACTTGCCTGTAGGGAAAAGCCAGCTATTTATCTCTACGCATGATGTTCTCCCCATTTCTTTCCATGGCATCCTTGCACCTTGATCACATTAAGATCTGCTAAGGCTTTTCAAAGTGCATATTTTATCGTGTTAGCAATGGTAATAAGATTAGGCTGGTAGAAAGTTTTCATGAAGTACTATGTGAATTACCTTACAAATAGGTTTTATCATGTAATAAGTATGCCAGAATCTTATATAGAATTTAGCATTTAAAATTCAAATCCAAAGGCCAGTGATATGGCTTTGTGGATAAAGGCTTTTGCTGCCAGCCCTGCCAACCTGACTTCGATTCCTGGGACCCATATGATGGAAGGGGAGAAGCAACTCCCACAAGTTGTCTTCTGACCTTCACACTTGCATTATGGCATGCAGGTGAACACAGACAGACAGACAGATACACACACATACACACACACACACACACACGCACACACACAGCGACACACATATTATATAGATATAGATCTGTTGGATCCCCTGGAACTGGAGTTACTGATAGTCATTAGCTGCCATGTAGGTGTTGGGATTCGAACCTGGGTCTTCTGCAAGAGCAGCCAGTGCTTTCAGCCGCTGAGCCATCTCTCCAGCCCTCCTCTATTTTTAAAAAGTATTTCATTTTATTGTTATTTTTTTTATATTTTATCTATTATTTTTATTTTTATGTGTATGAGCATATTGCCTGCATGCATGTAAGTACACCCGTGTCATGCAGTGTTCACAGAGGTCAGAAGAGGGCATCAGATCCCCAGGAACTAGAATTATAGTTGCTAGCTGCCATATGGGTGCTGGAAACCAAACTCAGGTCCTCTGCAAGAGCAGTCAGTGCTTTTAACTGCTGAATCATGTCTTCAGTCTCCAGCAATAAAATTAAAGCATTAACTTAACTTATTAAAATGGCATCACTAAGTCACTGACATTAAGGCATGAATTTGAATTATTCCAGTGAGTAACTGGTGAATGATACAATTACATTTCCACTGTGTGGTCTGTCTTCCTCATGATCCTTTTGCTTCATGGGTAGCCAAGGCTGAAGGTTTAATCTGTGGCTAAGAGCAAGAGGAAGCAATATGACCCATGCCGTCATTAAGCCTTTTGCTTTATCCTCATCAAAAATAAGTAGCCACAAACATAATCTCTAGAAAAGAAAATGTCCAATCTTAGAAACATTTAGCTTTAGAGGTCAAGGGAGTTGAAAATCCATCCAATTTTTAAAAACTTATGTCATTCTATAAAAGTTGGCCTACCCTTTCCATTAATAAGCTTCAAATAAGAAATGTTAACATGCTTTTAAATGATATGAGCATAAAAAATATTGTGTTGGTCTTCCCACATTCTAAAACCTTCCTTAAAGAAGGCACTAAATATTAACCAGTTAATCTTCAAAAGTCTCTATGAGATAGTAGACTAGTACAAGTGGGGAAACTGAGGCACACAGACAGTTCTGTTGTTTGTTTTCAATAGATTGCCCAGTGACACACAACAATGGATAGAATAATTATTTAAGATGAGTCTGTAGTGCTGGAGCTAGCTCCGTGGTAGAGAATTCACCTAGCATGTGTGAGGCCCTAGGTTCCACCCCCTAGCACCACAAAAAAATGTAAAACAAGGCTTGAACTGCTGGGATTCCATCTTTGACTACAATGCTATGTTGATTCCTTTCTCTATTGAACTTGAACTACTCCCATTGGTAACAAGGGACCAGATCAATACTTGCTTTCTCCTTCTCCTTTTCCTTCATTTTCACAATGCTGATCACTCATAGTCTAGCTTAAATGCCATGTCTTTCAATCACTTTGCCTGAGATCCTCACACAAAGAGTAACTATAGCTTATATTTCAGTATTCCCACAGTAGCCCACCTACTCTTTTATTTTGACATCATGTATACAACAAACATGCAGATTTTTATTGCTTTCTCTGTTCTTACTGATAAGCTGGGCTCATAATGGCCACATCTGTATTTCCAGAGGCAGCACAATGATTGGTAAGAGTTCAATACTGACTTATTATATTGGACTTCAACAAATCATTGCTACTGAACCTTCATTTGACTCTGAAAATAAAACATTTAAAGGAATTTGCATAGCTGAGTATTTTAAAATTGAGTTTACTTAATAGTGAGAATAAACTCAGAAATCACTATCATAGCCATACGAGAGCTGAGTCCGGTAGCCCTTCAAACTCTGCCTCTCTATCACTTTCTCACCCCACAGGAGGTACTCTGGCATCTCTGATGTTTCTTGAACCTGTCAATCACATTCTCACCCCAGGAGTTTGGTACTGGCCCTCAGAGTCTGCCTGGAACACTCTTGTCCCAGACGTTCACTGTGTTTCTTTCTGCATAATTTGTCGCAGGTATCAGAAGGCTTACCTTGTCAAAAAACACACCTTTCAATCATACTTCCTTCCCTTGCTTGCCTGCTATATCATTTTTCAAGCCCTTCGATTTATTTGTTTATTGTCTATCTGCAGCTAGAATATAAACTCTATGAAATCAAGGACTGTTTAATCATCATTTTATCCCTAGCAGATAAATATAGTGTGTAGTAGGTAATCAATATTTGTTGAATGAATGAAATTCAGTTTACTCTTAGAACCGTGATATAAGTTCTAAGTAGTATCTCTGCTTAGTGCTGTGAATTTTTAATATCTTATATTCAATAACCATTACTGAGCGTTCAGGGAAATTCACGGAAATATCCATTCCCTCAGTCTTTGAAGAATGTTCCTGGTCCAGAAGTAGAACAAAAGATCATCTAGATTTAGTGGCAGGAACCCAGCAATGGAAAGAGAGAAACTGAGAGGGACAAAGACAGAGATGGTCCTTATAGCTCTCAGTGATTCAAAATGTGATACTGCACGGATTTGCATATCAAGTGCCAATGCCAATGAACTCCTGTTGCTCTCCCCTCCTCACTGTGACTACTAGGATTAGATATTAACATCTTTTTTATGCCTTATATAGAAGTCCATAGATCTGAGGTAATATTTTAAATATAACTCTTACAAGTTTTACTAAATTTGCAGTCATTTAGAAAAATGTTGTCTGAGCTGAGGCACCCAGGCAAGTGTGATGGTTGGACTTGGTTGTTAACCTGACTAGATTTAGAATTGTCATGGAAACAAACCTCTAGGCATGTTTGTGAGGGGCTTTCTAGATTAAGTTAATTGAGTTGAGAAGACCCACCCTAAATGTAGTTGGCACCATTCCATGAACTAGGGTCCTGGACTGAATAACATTCTTTGCTCTTTCTTCCTGACTGTGGTCACAGTGTTGTTAGGTTCCTGGCAGGCTCCTGAAATGGCGGCCCAGCTCCCAGCATTCTCAAACAGCGGGTTCGAACTTAGCCCCGGGAAAGTCCCTCTATTTATTGGGAGAATGACCAATCCTGACCTAAACTACCCAGCCTACATCATGGAAAGTTATCCAACCACCTAACTGCCTATAAAAGATGTCTGACTGCCCCTACTTGCTGTTGTATCTCTGTTCCCTGAGAAGTAGCCCAGCAGTCTGTTTGCACTCAAATAAACTGTTGTCCCCCAGTGGAGTTATCTGGTCGGTGGTCTTTGCTCTACACTTCCATACAAATGTGACTAACTGCCTCTACTCCTGCTGCCATGATGGACTGTATCCCAGGAACTCTAAGCCAAAACAAACCCTTCTTTCCTTCAGTTGTTTTTTTTTCCAGGTACTTTGGCTCAGCAATGAGACAAGTTACTAACACAAAAAGGTTTATGTGAGGAGTTGAATAGGGCAGAAGGACCATGGTTGTGTTGTCTTTGAGATGTGATGGAACCTAGAGATCTCAATGGCTTTCACTTTGGATATTTGGCTACATTTAATTGTGTGTGTGTGTGTGTGTGTGTATCTGTGTCTGTGTGTGTGTCTGTAGTGTCAGTGGATAAAGTTGAGACTCACATAGCTCATTCTGTGTTTGAGTGACTCAATTGTATGCTTGTTTGGTGAGTTCCGAAAGGAAACTGGCGGGTACGCTTATCATATCATATACTCACAATGTCATGTATTTGGAAAGCATAATTCAAATATAAATTGACAGTATCTCACTGCTTTGACCCCAGTGATGCTGCTAAAAATAGCTGGCAATTCAGTGAAAATCCACAAGACATATTTTTCACTGTGGATTTGATCATGGGTTGTAGTCTTTTATTACTGGAGTAACAGAGTTATATAGTTTTGGAGTGAGGAGAAATTTTGCAGAACATCTACTTAGAGTCTCACTTTATAGTTACTTGAAACTAGGTCCCAGTCAGAGTAATAGTCATTTATGTTCATTAGCAAGTGAGCTGGTCATATAGATGAAATTGGAATATGATCTTCTGATTGCTAATCCAGAGGGTTTGTTGTTGTTTTCAGTGGGGTGGGGAGCTGTTTTACTACAAGATTCACTATCATAAAAGGCAGGATTTGGTCCCCATAAACTTTACCTCCTGCTAATATATTTCTTTCACATGGCCACAGGGACTTGCAAGATATAATATGAGTCATTAACTGTCTTGCATTAACCTAGGGAAATTAATCTAGGTTATCTGTTTGTGACCAGTATTATCACATGAGCACGTAGAAGGAGAAGAGACACCGGATAGAAGCACAAGGAAGAACAATGGCTGAAGACCATCTGGAAATGCAGGGACGCTGAAGCAGGGGCCTCCAGAAACTTCGTCTAGTAACCACTGCCACAAGTGGTTAAGTTCTGCTAACACCTGGGTGAGCCTGAAAGTGGGCTTTTCCCAGTCCTCAGAAAACAATGCAGACTTTATAGTGTTTTGATTTCAGAATCTTGCTGAGACACGGAAACTGAAGAAAATAAATGGGCATTGGTTTAAGCACCTAATTTTTGAGGATTGTTTGCAGTAGGAGTAGAAAACTAATGTAACTAGTTTTTCAAAATGCTTCTTCCATTCTTTATCGGTTTGTTGAACAATGACCTTATACAACATTTATTTGCTTAAGCATTTATTTGCTTATGCAAATGTCAACTCCCATGGTCTTTCAGAAAGTTCTGGAGACCTGAACATTCCACCTTCCCCAAGGTAGATTGCTATGTCCTCATACTGGCTGCCTCCGTCTCTTTGCCTGTGGCCTCTCTTGCTATTTCTGCTCATCTGCTGATGTTCTATGACATTGTGAGATGATTTGCATCCAAGATAAAGTAAATGCTTGGGGGCACTCCCAAAGCTTTGATTCTCAGGGAGCAGATGCTAGGCCACATAGCACGGGCTGGAAGCAGAGCTTCCGTCTTTTTCTGCCCCACTCATGGTTTTGAATTACAGAGCCTCATGAGGTCCTTTCTCCTTTCTTTGTGGACTCTAAGAGCCCTTGTTTGCCTTCTGTTTTGTGCCAGTCTCTTCCCGGTAGAACACGAAAGCCAGTGTATGGGACATTAAATAGGAATGGAAACACTGCAGTCCTTTCCTGCTTTGCTCATCTTCGCTCTTCCACTTTGTAAAACATCATTTTCTCCTGGTTATGAAACAAGAACTCCTACTTACTCTATTAAAGAAAAGCACAACTACACAACACAGGTGTGTGTGTGTGTTTGTGTTTGTGTGATTATAGGTGGAGACCAGCAAAAATATTCCTTATACACCTATAAATATAGTCATTTATTTGCATTTGTTTCTAACAAGTCAATCTTTACCAGCATATTCTTGGTGAGAGACAAAATAATAGGATAAAGTACCCATCAGAAAGATGTGTAGACCTGCTAATCACCAGAAACTGCACATACCACTTTGAATGACAAAGGAGGTAACTAGGATGATTGAAAGGAAGACCTTCTCCTGAATCATCCAGGTGAATCTTGAATCTGAGGACAAGTCCTTGTAAGTCTGAGGCAACAGGAGACACTTCACAGATAACACAGATGAAACAAACTGAAGATGAAGCAGGTGACCTTGGAGACAGAGTGGAATGATGAATGTCTTAAGCCGTCAGGAGCTGGATGAGACAAAGAACAGACTTTCCCCAAGCCCCTGCGGAGGGGATTGCTGACTTACTGAGATCTTGATTTCAAATGTCTGATGATCAGAACTATGAGAAATAAATTTTTGTTGTTTTAAGCTGTGATTATAGTCATCGTAGCTATAGGAAACTAACACAGGCATCATGTAAAATCCATGAAGTCCATCCATTTAAGATGCTTCCTTGTAAACAGAGGTGCTCTGCTGTATGCAAATTAGTGTGAGAAGTTGATCTTAGAATATCTGATGAAAATATTTATCAATGATCCGGTTCTCTTGGAAACCTATTGTTGTATTGTGCATTGCTAATCAATTTGTATTATTGAAAGCATCCTTTGAGTAAGTCAAGTCAGTATGTCACAAACTATGAAAGGAAATAAAAAAAAACCCACAGAGAACATTAGATGATAAGTGGCTGCTGTGATTTGGGTATGAAATGTTCTCTATAGGGTTATGTGTCTGAACACTTGGTCCTCGGTTTGTGATTCCATTTGGAAGGTTGTGGAAACATTCAGAGATGGAGCCTTGCTGGGAGAAGTGGGTCTGGGGCGGTCCTCCAGGCTCTGTAGTTTAGCCCCCTTCCTATCTGTTCTCTGCTTCACTGACTACACATGAATGTAACGGTGTCACATTCCTGCCTCCACGCTTTTTCTGCCATGATGGACTATATCCCTTCTTAAACCATGAGCCAGAATAAGCCCTTCCCTCTTTAAGACAAATCTTGTCAAGTATTTGGTCAAAGCAATAAGAAAAGTAGCTAATACTGTGCCAGAGTTGGGATTCAAAGTTTATTCTCATTTGACTGACATTGACCTTGCATGATGAAAAGAACGATACATCAGAGGTCAAGCAATCATCTGGACAAACTTTCAACTGCGGTTGAGCCCAGTCGCAAATAAACTGCAACAAAAATCACTACCTGTGATCATTTATTTCTGTCTAGGATGATGTCTCTAGGATGAACCCAGTTCTTACTAGATCTCATGATAAAACCATATCCTAAATCTGTTTCGTTCCTTGGAACCAGAGTCATTAGCAGGGAATTAATATGAGTGTGAGAGTATCAGTGTCTATGTTCCATTTTTCCTATCATCAATGTCAGGTGTACCTAGGTACCACAGTTCTCAACTTTACCCATTTCTATCACAGACAATCAAATATTGTAATGATCTGAATGCAAGAGTCACACTCAGAACCAGATTTTCTTCCCTGGAAAGATCTCTATGTCTGAAAATCAAGATTGTAGTTGTTGGGGCTGCTGAGCTGGCTCAGCTGTTAAGAGTACTAGCAGAGAATCAGATTTCAGTTCCCAGTACCATTTGGGGCTTCTAACAACTGCCCATAACTCTGATTTCAGGGGCTCCAGTGCTCTCTTCTGGCCCCCGTGGGCACTGTATGAATGTGGTGCATACACACACACACACACACACACACATAAATTTAAAATTAATTAACTAGGGACTGGAGAGATGGCTCAGTGATTAAGAGCACTGACTGCTCTTGCAAAGGACCTGGGTTTGGTTCCCAGTTCCCACATGGCAACTACCAATTATCCATATCTCCAGTTCCAGGGACTCCAATGCCCTCTTCTGGCCTCCATGGGCATTGTACACATGTGATGCACTTACACACTTGCAAGAAAAACATTCATATACATAAAGGGTTTTTTTTAAAGATTAAAAATAAATACAGAAAATTAATGTTTTTTAAAGAACATAATGGTTTAAATGCCAGAGTCACACCTGGAAGCAGACTCTGTTTCCTGGAAAGATCTCTTGTCAGGAAGGTAAGAGGCAAAGGGCCGGCAAGAACTGTTAGTTTCCTTTGCCCCAGCCCACTATTGGAGCAGTACTAGATTTCCTGGTTCAGTTCCAGCTTTGCAGCAGATGCTGGAAATCCTGTGCTCTGTGGAAGTAGAAACCACCTCTGAGGCACCTGTCTTCTATGAGTTGGAGAACACACAGCTGTGAATTTTGGTGTGCCACAGTCATGCCTGTGAAGGTTGAAACTGTGCCGAACAGCTGCTTTCTTTACTGCTGCGAGAGGTGGTGAAAGGAGATTCTTCCTGGGTAAGAACTGAGGGTGTGTGGGTGCTGTGCCAACACAGTTAACAAGAATTATGAAGAAATTCAATTTATGGTGCAGCAAAAAGCAGAGGAAACAGAGGAAATTGAACTTCCAGTGAAGTCTGATAATTAAACTCAAGAGTCCTGACAGAATAGCTGAACACAACAGATAAATAACTACTTTCCGGTAATTATAAGGGAGGGTGGTAACAGATGAGGCAGGCTGGTTCACTTGGTGTTTTCAAGGCTGACATTATGAATCCAGGAAACATCTGGGTCTGTGCTAGCCGACTTCTTTGTCTATATTTCTACCTTCCCTCCTTGTATTGCTGTGAATCAAAGAGCCTACTTCTCAGCACCCAACTGACTGATGCTGGACATGCCTACTGAGGGGCTGTCTGTGTCTCTAAATACTGCAAATGACATTAAAAAGAATGCCATCGAAATTCCCCCACAGAGACTCATAGTGAAAACGGCATAGTCTGTTTCCAGTCCTCCCTTAGTCATAGATGCTGAAGTGCTCACAGCTCAATTCATCCTATACTCACTTCATTGCACAAAGGGGAAACAGAGGCAGACAACGCTTTTCTAAGCTGTACTGTTCTTAATGAGAATAAAACAGACACTTGAATTCAGAGAACAAAACCATTCTGTTTATGAATACAGGTCACACAGAGATACCCGATGTTCTCGGTTTTTCAGAACAATGCAAGAATACTTCTAAAAGCTGAATTTGCATAACAGAATAAAGACTCTGCCCTTTTCTAGGGGTGGGTAGACTGGATGGGTGCCATGGTCCTTAGGCAGGAGTGAAAATGATGCTCTTTGTGTGGCTGTCCCGCCAAGACAAGAAAGGGACCCCCCCCCCGGGTCTCCAGCCTGAGTGATCTATAATATCCTGACTCTAACTCCAGATGGTTCTGATTTCACTTCGTTGACCTAAACCCCATGTTTTCTTTCTTTCTTCTTTTAATTCAAAAAAGCAGCATCATAATTTATTAATTGGTATAGGGAATGAACTCCCAGTGCTGGTCCTGTGGTCTGGCAGTGAAAAATTTCCCAGCTCTGCCTGAGAAGGCTGTCCAGCCCCTCTTGGCACTTGAGCAGGCTGAAACGGAATGTCTTTTGTTGTAAACACCTAATTTGTTCATTTTGAACTGTCTGAGTAACTAGATCAGAGACCAGTGTCAAATGCCCAAAGCAGTGTTTGTCGGCAGTGCACCTTTTATTCTTCTTGTCTAAACGCGACTGAAAGGGAAAAGACTCATACTGTATTTCCACAAAAGCATCGGAAAGCTCAAGTTGGCAGCCTCTTGCGACAGAATGAATACATGCTACTGAGTACAGACCATTTGTCTCCTGATTACAACAGACCCCAGGGGAACTGGTGTTGGCTTTGAATTCAACCTCTTTTCTCTGAGAGCCTCCCTGTGACAGCTCCTCCCCCAATCCTCATAAGCACAGAGCCCTGGGGACTCCGATCTCTCTGTGTGGGTTTTAGCCTGCTTTTTCAATTCAAACAGGGCCTTCTTGTTTGGATTGTGGTGATTTGTCTGAACAATAATATATATTTTTAAAGTGTTCTTGTTTGGAATTCAGTGGAGGCCGTAATGAACTCATTTAGTGTTCTTGCGGGTTTCTCAAGGGTGATCACAAGGGTCACCATGTAGGAGAAGAAAACAGGAAGAAGGGCCTAATAAGGTATCCTGTCCCTGGTGCTGAAAATGGACCAGAAATGATAGCTTGCCTGTTCCCTTGCTGCGTGTGAGCCTGTTTGGTGTTTTACCTGTTGCTTTTTAAAGACTCACACCCATCTTTCTCTCTATAGGAGGATTAATTTGAAATGGGGTTGAACATGTCCTCTTATGCTAATAGCAGAGACTTGCCTATCAGTTTTAAAGATATTTGATGCATATTCTTTTTAGTTGAAAATTTTGTTGATACTCTTTT
>NW_008342636.1:367681-422858 GCF_000622305.1 Nannospalax galili | reverse complement strand
ATGTGTATGCGTGTATTGCCTGCATGTAGGTAAGTGCACCCATGTTGTGAATGCCTGTGGAGGACAGAAGAGGCTGTCGGATCCCCTAGGACTGGAGTTATGGACAGTTGTTAGCTGCCATGTGGGTGCTGGGATTCAAACCTGGGTGTTCTGCAAGAACAGTCAGTGTTCTTAACCACTGAGCCATATCTCCAGCCCCGTATCTTTTTATTTTATGTGTATGAGTATATTGTCTGCAGTTAAGTGCACCCGTGTCCTATAATCCTCACAGAGATGAGAAGAGAATGTCGGATCCCTTAGAACTAGAGTTAGGACAGTTGTTAGCCATTATGTGTGTGCTGGGAACTGAACCTGGGTCCTCTATAAGACCAGTCAACACTCTTAGCTGCTGAGCCACCTTTCCAGCCCCTTTACTGATATTCTTTAAGAATCGCTCGTATTTCCCTGGGATATAAAGTTTAGGTTGAAAGATTCCTTTTACACTTAGGAGCAGTGGCAACCATTAACTTAGATATTTATAAATTTAATTTTGTTTTATTGTGCATCTCTTATGAAGGAAAACAAACCACAAAGCACTTGTGAACACTTCCTCACTTCAGAGGCTCGCAATTTGCATTAGGCACTCTGTCTTCCCCCAAATGCCTGCTCTCTTTGCTTTCCTTCTTCTCAGTTACTTTTCTTGCTTAAAAGAGCAGAAGGAGCAGCAGCAACAAGCTGTCACCTGCCAGTTTCCTTTCCTCTGTGTTTTTACTGAAGGGAAGTGCAGGAACAGAGGCATCCCAAGTGTTACTGAGTGGGGACCAGCTATCTGCCTGCTGGGGAGGCTACAATCAGTCTAGAGGATGAAAATGCACTTGGGGGGGTCTTTGTATTTATCTCTGGGATACACGCTTAGGCGGTGAAGTCCTGTGAGTGCAGCTGTCATGGCCCTACGTGGACACCACCTTCTGTGACAAAAGAAATAGAATGTGGCCTGTCAACCCTCAGTTGATATGAAATAATCTAACAGATGCTTTTAGAACACAAAGTCCCACATCAGGTCTATGTCAATTTCTGAAACATATTTTTTTATCAAATATTTAGTTCCTGCTGCCCACACCACCTCCATTGCCGCATATCCATGTGCAGAGGTTGTACCACTTTGAATGATTTGTCACTAGGAGAAAGGTCTGGAGATGTAAGTGGTAGGAATAAAATGAACCAAAATGGTGCTGGACATCTTCAGTGCAGAAGATACAGGAGTGCTAGGGTAGTTACTTATGTCACACTCCCTGTGTCACCCATGTGGTAGTCCACAGATAGAGCATTTCTATCACCCAAGAAAATTCTCCTATGCCCTTTCCATTCAATCTCTGCCTCACAGTACAGGCATCCACACCCTAAAAAAATTGTATGATGGGTATGGTGGTGTATGGCTTTAATCCCAGCACTCAGGAGGCAGAGGCAGGTGGATCTCTGGGAGTTCAAGACCAGCCTGATCTACATAGCAAGTTCCAGGCCAGCTGGGGCTACAGGGAGACCCTGTCTCAAAAAAAAAAAAAAATCAAAAAGAAAAATTCTATGCCTGCAGTTCACTTTTCTTATAAGCATATTTTCCAAGCAACGTAAAGTAATTCAGTACTAGGGAAAAGCAAGGAGTCTTGTTTTTTGAACTCTAAGCCATAGGTAGACAATTGGATTCATCTGATGGTATGAAACATAATCTATGTGCATTAAAGTTTTGCTGAGAATTGTTGTTTAATTTTCCTCTAAAATTACTTGATACTAATGATGCTTCCTTTAAAATAACGAGGCTTGGTGGGATAATAATTTAGATCATAAACTGTTAAACACAGAGCTTGCAAGATAAAGTTTGAAATGGAATCTTCTGGAAGGCATTTTATAGGTTTTATAGCCTGGTCAGCTTTTAGCTAGTGTTCTTCTCCCTGCAGAACATGGGGACTGATGGAAGAGCATCTCTCTGAAGTGCCAGGTGAGTGGGCTGTCACCAAGGAGGTTGGACTGACACTACCAAGCATTTCTCCTGTTTATTTATTTTGTTTTTCTTGACTTAGTTGATTCTGTTGGATAACTGAGCTTCTAAGTCAACAAACAATGGCCCAACATGTTCATTTACCAGATGGCTACTTGATCTGTTAGCAAAGCCATGGTTATCTACAAAATGAAAAAAAGTTGGATGAGATGGTTTTTCACATCTTTTCTAACACTAATGTTCTGTGGTCACATGGGTCTAGTCTTCAAGTGGCTTTGCTAGCTGTACTTTGTTCTATGACCACATATTTACCTACTCCTGACCTTACTCATCCATTTCAACACTGTAAAACAGAGAGTGGGTGCTACAAATTATCCCCTGGAAAAGCAACTGCTGAGAAATCATTTCCCTCTGTGGAAGAACATAATCTGTCTCCTTGTTTCTATTATTTTTTGCATATGTGTGTGTTGCATTTACATGGGCATGTGTGTGTGTCTGTGTGTTTGTGTCTGTGTGTGTGTGCATGCACGTGTATGGGTACATATGTACTGAGGCCCAAGGTTGACACTGAGTGTCTTCCTTCATCACTCCCCACCTTATATATTGAGGCAGTGTCTCCTGCTGAACCTGTAGTTCACTATTTCAGGTAGTCTGGCTACCCAGTTTGCATCAGGGATTCATTGACTCTGGTGATGGGATTACAGGAAAGTCACCACACCCATCCAGCTTTAAATATATATATATAATTTATTATTTTTATTTTATTCGTATGAGCGTTTTGCCTGCATGTATTGTGGTACACAGGGGCCCTCTCCAGCTTTAAATATATATATATAATTTATTATTTTTATTTTATTTGTATGAGCGTTTTGCCTGCATGTATGTAAGTGCAGCACATGTGTGCAATGTCCTGAAGAGGCCAGAAGAAGGTGTGAGATCCCCTGGAACTGTAGTTAATGATGCTTGTTAGCTGCCATGTGGGTGCTGGGAATTGAACCTGGGTCATCTGGAAAAGCAGCAAGTGTTCTTAATGCTGAGCCATCCAGCTTTTATGTGAGTTCTGAGAGCAGAATCCTGGTACTCAAGTTTGTGCAGCAAGCTCTTTACCCTCTCCCAATTGTTATTATTTCTAAAGAGTAATTTAAGTATAGAAAAATGCTCAGATCATAAGAGTTCTGTGAGTTTCATTAAATAAATACTCCCACATAACCTATCCCTAAATCACAGTATACATCTTCATAGTTCTAAGAAAATGATCTGGTGCTGCATTTGGGTCCTTTCCCTCCTCAACCTGCAGGCAACCATTTTTCTGATTTCTATCCTCATAGACTAGTTTCTACGAATACATTTGCTTTTGAATTGCCAAGTAATATAATAAGTACATAGGAAAAACAAATAGTACTGCTTTTGAAATCTTGGGTTTAATATAAAATACTTGGTTTAATCTGACAGTATACAGTGTAATTCCGTAATCAAATAATGCATGACAATTTTGTCACCTGCTGAAATATTGATTTTTAAAATGTCCTTCAAGAGACATAGCAATGACTCTTGAGATCTGAGATTTCTAGGTTTTGTCACTAAGTTTGTATGAATTTCTGTAAAGCATGGATCCTTATGCTCTCTGTCCTTTTCTGTACTTATGGGCAAACTGAGAATTGGACTAATGGCCTCTAAGGGCGGCTCATGCCAGGTTCAGCTCTTTGAGGTTGTGGGGTTTTCTCAGAACCCTATAATCAAAATAAAAATCATTACTTCAAAAAGAATCTCCTTTGGATTGTTTAGAAATCTGTTAGCATTATACAATAAGACACTTAAGAAAAGAAAACAATAATTTCATCATCATTAGTCAATATCTATATTTTATTTTATCTAATGCCTTTTAAAGGCATCATTTAAAATAATTAAAGTTCCAGCTCACAGTTGCTGTTTAAGAAACATTGCTAAGATTTGAAAGTTTAAAATTATACCTTATTCCCTACTCTATCAGTTCTACGGGTGGCTAGACTCCACTAGGCAATTCTCCCTCAAGGTTTCTAATGTGATATCACAAATAACTGCTGGAAGAGGCAGCCTGTAAGGTAACTGAAAACTTCTTCACTCATGTGTCTTGCATCAGGTCTTGGTAAGTCCAGAACATCTAAAAAAAGGGGGGGTTATGATTTTGTTTAAAATATTTAAAAAACAAATTATGTGTATGAGTATTTTTCCTGTATGTAAATGTACCCATGCCTGCAGTGCCCATGGAGAACAGAAGAGTTCATTGGCTCATTTGGAACTGGAGTTACAGATTGTTAGCTGCCATGTAGGCACTGGGAGCTCAATGGGGATCCTCTGTAAGAGCAGTCAGTGCTCTTAATCACTGAGCCATCTCTCCAGCTCCTGGATATGTTTGTCCATGCAACTTTTTTCAACCTGGCTTGTTGGTCTTCCTCACAATATAGTGGTTGGATTGCTTAGATGTCTCACTTGCTATCAGCTTGTCCCTAGTAGTAAGTTATGCAAACAACAAATCCAAGGTTTTGTATGAGTGTTTAGGGTCCTTAGACCTCCTCACACAAGTCATGAAGCATCACTGTCTCCATAGTTCATTGGTAATATAGTCATCACACCAACCCATATTCAAGGGTAATTAGTAAAGAATGCACAATCATCTTTAGCTTAACCCAATGAAGCTTTTATTTGAGATTGGCCTGAAGGTGTCACGCTTAGGTGTTTAGCAAATTTTGATTTGTAGTTAAGTCATCTGTAAGTCAAAAGATCTGGGATCTCATCCATTTTGAATATGGGATCTTGACCAAATCACTGATTCACTTGAAAGTTGAATTTTTCATAAAACTTGTCTTGTCCCTTCTAGAAGGACCATATGGAAGAGATGTGCTAATATGTGAAACTATGAAAACTCCTAAAATTGTAGGTTATTATCAAGATGATTCAATTCTTCTGAGAAACAATGAACAAAAATACTTATCTTCTAAAATACAGATGTATTCCTCAAGTTCATTCCCCAAACTTAACACTCTGCCATGTCGTGAAGACTGTGTTCATTCCCAGGGTCCTTTCCTGAACTCTGTTCTTAAAATCGCCTCTGACTTGCTATTAAATCTGATAAGCATTTTTTATGACTGTAATACCAGTCTCCGCCTGAATTACATCATGTATTCTTTCTGTCATCTGCCTTTTCTAGAACATGAGTTCCTCTGGACACCCAAAATTTCCTCAGTGCCTGTAGGGATGTTAGATATTTAATAAACATCTGAAGAAAAGAACAGGCAAACAAGACAGCAACTGGTGTTAAATTTGCTATACAGTCATTTGGTAGTCCTATTTTGAAGTTCCTTTCCCTTTTTAGAGCTAACAAATTTTTGTCTATGTAAGACTTCAACAATAGAGTTCATTTTGTAACTTTTTATTTCCCGGAGCACCAGCTTTGTCCAATCTCACATCTCTGATCATGGCCTCTTAGAGCTGATATAAAACCCTAGCAATCCTTTTAAGGACATGCCACTAGACTTTGGTCCAGTCTGTCAATTCCTACTACCACTCTCTCAGGTCAGGGACTTATCATAATCTCTTGCCTATTAGAAAAAAAAAACACATGATAACTTCTTTCTTTGCCATCTTGCACAAAGATTACTTTGCTGACACACTAGTTTTTTGTTACCCTGCTCTTCAGAAAGCCTTGAGTGGCTCACTCATGCCCATGATAAGAACTGCAGATTTCTAAATACTGTATTCTACTTGTGTCCCTGTGTAGTTTCTGGTCATCTTTTCCAGTAGTGCAGACTTTCCACACTCTAGCAACTTAAGCCCTCTAAACTAGCATGACTCCATCTTTAGTAAATCAATTATTTTATATACAATCACACAAACATATTGTTAGAATACTGGTTTAATTCAGAAGGTCAAATCTGAGGGTCTGCAGTTCTAATAAGCTGTGCGAATGCCCCTACTTAAACATCTCTCGGATGAGTGAGGCTGCATCACTGAGTGTATCCCACAAACTTCTTCATGTCTGGACCTGCCTCCATTTTCTTGCCTTGAATGTTCTTTGTCTACTTCACTGTCTCCTGAATTTCTATATATTGAAGACCGGCATCAAATAAGACTTCGTTTTTACCTAGTCATCATCTATTTTCTTGTGGTCCTTTATATGTAAGTATTTCGGATGAGTGAGGCTGCATCACTGAGTGTATCCCACAAACTTCTTCATGTCTGGACCTGCCTCCATTTTCTTGCCTTGAATGTTCTTTGTCTACTTCACTGTCTCCTGAATTTCTATATATTGAAGACCGGCATCAAATAAGACTTCGTTTTTACCTAGTCATCATCTATTTTCTTGTGGTCCTTTATATGTAAGTATTTAGTTACTTGTTTGCTTTTCTGCCTAAGGGTTTTTTTTTTTTTTTTTTTTCTTGAGGTACTAACGTTTCATTGCAGTTTGTTTGGGAATAAGAACTCACATCCAAAATAATTATTATGATGTATGTGAATGGATTATATATTAAATACTGTAAAAGTATATCCACAAAATCCTAAGGGAATACAAAAGTAACAAATGTTCCCTATATATAATTATATACTGTTTTTGAGTGGATAGTACGTAATGATGTACAATACATATCTGGTGAGATAACTTTGAAGAATTATCTTAGCACTAAAAAATTCTGTGGACGATATTAGAATGACCTTTATGTTTTTGCTTCCTGTTGAAGAATTTGTTTGGACATAAATTATCTGCCTTGAAAGAAGTATAATATTTACTATCTAATTTAATGATCCAAAAATCTGTACCGAATCAGAAGTAGCAATGTTAAAGTAATTACACTGGGAAGCCAATTTAATGAATGTCCAATATGTGAAAGCATTATTTCTGTAATCTTTTTTATTGCTCAATGTATCATTTTTATTGTTAATTTACTTATACAATATAGTTCTACTATGAATTATAATCCCTACCTCTCCCCCCAGTTTTCCAAGAATAGTCTGCTAGAAAGTCACAAAAAGCTCTTATTTGAGTGGAGTTTTTACACTTGTTAAAGTGAATCTCTTTGTGACTTACGCGCTCTAGATAATTTCCCTGGAGCCTTGCCTTAATTATATCATGCATGTGTTTAAACACACATTTGCTTTCCTGTCATCCAAATTCTTTTAACTTCATTGTCCATGATGTCCTTGAGACTCAAATTGTGCCTCTAGCAATCACTTAATGACTGTGATCTCCTCACTGCAGAATTCTGAGTTGGAAAAAAGTCTTTGCTTTGTATAAAAGCTTGTATCTCAGAAATAGCAGAAGGAATACACACCATGACCAACACAGGTGAGTACACAACTTTGGCCACTGGATCCCTCTCTAAGATGCAAAATGGAAAGTAACATATCATTTGTTCCCATCATAAAGAAGATGTTTTTAACTGTCAGAATATACAGAGAAAATCTGTGGTAAGAATGAAACATCTGATTAAAATAATAAAAATTCTGATTAAACTCACCTTCTAGTAAGAATTTCTTCATTGATTTTGGCTTAAATTATGATGTATTCATTATATGTGTTTAAAAAAACTTTCAACTAAAAATAAATGAAGTAAAATGAACCCTCAAGTGAACTTTTGCAAAAGTACTTCCAAAGCATGCTTGCATGACCTCACATTCCTACGTTCATCTGAGGAACGGCACTTCCAAGCTCCAAGCCTACTAAGTTACAGAACTTTGTCACTCAAGTGACTATAGATTTACAATAATCTTCTTTGAATGTAAACTGAAAAACTGGAGAGAAACTGTAGTAGTAATTCAAACATTACCTGATATTCTTAAAACTACTAAACAGGGGTGTAGTGGTTTGAATGAAAATGTCCCTCATAGGCTCCAAGTACTTGGACATTTTGTTGCCAGTTGGTGATGCTGTTTTGGGAGGTCTTAGAAGGTGTGGCTATCCTGGAGGAATCACCTTTAGAGAGTTCTTAAGCCTTGCCAGATTTCCAGTTGCTCTCTGGTCTCCTGTGCCCCCTTGAAGATGTGAGAGCTTAACTTCTGCTGCTCCTGCTCCAACTATCTCCAGCCACCATGCTTCCCTGAGATGACGGACTGTATTTACCCTGGAACCATAAGCTCAAATAAACTCTTCCTTCTATATGTTGCTTTGGTCAGTGTTTCTATCACAGCAACAGAAAAGTGACTAATACAAGGGGTAAGATTGATTGATGAAGCTGAAGGGAAAAAAAAAGGCTTTTGACTTTTGACATAAACTCCAGAAGAGTAAAACATTAAAAACAAATCAGTCCTATGGATGATTTGGGTTTATTTCTTGATTTGTTTACAGTGAAATAAATTTAATTTCTCTAGCAAATTGGTACAATGATATTAAAAATATTATATGTCAGGCTGTAGTCCTTTATTTTAGAATTTGGGGTAGGAGTGGGGGAAGGAGCAAGTTAATTATCCCATTTTCAACATGGGAAAGAAAGCTGGAGACCCTAGTTTCCTATTTTGTGTTTCTTCTTGGAGGGGGGACACGGGAACTGAGAATCAAACCCAGGGCCTTGTACATGTTAGGCAAATGCACTGTACCACTAAGCTACATCTGTAGCCTTCCAAATTGATTTTGCCTGTAAAGAATCAATGGGGTATCTTGGCTGATGACTGCCTTACTGATCCAAACTGCCAATGTAACAATTGAATTGGAACAGAGAAATATTAAGCAAACTATTTGATAAGCCAAAGATCTTACATTTTGTCATGATGGCAACTGCACATTATACATCGGATAGTTTTATGTTTCGGGATTTTTCTTTCATGAATTTTGACACTGTGAACTAGAGTGAACTCAGTTTATTGAAGCATGATTCTTTTGTAGCCATAGTCACGACTCCTGTCTTTGCCTCCCACTTAGTTTATTAGTCTTGCTGTTTCTGCTGGTAATGGGCACCCCATTCCTGAACAACCTGCCTAAAATTGTCCCGCTGCTCTTTTCAAGAAGCCAACAATGAGAATTGTGCACTAATAACATATATAGGCTTCTTCTGTTTCTAAATTTCATTTATTATTATTGTGTTTGTGTGTGCATGGCGGCTGTGTGTGGGCACATGTGTTTCAGCACACATGGGGAGGTCAGAGGATACCTTTGTGGGGTTCCGAGAATCAAACTCTGGTCACCAGGCTTACAAAGCAAGTGCCTTTACCTGCTGAACCATCTTGTCAGACCCTCATGTAGGCGTCTGTGGAGACCAAAAGCATGTACAGCAATGAGGTGAAGTTTAAGTTTTATCTTTGCATTTAAAGGACAACAATAACAAAATTTTTAATATGTTATTTCTGTGGCATCTCCATACCAACTCCTTGACACAGGAAACAGCTCTTTTCGTAAGATCGTTGGTGGCAGCTATTACATGTGACTAAGAACAAAATAAAAGCTGAAGAAAAGTGGCCCGCTTTCACTATTTCTGTTGTTGTTGTTCTAAAAGCTATTGTTTGGGAGACAAAAGCAAGAAAAGATGTTTTGTTTTTAAGACAGGGTTTTGCTAGGTAGCCCAGGCTAGTGTAGAATTCACGATCTGCCTGCCTGAGCCACCTGGGTGCTAGGATTATCGCGTGCCCCACCTTGCCTGGCAAAGTGAAGCTTTCCATAGAAAACACTGTATCTCTCTATGAAAAGTGAAGACAACAAGTACAAAGGACAAGAGGGACCACATGAAACACTGAAAAAGATGTCCAGGGTGGAGGACAGAAGAGTGACACAGTAGAGAGGTAAGTGATGTAATGGGAAAAACATTCTCTATCATGTCTAACCATCTAGAGACCCAAGAGTAGTGCATCTTGAGCCATTTGCATGGCACCCTGGGACTGCAGGGTTAGTGCTGCACCTTCTTAATCTCTTTTGAACACACTGCATCATGCTCTTTTTAGTGGGAAACCTGGGCCTATCCAATAGAAATCATTTCCCAATTGGTGAGTGGGAGATTTGTGGGAAGTCAAAAGACTAAGGACTCTTAAAAACAGTAACCTAGTCTTTTGGGCCAGGGTCATTGCAACAGTAGAATTAAATTATGCTAATACTAATTGAAATTCAAGATGCTTGTCCCGTATAATCCACTCCCTTTGCCTCCAGAACAGTAATGTTCATTACAGAATAAACTTACTGTATAATCATTCAAACAGACTTGGAAAAGATCTCATGACTAATAAAAATGATGTTCTATGAACTCGTCTCATTGAGAACAGAAATTCTGAAGTCAGTTTCCTCTGAGGTGAGGATTAGGCTAGACCGAGCCTTCTTCCATCACTTCTCTTCTCCTCCCCTCTTCCCCTCCCTTCCCTTTCCCTTTTCCTCTTTTGATTTCCTTTTTCCTTTCCTCTAATATCAACATAAACATGAAGGTTGCCCACTTTGGGGTATTCTTTTAAACAAAGGTTTTTGAGAATATGGGATATCATTTGTTAGATTTCTTACACTAATACATTGGATCTTAAATTATATTGAAAGGCTAGCTCTAAGCATAGTACGAAACAGACACAAGTACCCCATTGCTACTGATGTCCTGCAGGAGGGCACAGGGACCGTGTTCCATGTTTCATTTTGAAACTCTGCCATTCATAGGCAATCTAATAGATAAATACAGAACGATAGTGAGTTCTGATTAGAGTCCTACTTGAGAAGATGGTGTTAGAAGACAGCAAAAAATGATTTCCTTCTAGGCCTACCCTCTTTTCCAGGGTACATAACATAATAACTGGAAAACAGTTCTTAAAGCTCTCAAATGAAAAGAACAAAGCAACACACAAACCCCCTGCATCATTGCCGTCAGCGGCAGGACTGTTCTCCCCCAGCCCTGGAGGAATAGGTGTTTTCACATTCACGTCAAGCACACACAAACCCTTAGGCTTATTTTAATTTTTTTTTTAATAGTCTCAGTCCAAAAGGAAAACTCAAAATACTGATCCAGTTTAGATTTTGCCACAGATTTAAAGCGGCCACCACCTTCCCTGGGCCTCATTTCCTCTCAGTGGGCACAAATGACAGCCCAGCAGGAACTGGTTTACAGTCCTGGTGGACTCCTGTAGTGCTAATAAGTCCAGAAATGCTACTTGGATGAAAACGTATGACAATCATATAATTTTTTGTCCTTTCTGTGGTCTCATATATTTACAAAAATGCACAGAGCTTAAACATCCCTTTATTGTATCAAGTTAAATTGAATTTAATGCCTGGTTATGTGTCATCAGCTCAGACCCATTTGTTCAGGCTGTGGAGTGCCGAGCTGGTGCAGATGAATGAATAGCTGTCTCATCACTTCACTCCCGTTCTGTCGTCTCTTTTCCTGTCCTTTGTATTATAATGGAGGACAGCTGTGGTGGTGAAGGGAATATTAACTAACCCTGGTGCCTCAGCAGATTGTGACTTTAATCCCTGCAAATGCCACTAAAATCAAAATTTAATTACACTCAGAGTAGCTCTGTTAATGCCTGAAAAATATTTAACAATTAGTGGTTGGCTTAATTAAGCAAACTGCCTTTCACAAAGCAACCTGAAAAGTCCTCCCAAGCCCTGCCCCCACCTGTTTTTTTCTTTTTCTTTTTCTTTTTATCCCATAGGCTAATTAGTCTGATGTAAGCTCACAGCATTCCATTTACTGTTACTGAGTCTGCTGTTTAGCTGATCCAGGCTCTGAGTTTAACAGCTTGTAATAGAAAGGGAAGTTGTAAAAAGGGAAAAAAAAAATAGGTTCATGGTACACAGCTACTTAATATCTATCTATCATCTATCTATCTATCTATCTATCTATCATCTATCTATAAACTTTTAATAAGCCACTAATCGTTGAACAGCATTTCTTTATTCAGATACATATTCGACTACACATGTGACCATGGTTATATCTCAGTTTCAGTGTTAATAATAGTTTTAGGAGGTTTAGGAAAGCAAATTAACAAATAAATTAGCATAATAATTTGTATCAAAAGAACCATTCTCTGCCTATGTAGACTAGACTAAAAAGTGCTCTTTTTATTAACCTTGGAAATAAGGAACAATGTGTACTTTTGTCTCTAAACTGACCAAGCAAAGAAATAAAATTAACAACAAGTGAAAAATGATGGAAAGCTGCTCAAATGTAAATCCTTCTTTCTGATTGATAGGTGTTATCACCTGACTTCCTTGGTTATCTATTCATCCATTTATTATTCAAGCACCAAACATTTCATTGCTTGGTTGCAACATGAGGTGTTACTAATGCACTGCTGTGTCTTTGAGTTAACACCTAGGGAGCGTTTAAAATGCCACAAAAGGACACATTACATTGTCTAATTATTTAGCTTCATTTAAAAAAAAAAATTGGATACTTAGGCAAAGATCTTACCACAAATAACTGAGAGAATAAAGCACAGTAACCTTCTAAAGGACACCATCTTTTTTTAGTCAACTAAGAAAAAAATTCCCAAGGATCAGAAAGTAACAACAGTGACAAAATACCTGGAAGAACCAAAACAAATCTCAGAGTTACCAAGGAATGAAAAGGCCATTAAGTCCAGCCTAAGTTTTTACAAAACAGGAAACTGAAATTCAGAGTTGAAGGGGATTCCAGAACTATTTGAAGAAAGGCTGTCCATCTCATCAGCCTTATGGCAGACCTCTCCAGGCCTCCACTGTAGACCTTGTCCCCCTTTTTTTTTGACATCGGACACTACTATACCAAAACGCATATGAGTCCCCAGAGTTTAGAAAATCAGAAGCCAAAAAAACGGGTGGAAAGACTGTTTCTAGAGACTTAGTGCTCAGATGCTAACAACTAGGAGAGCATATGATTAAAGTTAAAACTCCAATGTAAAATTAATCTGGAAAACATGCTGTCTTGGTGACATTCGAACCCAGAGAACAGATAAATATTTTTTACAATCTTGTGCTGGCACTGTGATTCTGAAGCAGAATACTTGCTTAGCATGGAAGAGGCCCTGGGTTTGATTGATTCTCATACTGAAGAGAAAAATAAATATCCATTGTACAGTGCAGATTTTTGCTGGCTCTACATATTTTATTGTGTGTACATGTGAATGAGGATGTGTGTGAGAGAGAGACAGAAAATGCCAGGAAGTATTAAGGTAATAGAGTGATATATTTCCTTTTTTAGACTATGAGCATCTAGCAAGTTCACACTCATAGTTTCAGTGGAAATGAGATGTTCAAGTCTTGATCTAGAAATAGTGACCAGTAATTTTACCTTTACGGAATATTTTTACCTATGTAGAATTATTCATCATTATTTAAAATTAATTCTTGAATATTTTGGTCCTTGCTTAATTTGAGTGAAGACCAGCTAAGAAAGAGCAAGCACTGCTCAGGTTCATGCAACTAAACGAAGGTGCTATATGCATCCACAGCAAACTGTGCCAAAACTCTCCAACTCATATGATTTTGTATGTTTCCACTTTGTGAGCAGATCATTCTTCAAGTCTCATGGCTGGTTGATGGAGATGAAATGATAGTTCATAACATGGAAAACGAAGTACACATATGGCTGTGACTCAGATACTTCCAAGAATTGCACAACATCTAGTAGGTCAGTGGCAGAAATTTAATTTTTTTTAATAGTAGAAGGAACAGGATATTACATTTAAAATTGGTGCCCTTGATACTAATAGAATGATAAATTGGTATCAAATCCTCTGAGGGTTTTCCAGGAATATAGGTGCTTCCGTGGAATAGACAACTTGCATTTAGTTGGTCTGTTAGGCATAAACATATATCTTCATCCCTTTTTGAATGTGTGCTGTATAACTATTAACCAAATGTTCATTCCCCATCAAATTCTGTTTCTTCAGTGTGTTTTCTCATTCAAAAGCACATAATGATTCTCCTTAATGCTACAAATAATCCACTTCTAATGGACTATTATACTTTTTTTTCCATTCTTGAAAAACATTACTGATGTTAGCTTTTCAGTTAAATGCAATATAATTTTAAAATAGTATGATATGCTTAATGATCTTTTAGTTTTTTCTGTTAAAAAGCAGCAAACAATAAAAGCCATCAGAAAAATTGCCAACGTCAATTCACTTCAATTCAATTGTCAAAACTTTTTGGGTAGAAAAATTAAGGGAAATCCTGTTTTATTTCAAGTGAGCAAAGCTATGAGTACAGTGCTCATTTTCAATGCTGAAGACCATTTGAAGACAAAGAAGCTTGCCCATGCTTGTTTTCAATTTGCACATGTCAGCTGCTCCATGAAATAAGCACTGAAACTCTGATCTTAGCCAAAAGGGAAAGCAATGTCTCTACTGGAAGGTCCTGTGAATTTGTCAGGTTCACAAGTATGGCACCATGTTCATCATCAAGAACTTGTCAAGCAGCATGCTGATGATATAAACACATACCATCACCTCTTTTCCACATCCTTCATTGCCTAAACACACACACACACACACACACACACACACACACTCACACAAACATACACACAATTACCCAAGTATACACAGATACATACATACACACACAAGCATAAACACAGAGATACACAGACACACATACACACAGACACACACATAGACACATAGACATAACACACAGAGACACACAAACACACAGACACACACATATACACAGAGGGAGAGAGATGTGTACATGCGTTCATATCCCTTATTAAACTTTTGACCACTAATACTCTAAGAAAGAGGAGATAAATACTCTTAACTAAGTTCAATTTTTGTTGTGATTTAAATTACAAAATAATTTAAGTATAGTTATATGGATCTATTTCTTATTTGATCATAGCACAGTAAAAAGATCTTAATTAATGCCTGGACCCTACAGTAAATAAAGATTCAAATTCTGATTCCAAAAAGGATCTGTAAACCAATAACTTTGAAAAGACACAGAGTCTAGCCTCCCTACAACTGAGCAATTTTGTCTTTTCTGAAGTATCTCTAAGGCTGGAGACTCTACAATTGACTGGTAGTTAATCATAACAAAAGTCCTCACTTTTAGCTGTTTCTATTTCATTCTAGGTTACTTTTCCTGGGATTCAAAAATAGCTGCTTTGGACATTTTGTACAGTGGCAACTGAGTTATTCCTTCTCTGATTCTGTGGAATATTAGACAGATGGGTCTTTATGGACTCCTCTCCCCATCTGAGCTTTTGGATCTGTCTGAGGAATAGTTACCCTGACTGTATCTGCTTGATTACTTCTAATTTTCTAAAGACTCGGACCCCAGGCCATTGCCTCCTGCCCCCTGCTTCCTGCCCCCTCCCCAAAGCAGGGCAATATCCCTGGCTGATAGCTCAGAACAGAATTCTAGCTATATAAGCATTTCCAAATCCCTGACAGGTCTTGTGGAAGTATTGTGGAAGTAAATATTGTGGAAGTAAATCAGAAATATCATGGAAGTAAAATCAGAATTTCTGGAAATTCCCAGGCAGTCCAGAAATGGTATCCTTCCTCCTTTTTAAAATAATATTTTACCCATGATAATAAGTGATAATAATAAACTGCATACTCATTTTAAACTAAAGTTTCAGACATTTTATATAAAAATGATACAATCATAAAAGCATGAATACCAAGCAATTATGTATTCTAATAACATCTAGTGATCTCTATTTGTTATGAAAATCAAAGGGCGGAAGAATTAAAGGAGAGAGCTTCCATAGAAAATAACTGACAAAATTCATTTAAATAAGTGAAGTGCCACACATATTTAATAATTGTAAATCATTTTTCTTAAAATGAAATTTGAAAACCCCAAAACATTGTTTTCTATGTAGTTTTGATGACTTTTCATGAGAAATCTTCCAGAAAGTTTTCAATTATTTTTAAACTAAAATTATTGAGTTAAATTATTAAGGCCATGTCTACAAATTTTCTAAGCTAAGCATTAAGATACAAATTATATCATAAACCTCATTTCCTTTTTAGTGATGAAAATATTATATTTTTCTCCCATTGATTGGGTTTTGTTGCTGAAATTAACATTGTTTTGGTGATTACAGGTTTTAGAACAGTTTCTCACTCCTTGCTGAATGCTCACAATGACATCTTCTTGAATTTATATTTCTTCTTTTCAAGCGTTTACAAAGAATATTACATAGAACATGTCTAATCTCTGGGAAATGCCAGAAAACATCATGCGGTTACATTCAAATAAAACATTTGACAGCATGACAAAATTGTGAACTTACAGACTTACTTTGTTCCAAATTTCTTTCCAAGGTGAACATTCATCAGATTTGTGGGAAGTATAGCATGTGAATGAAATAGTGATTTTTTTTTCACATTATTTGTAAAAATGGCTTGCTGTTAGCTGCACTCAGACCAGGAACTTAACATCACAACTGCAAACACATTTCTCTGGTGTAACCAGACTCCTGGGAATAACAACCTCAATTAACTTTGTTTTCCATAGCTACATGTCTGTTCTTACTTTCATTTGACATCATTGATTTTTTCTAACTAGTACTGTTCCCATGTTGATTAAAATACTTTTATTGCATCCATTTATATATGTGTGCGTGTGAGGGGGTATGCACATGTCATGGCACACATGTGGAGATCAGAGGACACCTTGTAAGAGTTGGTTCTCTATTTCCACCATGTGGATCCTGGGCATCAAAATCAAGTCATTAGACTCGGCAGTAAGTGCCTTTACTTGCTGTACAACCCTGCCCACCTCTTAGTGTTATGTATACAAGACAATTATAAAGCTTTTCTTCGTTCTTCTGAAATTTTGTTTTATTCATTTTTCTTAGGATTTATTAGTAAAAAATGTACTTATTTTTTATTTATATTTTATGTGTATGCATGTTTTGCCTGAAGGTAAGTGCATTGTGTTACGTAGTGCCCATGGAGCCCCAGAGACAAGAGGGCTTCAGCTCTCTGAAACTGGAGTTATTGTAGGTTGTTAGCTGCTACATACTGGGAATGAAACCTGGGTCTTCTGCAGGAGCAGCCAGTGCTCGTAACTGCTGAACCCTCTCTCCATCCCCATAGTATACACTTCTTGATACATGCTGGCAGAATATTTTATCTTTTTAAATATTTTTATTTTAAACTGGGCATGGTGGCATGTCTTTAATCCCAGCACTCAGGAGGCAGAGGCAGGCAAATCTCTGTGAGTTCAAGGCCAGTCTAGTCTACTTAGGGAGTTCCAGGACAGCTGAGGCTACAGGGAGACCCTGTATGTGAGTACACTTGTCGTGTGCAATGCCATGGAGGTCAGAAGAGGGCTTCAGATTCCCCTGGAACTGGAGCTAAGGACAGTTCTTAGCTGCCATGTGGGTGCTGGGAATCGAACCCAGGTCCTCTGCAAGAACAGTCAGTGCTCTTAACTGCTGAGCCATCTCTCCAGTCCCTATACATGCTGGCAGAATATTTTATACATGCAGAAGTAGAATCAAGTTATCCCTGTACCCCTTCCAAGTCCGCAATATAGTGTGTGTGTGTGTGTGTGTGTGTGTCTGTGTCTCTGTGTGTCTGTGTCTGTATATGGAATAAAATTTTTAACTTTGATGTGTCTGTATATGGAATAAAATTTTTGACTTTGATGTATTCAATCATTACATTTATGAAAACTCGTGAGTATAAAACACTGTGTATACATCAGCCAGTTTCACAAATGAAGTAAACCCTACACAGTGCATCATGAAGCCAGGCATGCAACTGTCCATAGGCAGATGAATGAAGCTAGACTCCTCCCTTACACTATACACAAGAATCTACTCAAAATGTATCAAAGATCTAAGCATTAGAGAAACCTCATAAAATCCTTAGAAGAAAATTTTCACAGCCTTTGCTTACACGACAATATTTTAGATCTAGCACTTACAGCCCAAGCAACCAAAGAAAACGTATGTAATTGGACTTTATCACAGTTTAAAGATCTCGTTCTTCAAAGGATACCATCAATAAAGTGCAAAGACAAGCCAAAAAATGGGAGAAAATATTTTATGATCAGATATATCTGGTAAGAATTTGTTATTCAAAATCTACAAAGAACTCTTGTGATTCATCAAAGACAAATATCCAAATTAAAAATGGGAAGAGGATTTGGTTAGATATATCTCAACCAAAAATAGAGAGAGAGATTTACTGGTGATGGTGACTGCTGCCTTTGGTCCCAGCACTTTCATGGCAGAGGCAGGCAGGTCTGTGTGAGATGGAGGCCAGCCTGGTCTACATAGGGAGTTTCAGGGCAGCTACAGTTACAGGGAAATCCTGTCTCAAAAGACAATAAACAAACAAAAAAATATATAAACCCCATAAAAATGCTCAGTGAATCAAATCAAAATAATAAGGCAGAACCTTAAATGCATTAGGATGACATGACACACTATCTGACAAAAGCAATTTGAGGAAGGAAGGGTTTATTTTGACAGTTCGAGGGGATATAATCGGTACTGGTGGGGAAGGCATTGGGGCAGCATTGGGACTCACTGCATCCACAGTGAGGAAGAGGAGAACAAAACGTTCTGGCTCTCAGTGCAGCTTTTTATTCAGGGTAGGACCCCAGCCCACTAAATGGTGATGCTCACAGTTTGGTGGTTTTCCTACCTCACTGCGTCCAATCTAGAAACTCCCTGACAGACCTGCCTAGAGGATTGTTCCCTAGGTGAGTCTAGATTCTGTCAAGTTGACAATCAGTATCAACCAGCACAGATGGCCATAACACAAAAACAGACAATAAGTAGTGTCAACAAGGAGGAAGAGAAATCACAGCCCGTGTGCACTTTATGTAGGAACGTCAAACAGCATATGTACCTTGGAAAACATTTGGCAATTCTTCAAAAAGCCCAGCATAGACTTACCAGGAGATCCAACCATTTCACTCTAGTCATATAACCACAGGAATTTGAAACATATTCACATGAAAACTTGTAAATAACATTCATAACAGTATTATTTATAATAACCCCATAGTGGAAACAACGTACGTACCCATCAGTTGATGGACAGATAAACAAATTGTGACACACCATAAAATGGAATATTATTCATATATAAAAGGAAATGAAATATTTATATGCCTTGCAAACACAGGCTAAATTTCAAACATTATGTGAACTTCAAGGAGATAGAATAAAGTGCCGTATGTTGTGTGACTTCATTTTTATGCGATATATAGAGTGAGAAAATCTCCATAATGAGAGGAAATAGATTATGGTCAACAGGGATTGGAAGGAGGGAGGAGCTGCGATTGATAAAGTAATGAGAATCTTGATTATAGTTTATGCAACAATAAAAGCTATATGATTAGTACATCAAGAGTTGAGATTGTGTATACATATTTTCTAGATTTTTATCTCTCTGCTCATTTCTTCACTCTACAAATTAATTAAACAAGGCAGCAGGCGTTTATCTTATGTATATGTGTCCATCATCATGGAAGTCTACTGACTAGTTCTTTTTGATAATCTCAGGTATTCTATGATAGCATTACAGAATGAAATAAAACAGAAATTAGTACCAGAGAAGTGGGGTGTTGCTTTAGCAAATACCTGTGAATGTGGAGTGGCCTTGGACCTGTATAGTGGGAGAGGCTGAACCACTTTAGAAGTGAGTACTGACAGAAGCCTATGTTGTGGTGAACAGTACATCAAGGGAAGCTTTGTTGAAGGGATGAGTCTCCTACGGGAACAGAAGAGTGGCAGAAAAAGCCTGTCTTAGTTAAACGTTAGCTAAGTGAATATAAACAGAATGTTGGCAGAAATAAAAATAGTGAGGACCAGTTTGATGACAACTTCAGTGGAGATGAGAGCTGTCTTATTGGAAACTGAGAAAAGGCTAACTTGTTACAGAAGGGCGATCCTCCTCCTCTTCATCCTCCTCCTCCTTTTTCTTCTTCTTCATTATGTGAATTGTGTCCATATTCTACTGTTTTGTGGAAAGAAAATGAGGGCAATACATCAGGATATTTAACAGAAGTTTCTGAGCAAAGCATTCTGGAGCTGGACGTGGTGGCACACACCTTTAATCCCAGCAGAGGCAGGTGGATTTCTGTGAGTTCAAGGCCAGCCTGTTCTACATAGTGAGTTCCAGGACAGCTGGGGCTACAGGAAGACCCGGTCTCAAAAAGACCAAAAAAAAAAAAAAAAAAAAAAAGCAAGAAGGGAGAAACAGGGCTGAAGACACGGCTCAGCAGTTAAGAGGACTGGGCTGCTCTTGCAAAGGACCTGGATCCAGTTCCCAGCACCCACATAATGGTTAACAACTATCTGTAACTCCTGTTCCAAAGGATCTAACGCCCTCTTCTGGCCTCCATGGCATTGCATGACATGAGTGTATTTACATAGACGCATGCAAAACACTTATACACATAAAATAAAAGTAAAATAAATTTAAAAGTTTTTTTAAAAGAAGGGAAAAATAAGTAAGAAATAAAATTTTAATGATAAATGGGAACAGAGCACATGTATTTGAAAATCTCCCAATCTAGCCATACAAAAGATGGAACACAATATTTAGAAAATAAACCATAGGTGTGACCAAGTTACTCTTTGATAAGATTAATAAAGGTAGAAGAAAGCTAGATGGTATCATGAAAAGAATGGAAGAGTAATCCAAAAGGTATTTGGAGATCTTTGAGACGGTCACTCTCACCATACTGGGGCTTTGAGGGCAGAACTGTTAAAAGAGAGGCGCCAGTATGCCCTTGGTGCCTCAGCACACACCACCCAGGGCCCCTCAGATCTCTGCTGCCTGCCACCCTCCACTGTACCCCTTGACTGCCCAAACAGGGTGCAGCTTAGGCTACAGTGTAAGTTGTAAACTGGCTGTGCGCACAGTAATGACTGCTATGGAGACACACTACCTCCACCTAAATTCCAGAGGATGCCAGTGTCTCCACTGGGGCACTGTTTAGTGGGGATGAGTACAAAGTTGGCTGAAGATGTCTCAGTTTAGATCCAAATGTGTACCTCCCCAGTCTGGGAAGGCTTTAGGGAGAAGACTGCAATCTGGGACAGATGCTCATCCTCTAAATCTAATAAATCCATGGAAGAGGGGTCCTAGGACTCGGGAGTCCAAATCTCACTCCAGTGCATCCAGAGGTAGAACATGGAACCAAAGTTATTTGAAGTATTAAGATTAAATGTGTGGTCTGTTGAATTTTGGATTTGGTCAGCAACTGTGATTTATCTTCCTGTTTTTCACTTTCAGAAGGGATATGTCTATCCTATCCCCATCCATTGTTATATTTTGGAAGTTCGTATCTTGTTTGATTTTGCCTCGGGATAAGTCACATCTCTATTTCTCACCCATATCTTTCTTTTGGATGATACTCTGGGTTTAAACATTGAAGTTAATGCTACTGGGTTGACTTAAGCCTTTAGGGCTCTGTCAAGATGTAATGAATGTATTTTGTGTGAGAAGTATGATTTGGTGGACCATGTGGCCGATAATATGGCTTGAATGTTTTTGTTCCCTCAGAAGTTCAAGTTGAAGCTTCCTCAGTGAAACAGTAGATGTTTCATGGGGTGATTAGGTTGCAAAGCTTTGAAGTTAGGTGCCCTTTCAGAAGGGCTTGATGGAAGGTGTTTACCTCTTTTATGCCCCATTTATTCTTCCTAGCATCAATAATATGTTATTGCAGGAAGATTCTTAGTGCCCTGTTCATTATGTCTTCACAAAGATTATTGATATTATGGAGACTGTTGGTTTTTGACAAAAGTGTGCTGCTGATAAAAGTGAATTTGTGATGGGCAAGCACTCTTCTACCTCTACATCTTTAAAACTTGTTTCCATTCACTTAGACTTGGTGGAGAAAACTGACACCATGTATGCTGTCACCTTTTCCACAGAGGCATTACTTACAATTCATTAGGTTTATAGAGGACATAAATTTAGAATCCTAATGATGTCATTTTAGACATTTGGAGAGGGATTAGATGATTGCATTTAAAAAAATATATATTTTCTCAAAGATCACACATCAAAGAAACTCATTTACCTCTGGGGTTACACTGAGGTATTTCTACCCTCTCATAATAATAACTGCAAAAAAGAAACAAACAAAAACATTGATGTTATGGCATGAGTGTGAAATGTCTCCCATGTGGTCACATATCTGAATGCTCAATCCCCAGATGGTGGTGCTTTTTGGAAGGTTGTAAAACCTTTATGAAAGGGAGTCTCACTGAAGGAAGTGGGACATTGGGGGTGTGAAATTGAGGTTTAATAGCCTATCTTCTGTTCTCTGATTGATATGATGATAGCATTTTAAAATATTTGACTTGCAGCTGGTCAAAACATCAAGAGGCAGCTATCTTCTTAGATTAGCTTGCAAATAAGGAATAAACAAAAAGATCTAAAGCAATGTAATATACAGTAAGTGTTATAGAAATTTACCTCTGAAATGAACTTTGGTAACTCAACAGGAAAACAGAAGTTATCTAGTTACCATTGATTGCTTACCATGCATCAGGCAATGTGCTAAGTACTTCACATGGATTATTCTATTTAATCATCAGAATTAGCCTTTGAAGCACATGTTATTAAAGCCCCATTATCTGTGGGAAAGGAGGCTCAGAGGTAGACAGTCTGTCAGCCAAGATTTCAAGCAAGCTCATTGGCTCCAGTTCCTTCCTTTTAGAACATTATGCTATAGAGCTCTGACAGATTTTCTTTCTTATTGTGATATAGTCAAATGGATCTATTTTTCTTCTACACAGAGCTTTTTGTGTCTTGGTCCTTGTTTAATAAGACATTTTTTGATCCCAAGATTATGTGTGTATTCACATCTGTTCACTTCAAAATTAATTCTTATTTTGCATCAAGTCTGGGATCCATCAAGAATTATGCACATGCACATGGGCACATGTGTGTGAGTGTGTGCCGTCTACGCAAGAGGGTGTGCTGTATCTGATAATTAATTATTTTCTGTCACTGAAGTATGAATTGTCACAATGAAATTTACTGTTCACTCATTTGCCAGATTCATTTGAAATGCCATTTTAATTATTAGCTAAATGTGTGTATATATGCATGCTTCTGGATTTATTTATCGCATTAACATAATATCACAGTGTGTATTACACTATTTTAGTTGTTGTAGTGTAGTATTGTTGTATCAGATAGAGGAAATTCCCAGCTTTGTTTTCCTTCAAAATTTTAGCTTATTCCTAGACATGCTTTGACCAGATATATTTTGAGAATCCCCTCTGTGAAGTCAAGAAATCAGAAAGATTCCTTTTTTTTATTTACCCACAGGACGTGTTATTGATCTGTTTCGCCCCTGCTCGTCTGGTTTGCCTTGTTTGTGGTACCTACTGTGGTATCTGCTTTTCTGCCCGTCTGTGACCTAGAAACATACAGTGCCTATGTCAATAAATATTAGCAGTGAACTTGATATACTTAAATTAACCATCAATTAAATTTTCTTTTGGACTTTCCCTTGGTTCAGCATTTTGGTTACTATTGTGAATAAACAATTACTTCTAATTCATTGTTTTTGATTTAACAATGATCGTAAAAATCACAGAAACCTTTTTCTCTCTCAATTTTAGTGATTCCAGATAACACTGGTTTAGCAAAATCAGTAATCAGACCAAACATAAAATGGAAAACATTTGTTATTCAAAACCATTTTTCTAAATATAAAGTTAAGTGTGTACTTTATTGGGGGCACAAGATAATATAAAAATAGTTCAGTCCTTTGTTACCTTTTTTTTGGTCTTTTTGAGACAGGGTCTCCCTGGAGCCCCAACTGGCCTAGAACTCACTATGCAGACCAGGCTGGCCTTGAACTCACAGAGATCTGCTTGCATCTGCCTCCTAAGTGCTGAGATTAAAGGTATGTACCACCACACCTGGCTTTAAGAATTGTCTTTAGTTAGTACTTTACAAATCAGACCAATTAAACTACTGCTCACATATGTGCATGGCAGGCAGGTATACAAAAGTAAGGAAAAAAAAGATGTCTGAGAAAAACTGCTTTAAGTTTGAAAGAGAATGGATGGAAAATTTTTAGATGTAATTTGATTTAATGCATATATATATATATAAATTGTACTCAGTTAAAAATATACTTCCCAAATTCCAGTAGTTCTGTGAAGGTAAACAGCTTTGTGTTAAAAGAATGCATACTACCCTGTAGCCCATATTTATGTAGTCCTTCTGTATCTTAAAGCTTTTACATATATAATGTATATATTTATAGCTAATCATGCACTTGTCAGATGTATTATGAGGTTTTAATGACTTGTGCAAAACATTAAGAATTAGTTAGGAATCCATTAAAAGCCGATCAGTGCACTGGTGGGTCAGAACTACTGCAGAAGTTTAAAACATTTACTAGACACTCTGGGTCCTTTTCAACAGGAATGAATCAGCTTAATTTATAAAGTATCAGTGTCATGAACACATGCAAAACAGAACTCATCTTATTTGTAGACTTTTCTGGGTACTGTCTTCTGTGGGATTTAGTATTTTCCATACATGGATTTTATGTTCAGAAATATGTGATCAACAAACCCTGTTATTACTCACTTCTAAGTCGGAACTCCAAAGTATCCAAAATGATGAATTAGCATCCAAATTTCTTCCATGGCATTGAATGCAACAATAGCTTGTGGTTTAAACAAAGTGAACTACTAAACTTTTCCTGTATTGTGTGAAAAATTATTATCCTTAGAGACAGTTGTTAACAGAACAGCAGTTAACTATTACGTGTCACTTCTATCATAGCACAAAATATGATTTCAAATTATTTACAATATTTAAAACAAGACATGAAGAGAAGTCTTGAATATGGGTGGTACTGTGAAACCATCCAGAACAGAACGGAGTAATTACTGGCTACCAGTATTGCCTGTGAAGGTAGATCAGCATTTAAAAATGGATGTGCAATTCAGCTTTTTAAGTTCCTGTTTAAATCCTAAGCAAAGCAGAGTTTGCAATCAGGGGAAACAGAAGGTATCCAAAATTCTCATGTAAATCTGTATTTGTTATAAATGTTAAAGTTAAATTGAATTTTAATATTAAGGTTATCTAGATGATAGGACATGGTTTTATATTCAGAAGTCAAATAATTCATTAGAGTAATTTGTTCTAATTAGTTAAAATATATATTTCCTTTAAAGCGACTTCACTGTCTACTGTTCACTCACTCTGGACAAACCGTCACCATCTGAGGAAACACACTGACTAACTGTTGTTAGGGCTGAGTCAGCATGGAGCAACAGCAGTACAGAGTTGTGATTACCCAGCAACTCCTATCAATGCAATCTGCTGAGAAAAAAAAAAAACCCTTTGGGATTTAACATAGGAGTTGTATCTCTATTGATCAAATTAATTGGATGATTTCCAAACCCTCACTTTAGTAAGTATTTTATTGATATAACCTTTGACCAAGAAGCATATAGATTTCAAAATGTCTTTTCCTATAGACAGAAAATCAATTTGGTTATTTTAATAGATATAATTGTTTGAACAAAATAGTTGGCTGAGTAATTAAAGTTTATCTATTGTCACTACTGGAGGTATGGGGTAGGGAAGTGAGGTAGAACATGAAGGAAACAGATTTTTGACATTGATAGTCTTTGAGGGAAAGTACTAAAGCAATAGAAACGATATGAAAAAGTTTGCACAGGAATACAATATGATAGTAATAGAATCCACTTTGACATTCATTGTTCATATCTATACAGTTCAGCAGCATGTCAGACAAAATAGTCTTAATTCAATGAAAAGCTTTCCTCAAAATACTAAATTGTCAACCTGGATGCATGCCTGTAGTCTCAGAACTTGAAAACTACAAGCAGGAAGTCAGAGGTTCAAGGTCATCCTTGGCTGTATGCTGATGGGAGGTTACCTGAGCTAATGTTAAAAAAAAAAAAAAAAGACTATCAAGTCTGTGCTGATACTATCATGAAGATAACACATGGTGGTTTTAAAAGTCATGTAGTCATTTAGACTCCTTATACCTCAGTTTCCTCCTCCTTTTTTTTTTTTTTAAGACAGGGTCTCACTATGAAGATCCACCTTCCCATCTCCTGATTGCTGGGATTAAAGGTGTGTGCCACAAAGCCCAGCAGTGTCCTCTTTTTTAATACTAAAAACTAATGGTTCTTCCTTTATAGGGATGTCCTAAAGAGGCAATAAGTTAATGCATACAGAAGTAGATTAACTCAGTAGTGAAAATTAGAAGTGATTTTTCAGTAAGTTTTAGTGCTTCTAGTTTTCATCTTGAAATATCAAATATATCATTCATTTATTTAATAGTGAATCATCATAATATCCTACAAACATGTTTTTAGGAAACAATTTCAAATCAAAATGTTTTACGGTTTTGCTCGTGTTTACATTTGAGATTTTTCCCCCCATGTTTAGAATACTATTGTTAGACTGACTGAAATGGTTTGATTATAAATGAGAGCACGTGTATAAACATCTCCACAAGTGGACAGAGGAAAATGCAAGTTCACAAATAGACCCAACAGGCTTCTAAATGGCACGTAGGTCATCCCTGCCCTTGAAATTATACTATGCACAGATGAAAGCTATTAAGCAAAAGCTTAACCAAAGGTTTAGTGCCAATTAAAATCTTTAAAGTCTTTCCAAAATTATTTAATGAATTTTATGACTTCTCTTGGTAAACGTGATATAACTATATTCAGTTGCAATAAGAAGAGAATACTCTATAAGTAACATTTTCAGCAAAATTCAAAAGTACTTACTCCTGAGGATAATCTCGTGTATATCTAAAATCCCAAGTCTAAACATTTAGATCAATATGCCATATCTTTGAAAGCTTCATTGATTAACAGCACTAACACTAGAACCAAATAAATGCTTTTAAGTTCTGTATCTCCTAAAACTATTAAGCATATTTCCAATGATATTTGTTCAGAGAACTGGCAGTTCATATCATTACAGAATTTTTAAATGATCATATGCAGATATAATATGAGCTATTTTCTGTTTTGTGAGGTTATTTTATGTAATTAAGTTATCATGACTTTAGATTTTCCACGAAGGACTGAAAACATAGCCACACTAAAACAGATAACCAAACAGCCTCAACGTGTGTCTCCAAGTGGGGACAGACGCATTTGGATGTGTACATTTTTATTAGAGCAGAAGTGAATCCCAAACACAATCTCTTGAGTTCAATTATGAAATGCATATGCTTGAGTGAATGCATGACAAAAATGCGCACCTTCATTCCCTGTTAGAGGCACGATGGATTTCAGCTTTGACTCAAAAAACACTCAGATTGCTAATGTGGCGTATATTGCTAAAAGGCTAATATTGTAGCGTAGTGTAATATAAATGGGCAAGTGGAAACATCTGTGTTTTCTCTGCTTTAAAAACATGGCCTTTAAATCCAAGGGCATTCCTGTGTAGTGGATAAAGCTTATAATAATAAGGGATGTTTATAGTAGAGAACCTAGTGGAGAATGATAGTAAAGAAAAAACACACAGTACCCTCAGAATTAAACAAGTTACAGCCTACACGAGTGCCAATGTAAACTCACCCTTATGGTCACAAAGAAAAGTTCTTGTTTCCTTTTGTTAGGATAAATTAAAGAGGAACATCTCTAACTTGGTTCTTAGAAAGCCATGATGAATACTAAGATCAGTTTCCACTCTCCATAAAGAGAGATGGAAAAAGGCTACAAAGTCTTTGTGTTTAGAAACTTGACCTGATGATGTATCAAAATATGTCATGATGAAAATACATTTTACTTGCAGACCAATGGCAATTAGGAGCATGACTCATTCCAAGAAATTTGTGCTGACAAGATATGAGACCACTGGCTCTACTATTTACAAGCTATCTCAAAGAACACAAAATTTCAACCTTACAGTATTATTAGTGGAAGCTTATGTCATGGAAAGACCAAGTAAAGCCTGAAACTTGCGAAGTCCAAGTTCTAGCTCAATAAGCTGGAACCTGAATCAGTTAAAATTTTCATTTACCTATAGAGAAAGTAGACGCATTATTTAATAGAATCCTTAGCCATAGTGATATATGTAAATGCTGAGGAATTCAGTTCTATACTGGTTTGTGTCTAATAGAGTTTGTATGGGTCTCATGCATGCTGTCACATTGCTGTACATTCAAATGAGCAAGTTCCCAGAAGCCTGTAAGACTCTGTTTCTTTATGGTCATGGACCTCCTCTCTTGGCTCTTACAATCTTTCTGCCCCCTCTTCCACAATGGTCCCTGAGCCCTGGGTGGGTGAAATTTAATATCGTAGTCCTGTCCTGAGACCTACACTCTGCAGTCTCTTATTCTCTACACTTTGGCCAGTTTTGGCTTTTTGTGTTCTAAATATGATTAAGAATTATTGCATCATGAATAGGAGATGTGAAGGAGAAGTAAAGGCAATAGTAATTAGCATTACAAGTTCTAGACAGGGAATTAGAAAAAAGAACAGGGCAATTTTCAAATGTTCATTTGAGAGTTCATTGGAGAGTCTTGACAAGGGCCTCCAAAAGCATCCCTCTATTGGGTTCGTTATTTTTCTTTCGTCTGCCAAGGCTAGACTTGAGAGTGATAGATTCAGGATTTGCTTTCAGGTATTTTGATAACTGTTGGAGTGGGTAGAATCAGGAGTTATACAATTTGGGAGTCTTTTAGATAGACCCACTGAAGGGGTACTCCAATTACCTCATCCTGCGTTCCTGTTCAGCATGGAAAAAGCCAGAGCCATCTGCTTCCTTATTTCCTATTGGCAATTTGGGTAATCCCTTCAGAGGATGGCATGATAAGAATAGGAAGTAGGAATTGGATAGGCATTTAGGGTAAAAAGAACCCAAAGAAATGTAGCCAGTTTCTGGGATAAAAGTCAAAACGATCCCTTCAGAGGATGGCATGATAAGAATAGGAGGTAGGAATTGGATAGGCATTTAGGGTAAAAAGGCCCCAAAGAAATGTAGCCAGTTTCTGGGATAAAAGTCAAAACATCCTTGGGTCTGTTAGCAACACACTCTGTTCCAAAAGTCAAAAATGTCAAAATGTCAAACGTATTTGGGAGCTTGTATCTAATCCTTAAAAAATAGATTTTAGGGTTACCTCTTCAGAGGGGGGAGTGTTGGAGGGGAGGGAGTGGTCATGGATTTGATCAAAATACCTTATATGCATGTATGAAATTCTCTATAAAGGTTTTGTAAAAGTTAAAAAAAATAAAGAATTATTGTATAAAATCCTCAAAAATTCAATAAATATATTAAAAAATAAAAGGTATTTTAACACAAAAAATTACTGTGAACTCATTAACATAACATTTTCTTTATGGCAAGTATTGTTTTATGCACTTTCTATTTCTATTCTTTAAGACACTGGTGAGTATCCTTTTTAGGGGTACCATGATCCTCACCTTGTGTTGTTCAGGGTTATAAGTAATCCCTTAGCCTTCAATACGTTCGGAATAAGTGACTTTCCTCTGACAAATGGGTTGCAAAATGGTTGTGGACTAAAAATAACCACAGGAATGTGACTACGGAAGACTAGAATCTTTCTCTCCATTATTGACTTTGAAGAAATGGCTGCTTTGAATCGCATTGCTTCAGAAAAATGAATTCTGCCCCCAGTTCTGGGGGTGCTTGAAAGTAAATCTTTTCCCAGCAAAACCTCTGATGAGAACTTAGTTAGAGTGATATTTTGAGTGCAGCCTTTGGAGATCCTCACAAGGTGAGGGCCAGGCTATGTTGTCCCAGACTCCTGTCCCATAGAAGCTAAAAAGGAGGAAAACTTAAAAGGAGTTTTGATTAACCACTCAGAAGAGAAACTACATTATATTTCTATTTTTATTATAAGAAACAGTAAAAGAAGCAATAAAAGATTATGTCGACAACATTGTAAGAAATAAATTATAGAAGAGTTATCTGTTTTTTTTAATGTTGGTGATATTTTTTAAAAAATAATATTTATAATATTTGAGACTTATTGTGCATTCTAAATAAATATTTACTTTCACAACTATATATGACAATCACACTGTTTTATTCTTGTTCTTAAGTAGGTCATCTGAAAACACTTAAGTTTCAAGTCTTGCCTAAATTCATCCCTACTTGCAAAACAAGAGAAAGGCACTGTTTTAAAGTATTGCTACACTAAGATGAAAGCAGATTGCAGTTCACTAAAACAGGTGAGAGAAACTCCTTGCCAAGTTTAATCAAGAATCATTTCTATGGGGGGGAATGACCACAAGGCAGAGGAGGAGGGTGGACTGTGGTGAGTGGTGCTGTGGCATGGCATACATCAGTGAGACTCCAGAATCATTGGGCAGAGAAAACTGGCACACAGACTGCGAGGCAGATCGAGGGGAATATGAGGCCTTTGGAGTTTTCTCTTCTGATGGAAGCGACTTTGCATGGGAGGTGGGGATTCTCCAGGAGGAAGAGAGATCTTTGCCATTTAGGATGCATGGGGATAATTTCATGTGGCATCCATCCCCCAGGATGTCTCTCACTGACCCCCCTTGATACCCATACCCTAAGCCCATGACTGAAGTGAGGGGGTAGTTATTTACAGAATGAAGCTGTGATGGACCACAACAGCCACTTGATGCTTGTCCTTCTCTCCCTCTTGCTCTCTCCCTCCCTCTGTCCCTCCTTCTGTGCCTCCCTCCCTTTCTCCCTCTCTCCCTCAGTGTTATTTCTCAACCACTGCTCTGAGCCAGGGCAAATTTATGGAGGTTTGGGATAATCTATCAACCAGCTAACTAAAAGGCTCCCTGACCTTCATCATTTGGCAGCAGCTTTGGGCTGTCCTAGAAATAGGATTGGAAAAGGCAGTCAGCACCTGAGCTGACACTTATTGAACCCCCTTCCTTGGCACTAAAATGCTCACAGATGATTATGCTAATGTTATGTGTAGGCTGGTGAAGCAATGATTCCCACACCTATTCTTATTATAGCATATTTAAGTAATACAAAAGGTACAAAAGTAATATAACAAATAACCCTGTGGATATTGCCCACTTAAGAATGAGAAAACAAAGACATAATCAAAGCGCTTTGTTCATGAATGCAATCACTTCAACCCAGAAGTAGTAGTTGCTCCAATCTTATGTATTATGCCCTGAGAATGTGTCTACATCCTTGAATTCTATATCTATATCTGGGTATGTAGGCTATGCAAATAGGTTCCCACGTAGTTCTGCTACTTGGGGCTGTTGCCCTCATTATTATGCATGTAGATTTCCTTCCGCTGCTACAGGTGACTCTGGTCCACTCTTACCACCCGATGAGCAGCCTTCCACTGTTGAATCACACTTCACGCTGCTCTGCTGCTGCTGAACGTTTACATCATTTCAGCATTCCACCTTGCCAGGGACGCCATGGTGAGCATGTCTAGGGTAACAGGTGAATGTGTTAGACCTTCTAACCAATGCAGTCTCTGCTACTCTCCATGACAGTCTCTTTTGCTAGATGGCCTCTGACTTTGGTACTTTAGCTTTCAAAACAGGATGATTTTGAGATTGGATATCTTTATTTTAATTGAAAGTTCCATGGACTTACGTAATTCAAAGAACAACAAACTCCAGAGACTGGAGCTCAGCAGACACTCTGGGCTGGTAAGATCTCAATAGGCAGCCATGCGGTTGCTCCCTGGATGGATGAAAGGGACATGGCTCCTGGCAGGTGCATCTGCTCTTCTGAGGTGAGGAAGGAGGTGTTTGTATCATGTAAGGCAGCTTGGTTTAATAGGAGGCAAAATGCTGGGCAGAGGATGCAAAGCCAAATGGAATTGCATAGGTTCTTTTACCACAGATGAAAGGAAAGTGGGTTTGTGCACTAAAAAAAATATACACAGTGATTTGAGCTGAAAGGCAGAGAATGAGAATAAAGAGAACAGCTGGGAACGATGGATTTGCCTTCTATTTCCTGCAAATATGCCAGTTTATGTGTGATTCTTAGCTTGCCCTTTTAAGTTACATGGGTCTCTCGGTGTATTAATGACTCACTGATAATGGCTGTGGAATTATGGGACGGGTACCAACCTTAGAGGTTTCAGTGTGCCAGAAAACTGGGATAGAGAAAAGTCCTAGCTGCTATGAACAAATTTTAACAAAACTCTTGAATACAGAGGCAATTGGACCTCTCAACTTACTCATCCAAGTTTCTGTGGTATTAAATGGATTACACTGAGATAAAAGATTACCCTTTAGTGCTATAACAGAGGTCGAGTGTATTGTTTTGGATCAGAGAAGCCTGAATGTCTCAGAAAATGTGAATTACAGGTTCCTGATCTTGTAACTTGACTTCTCCAGCTTTAATTTCTTTACTTGAAAAGTAGAAATTTTTCCTCCCTCCCTACCTCCCTCCCCTCCATCCCTCCCCTCCATCCCTCCCTCCGGTTTTTAACTCTTTACTTATTCCAGTCTGGAGTAAGGCATCACTGCGGGTGGTTGAGCACAGGAATACTCAGAATACTGTGTGCTGCAGACTCTGGCCGTGCTGGTGCAGGTAAGTCAGCCCTCAAGTGAAGTAGAGCCATTCTAGCCCACGCTGGCCGCGTTCAGTTCTTATTGTAGTAGTTGATACAGATCCTATCGGGACTGATGTGCAGGCGAACAACCAGCAGGCCGAGGAGCAGCTTGCTGTAGGTGCAGTTTTGCGCGCCCATCTTGCTGGTGCTGCGTAGACTGCGGAGCATGCAGGGGTAGCTAGAGCGCCTGAAGGCCAGGAGCTGGTCTGGGACCACTACGATGTACTGGGCCGGCTTGTCAGTGGTCTGAGACAGCTGCTGCGTGAGAAAGGGGCCAGTTGCGCACTTAGGCCGGGGCACAGGATCGGTTGCTGTTCAGGATGAACATCTGCATGATGGTAGCCTGGCGGGAAGGAGGACCTGGGCTTAGGCTGAAAGCACAAGACAGATGCTCACGGGTGAAGCCGGGGATATTTCTGTTTCTTTTTCTCTCCTGTGCCGCCCCCGCCCCCCATCAACTCATTAGTTCCACTTTCTGCTTTCCAGAAAGTATATATGTAGTCAATTACATGTATTTGATTACTCTATTGCCCACCTCCCTTTCAGAGTTCTAGGTCTTATATTAGTATCTTTGATCCGTTTTGAATTGATTGATCTGTTGGGGGGAGAGGATCTGCTTTTTCTTCTTCTGTTGATAGCCAGTTTTCTCAGCATCTTTTGGTAAAGAAGCTGTCTTTTTTCCAATATACTTTTTTTAATTACTTTAACAAAAACTAGGTGTCTGTAACCATGTGGGGTTATTTCTGTGACCTCTAGCCTATTCCGTGTATTTCCATGTCTGTTTTGTGACCGCTGCATGCTGTTTTAGTTCCTATGTCTCTGTAATGTAATTGGAGATTAGTCACTGTGATAGCTCTCCAGCATTGCTCTGTGATGCAGATTGCTTTAGCTATTCAGGGCCTTTGCGCTTCTATATGAATTTTAGGATTATTTTACCTAGTTCTGTAAAGGATGTTTTGGTGGTATTGCAATGCATCTGTAGCTTGCTTTTGGTAATATGACTATTTTCACAATATTTATCCTGTCTATCCATGAGCATAGGATGTTGTTCCATTCAATCTTCTAATGTCTTTTTCTATTTCTTTAGTGTAACAAAGTTTTCATTTTAGAGGCATCTCATCTTCTTGGTAAGATTATTCCCAACTATTTTATCTTTTTAGGAAACTATTGTGAATGAAATCCCCCTCAACCCCCCAGTTTCTTTCTCAGCAAAGCCATTAATCTCACGTGGAAAAGCTACTAAGAGACAGTAGAAGCTGATAAGAAAATTCATGTGGTAATGTGTTTGCCATTCTGAGTTCGATCTCCAGAAATCATGTAAAAAAAACAAAACAACAAAAAAAAACCCTAAAAACAAAAAATCAAAAAACACACATTTGGAGGCTGAAGAGACAACTCAGTGTGAGGACCTGAATTTGAATCCTACATCTGTAATCCTAGTGTTCTTATGGTGAGACAGTAGGTGGAGACCAAATAACTGCCAGGCATTTGTGGGCTAGTTGGCCTGGCATATGCAGGAGCAAAGATTAAAGACCATATTTCAGAGAAAGTAGAAGATGAAGATTGACAATCAAGGTTGTCCTCTGACCTCCCATACATTTACTGTGTACTGTGACATTCATGTGCCTTCGTCCATACTGTGCCCCGCCAAGAGAAAAAAAAAAAAAAAAAAAAAAAAAAAAAAAGCTGGGCATGGTGGCATGAGTTTATAATCCCAGTCTTGGGGAAACAGAGATAGGCAGATGCCTGGGGTTCCCTGACTAGCCAGGCTGGCCTAACCAGCAAACTACAGGCCAGTAAGAGAGCCCATCTCAATAAAAAGCCATAGGCAGCACTTGAAGAACAATGCCCAAGGTTGACCTCTATAAGTACATGCACTCATGCACACCCACACCCAGATCTCTGCCCTCCCCAAACGACTCACTTTTGTACATTGATTTTATATCCTGTTACTTAATTAAAAGGGTTTATTGGTTACAAGAGGTTCCCCACCCCCCAGTGGCACTTTTAGGGTCTTTTAACTATAAATTCACGAGGTCTGTAAATAGGAATAATTTGAGTTCTTTCTTTCCTATTTCTACTGGACGCTGTATTGAGTAAGAGTAAAGAAGGGGGCTGGAAAGATGGCTCAGGGGTTAAGAGCACTTGCTTCTCTTTCAGAGGACCCAGGTTCAGTTCCCAGCAGCCACATGGTAGTGCCCCACTGTCTGTAACTTCAGTTCTGGAGGATCTGATGCCCTCTTCTGGCCTCTGTGACACTGCATGCATGTGGTACACATACATACATACAGGCAAGACACTCATACACTTAAAATAAAAAATAAATAAATAAATAAATTTTTTTTAAAAAAGAGTGGAGAGAATGACCACTCCTGTCTCACTCTAAGAGGAAATACTCTCAGTTTTTCTCCATTTAGCATAATGCACACAATAGGTTTGTCATATATAGCCTTTACTATGCTGAGGTATGTTCCTAATATTTCTGATTTTTCCTAAGGGCTTTTCTCATGAAGGGATGTTAATTTGGCCATAGGACATTTCTACATTGATTGAGATGGTCATGTGGTTTCCTAAGTCCATTTGTGTGCTGAATTATACTATTGATTTGTATATGTTGAATCTAAGTGGCTTCCCTGGAATCAAAGCACACTGGTCACAGTGCATAAATTTCTTAAAGGTGTTCTTGAATTTGATTTACAAGAATTTAGTGAGACTCTTTTCATGTATGTTCATCAGGGAAACTGGTCTACAGCTTTCTTGTTCTTGGTCAATTTTGGTATCAGGATAATGCTGGCTATGTTGAATGAGCTTGGTAGTGGTCCTCCCCCTTTCAGTTTTATGGAATGGTTTGAGGAGCATTTTGTATCAGTTCTATAAAGATTTGTTTGAAATTGGGAGTGAATCCCATCAGTCCTAGACTTTCCATTCTTGGGAGATCTCTACTACTGCTACCATTTCATTGTTTTTATCTTTTTAATTTACTTTTGAGAGCTCTATGTGTCTAGGAATTTATGCAGTTTTTCTAGACTTCCAAGGTTTTTTAAACAAAAGTTTTGTTTTTGAAATAAAATTAATTAATGGACAAAGTATTAGGTTTTATTGTGACATTTTCACACATCATTTGTTTCTTTGTTCCTTCCCTCTTTTCCCATTCTGGGCTTTTGTATCCTTCCTCCCTGAGTATCCTCTTCTGGTTTAACGTTGTTCTTCTACTTATTCCTGTTCCTCAACACTTCCTCGTTTTCCATTCTTATAGCCCTTTCCCTAGTTTCATAACAGATGCCCACAGCACATTCACACTTCCGCATCTACACATATACTTACACATAAGCATTCAAAGCAAGGGTCTTCATATGATAGAGAACAAGTGGTATTTGTTCTGGGTTGCCTCACTTAGTATAATAATTTCCAGATCCATCAGTTTTCCTGCTAATTTTATAATCTCATAGAATATGTTTTCAAATACTCACTGATGATTTTTTTTGTGATTCTTTATATTTCATTGGAATTCCATTGTGTATCTGTACCACATTTTCACTATTCATTCATCAGTTGAAAGGTATTTTAGGGTGTTTCCATTTCCTAGTTATTGTGAGAAGAGCAGCAGTGAGCTGATCCAGGGGACCCTATGCTCTCCAGCCTCTGCAGGCACCTGCAAGCAAGTGTGCCCGTGAACTCACACATACATACACATAATAAATAAAAATTTTTAAAAGAATAGAAGAATATATGGGACTTACTAGGGAAAAAATGAACTTACCTAACTTTGAAAAAAATGATTAAGTAAAATGTAACTAATCACATAACAAGGAAAAAGTAAATAAACAAAAATAGGAGACAGCAGAAGGGAGGGTATTTAGAAACCAGCATAAATGTTTTAGTGATAACAGCATATACGTACTAAATCCCCATCAAAAGATAATTTGAGATCAAGTAGTTGCTACTGTGAAAATAAAAATTTAAATCCAGTAATATAAGCAATGGATTATTTTGTGGGGATTCTAACTTAGCATACGAAAAGTAAAATTTTAGTGAAAATTTAAGTGTATATGTGCAATATTTGAATGTTTTTAAAGATACTAAAAAGTAGTCATTTCTATTATTTGCATCTATACACATAAGACAGGACATTCTGTACATCAATACACCTTTCTTCTTTCTTTGGTTCCTTATTTATTTATTTATAATTTGTTTTTAACTTTTTATTACTTATTTACTTTTATTTTTATGTGTGTTTTGCCTACATGTATGTAGGTGCAAGGATTCAAGCAATGCCTATGGAGGCCAGAAGAGGGAGGGAACTGGATTCCCTTGAAGTGAAGGATGATTGTTAGCGACAGTGTGGATGCTTGGAACCAAACCCACGTCCTCTGCAAGAACAACTGCAGCCAGTGAGTGCTCTTAACTGCTGAGCTTCAAACTTACTATATAGCTGAGGATAACTTTGAGTGTGTAAGCCTCCTGCCTCCTGATCTGGAGTGCTGAGACTACAAATGTGTGCCACCACACCCAGCTTTTGCAGTGCTGAGGAACCAACTCAGGGCTTCTTGCATGTTAAGCAAGCACTCTACCAACTAAGCTATATAGCTAGTGTAGTCATACATATATTCATCCATGGTGGTATATCCTGGAAAACCTCCAAAGAGAAATATTTCCCTATAATTATCTTTTGTAGTATTTACCTATGACTCATGCAAATCTGTGCAATATCTTCATATACTAAAAAGGGAAGGAGAGCTGGGGATGGTGGTTGGCCCACACCTGTGATTCCAGCATTTGGGACACAAAGGCAGGTAGAACTCTGTGAACTCTAGCCTAACCAGGGCTGCATAATGAGACCATACCTCAAAAAGCAAAAGCAAAGGAAACAAAATTTGAAAAGGAAACAAATGATCCTATCTTGGGTAAGAGCCAACTTACTATCCTTTTGTTCTGGCAAAACTAAAAAATGAACAAAAGTCCACCAGGCATAAGAAAAAGATTGTGACTCTTCTGACAAAACAAAGCAAGCAATACAGAATAAAAAATGTACACAAAATATCCTTCTGGTCCAAAGCTATCTGATCACTAGACATTCTTAGGGTGATTACACACGGTCTTAACATAAATATTATCAGCTTCTCCTTTACTCAGAACTGTCCCAGTTAGGTTGGTACAGTCTTACTAGTCACGCCTTTCTATGATTTATGGCTGTGCATATAATAAATAGAAATATAACCACAGAGATTTCAGCCAGACAGTTTCACTCTTCCCTCATATTAGCATGCTACAGGATCCTCGGGGATTTGGAGAGGCAAGTGGTAAGCAACAAATGAATCATTGATTTACAAGCTGGAACAATTACTATCATTATGTTTCTGTTTCATTTTAGTCATTTGTAGAGCTGATACATGGTTTTAGTAACTTTGCAATGCCCCACTAAAACTGACATAACATAGAGAGGATTTTGAATATTATATAATGCTTTCAACATTTTAAACACATCAAAATTGTCTGATCAGCATTTTTCTAACAGAGCCATAAGGTATTATTCTCATCGATAATGTAAACATTGAAAATAATGTGAACATTCACCTTATTTGGGGTATTTAGAGGACTTAGTATTGTCCTTATCTACTTGATAGCCCTGTGTACACATTCATCGAGATCATCCACAAGAGGTGTGATGTAATATGCCACTTAAGTTATTCTTCGAATTAGTTTTGAGTTTAGTTGATTTTTATTCAGGAATAGAGGTGGTATCATTTCAATTCCGTGGTTTTATTAGAAGATCTTTCTTCAGCTAGGATCTCAGGAAAAGTCAGTAAGAATGCTTCACGCTATGAAAATTCATTTTTCCCAACAGAGGAAAAGCTCCCAACAGCCCAGAATTTCCTTAAAGACAAAAGCTAATCACTGAAAATTTTCCAATTTTTCTGGAAAGAAAAGTTTTATGTGACTCGAATTTTATTATGATGAAATTCATCATCTTCATTAATATCCTAGTTTGCTGCTTCTCTGTGGTGATCAAACACTGACCAAAAAACAACTTGAGGAGGAAAGGGTTTATCCAGTTTACACCTCTCAGTCTATCACCACAGGATGCTAAGGTAGGAACTCAAGGCAAGAACCTGGAGGCAGGAGATGAAGTAGAAACGGTAGAGGAATGCTGCTTACTGGCTTGTTTCCCCGGCTTCCTCAGCTACATTTTGAATGTACATAGTGCAGACCCAACTAACCAGGGATGGCATTGCCCACAGTGGGCTGGGCCCTTCTACATCAATTAACAATTAAGAAAATGCCTCACAGACATGGCTACAGAGCAGTCTGATGGAAGCAATTATTCAATTGAAGTTCCCTCTTCCCAGATGACTCTAGTTTGTGTGGAGTGACAAAAACTAACTGCCATAATCAATGTGTTTTAATTAGAAGTATGTAATAAAATGGAAATGGGAATCCCAGTTTCGTTTTTATTTCCTATCATGCTGGAACTCCAAAATCATAACTTGGTTGTCAACATCCTGTTATTGCAGCCAGCTTCCCAATGGCCAAAGTAGCACAATTCTCTAAAGTTGAGGAACAGCATATTTCACTGTGAGTTTATTGCTTACATTTTAAACTCCAGATATTGATATCTGAGGTGAGTGTCAACTTCCTTGGCTCTTCCATTTTTTTTCTCCATTTGCTTGAACGGTTCAGTCCTGTTAGAAGTGATCCTATGAGACTGTAAACACAACAAAATATATGTAGAGATGAAGCATATGGACCTTCTGGGCCCTGCACAAGGCACTGGTTTTGGAAGTTCAAGATACTATTTGCATTATATAAATGAGGATGTCACTTTTCAGCTGGATTTGAAGACTTTTGTACAATAGCGCATTTAAAAAACAGCACAAATTAAAAAAAAAAAAAAACATTTAAATGGGGCTGGAGAGATGGCTCAGGGGTTAAGAGCACTATCTGCTGACTTCCAGAGGACCTGGGTTTGATTCCCAGCACCCATATGGGTGGCTAACAGCCATTCACAGTTCCAGTTCCAGGGGATCTGCCACCATTTTCTGGCCTCTGAGGGCTTTGCATGACATGGGTACACTTACATACATACAGGCAAAACACTCGTACATATAAAATAAAAATAAATTTAAAAAAATTAAATACAGCAATTGCTGTCATTTGCTCAATGATGGGACAAACTTTCAGAATTGTTAAAGCTCTGCAAAAAGGATGAATTAACCATCTTAATTGTTGAGAAGCACAGAGAAAGAGAAAAATCTTTCCATGTTGTGACAGTTCAAAGGGAGCATGGAGACAGATATAAACAGTGCTATTACAAGATAGCCATTTCACCATTCAGGAAAGGTCAAAGACAGCCATCCAGCCACCTACAGCAAGATCATTTTTTCAAATGTAGTTCATCTCTAAGAAGAATAATATTGAAGAAATTGTCAACAAAATTCATATCTTTCCTCTTGTGCTCTGAGGCTGAGAATTGGAATCAAAGACTGCTCTGATTCGCAGGGGATTCCTTTAGGACAGGAGAACTCCAGCAATAGCGCCGTTGCTGCCACGCACTTAATGAGAGTAATGCCACCCTGAAAGAGTTAATTCTGCATCTCTTCTTACATTTAATTAACAGCAGGAAAGCTTTAGGCAAACGGGGGAAATGGGGCTCTTGGGACTAGGTAATCTCACTGACACCATGTAAGCTTGAAGAATACCTGTTAGCCAGACAGAAGACAGAAGCAGATCGGGTTTTCAATCTGCTTACAAGTCCTTCCGTGGGCGAAAGCAGAACAGGATGTTACTATGGTTAAGCTTCATGTTTTTCAGTCTCTGAGAAATCCAACATGTATGTGCTTTTACGTTGAATAGAATCTCATTCATTTAAAGTAAGAAGGGAAAATGTAATTTGAATTAAACTATTTTTTAAGAAATGAGGAAGATTTCAAACTAGGCAACAGAATGTGCCTTGGAGATACTTAGATAAGAATGACTTAGGGTTATAATATTGGTTTCTAGTTTTATTACTTGCTTATGAGGGCAAGAGCTATGTTATGTGAAGAACTTTCCTGTTGGAAAAGGACCTAAGATGTTTTACATTGCTCCCAATGGCTCAGTTAAAGTCCATGGATTGAAACATCAGGAGCTGATAATTCCAATTTCAGTTCAGTGTGAATGTCCTCTTTTCCATGATGAAGTGAGTCTCCTTGTATTGTCATATAAAGCAATTGCTCACTGGCCATCCATAAGGGACATGAGTAAAACAGTTTTTCATTTGGTAAGATTTTTAATTGAATCCATACTTACTATTTTCTTTTGCAATCTCAATATATAAATCAACACATAACAAAACTGAACTAATTAGTGAATGAGGATGTTCCCTCTTTGGGAGGCTATATTATGGTTCCCACGGTTCAGATAACTCTGCTCTTGTATTTTTTAAATGATATTTTATTTTTATGTGTATTGCCTGTATGTATGTAAGTGCACCCATGTCTTACAATCCCCTTGGAGGTCAGAAGATTGTCGGATTGCCCTGGACTAGAGTTATGAATGCTTGTTAGTTGCTATGTTGGTGCTAGAAATCCAGGTCCTTTGCAAGAGCAGTCAGTACTCTAAACTACTGAGCCATCTCTCCAGCCCCTGCTCCTGTAACTTATGGGGACCTTTATACTTCTCAGAAAACAAAGTGAAAGCTTGTGGGAATGACTTTCACTGATGGACATAATCTGGATTAATGACTTAAACAAAAAACTACTGCATTTATTTTTACTTTTATGTGTAGAAGTGTATTGCCAGCATATAAGTAGATGCACCCATATCATGCAATGCCCTCAGAGGTCAGAAGAGGGCATTGGATCCCCTAGAACTGGAGTTACAGATGGTTGTTAACCACCATCTGGGTGCTGGGAACCGAACCCAGGTTCTCTGAAAGGACAGTCTTGCTCTTAACCACTGAGCCATCTCTCTAGACCTGACTTAAAATGAATCCCAGCAAATCCATGTGCTCTTGAGACTGATGACCAGGCATCTCCTTGATAATCTCAGTTTGGTACTCCACCCAAAAAGAATGGAAGAATCTGAGTGTACCTGAGAATTGACATATCAAAGTGCTGAAAGGCACCACACCCATCTCTACTGCACATAGTGGAGGCTAGGAAGGACTCCTGATCTTGGATAATGTGAACTAGAGATGCAAAGACCAGATGGTCTGTGAAGATTATGTGTGGAGTTGAACTTGTACTTCCCCAATGAAAGTGAAGAAACCATTTTTAATAAATTATGTATATGCCCTGACCAGAGGACACCGTGGGAAAAAGAGGGTTCCGAGACAGTACCATTGGCACAGGGTGAGGACACAGACAGCTCCATTTGCACAGGTAGAGGGAACAGGGGAGATCCATCAGCCCAGTTTTTGGAGAAAGAGAGTTCTAATTGATAGCTAGGGGAACTAGTGTCCTCTGAGTTTGAGTCCACTCTTGAAAACTAATTTAAAGTCAATCTATTTGTTCGGGTGATCGTGATGTTGGCATAATAATAATCACTGCAAAACCCTACTCCAGAAGCCCCAGCTTTCTGACTGAATGATTTCAAAGACTTAAAGATTATTTAGTGGAGAACAAAGATACAAAAAGCCAATACTCTGAGAATGTGCTCCATAAAAATATATTCTAGCTAATTGGTGAAGAAATGAGAGTTGTGAGCTGATGACTATGTCATAAACCATACTCAGAGCTGTGGAGATCTCCTCAAGGTTTAGTCATTAGAGTAGCCAGCTGGAGAAATAGTACTCTGTAATTTTCACCTTTTGGTATTTATACCCTAGGGTAGTCCTTCAATGGAAGTAAGTCTTCTCAGACTAGGTGAATAAGATCATGGGTATTTCTGTCTTGGCCTGCTGGGTCATTTGTTTGGGGGGAGACCAGTGCCATGCTATGAGGACTCTTAAGCAGGTGTGGAGAAACCCAGTGAGAAGAAGCTGTCACTTCCCCCACATAGCCTGTGTTTGAATGGCATAGAAACAGATCGAGCCTGGTCTAGCCATCAGAAGAATATAGCTCAGTTTAAATGTGATAAACTACATGGGGGATATCCTCACTCCACAGCCAGAACAGCCCAACAGAGTTGCTCCAAAATGCTTGACCCAACAAAATTGTGAGACAATACTTATTACTGATTTATTTTGTTTTTAAAATTTGGGGGTTCATATATAATAACTCTACATATTATGAGGTACAATGTATTATTTTATTTTGATACATGTATGTGTTTGTGATGATTCAATAAGGATTATTAACATATTCATCACATTAAAAATTTATCATTTTTGACACTAGGATTTATAATGATTTGTTATGCAGCAATAAAAGCCAAAATAATAACAAGGATCCATTTCTTAGAAGCTTTCTTCTAACCCACTCCTCAAGACTGAGCAACATGTTTTAAGCATCTGTAATTCTATGAAAAAAAAATGACTTCTTTTGCTTAAATCACTCATATGTCCTCAAAAGCTCTTGGAGTTCATGTAGATTCGGTGAAGTATTGTTGTTAGATGGATAGATAAGGCACGCATTTTCTGAAGTTAATATTAATGAGGTCAAGCAGGGATATTTATCAGCAGTTTATCATAAATTTCAAACTTAAAGTGTTAAGAGGACATAGACATGTTTCCTAAATCATTAAGATCCTATAAAACATAGCTGAGATGTGTCTTATAGTCAGAGAAGGCATTTCTAGTGTGGTATGATTTGAACCCCAAACTAAGCAACAACATGTGCTCTTCTGCCTGAAGTGGCTTTGCTTCCTTCTCCAGGCTAAATCCCTTTCCTTCCTCCAGCACCTGCAGTATTCCCTGCCAGGGAGATGCTTCCAATTTCCTTTCATCTGAGTTATATGCCGCACTGCCTTTTGAAAAATAGCATATCACTTTCTTTGTCAATTTACTGTTTTACATTATTATATTTACAATATGGAGTTAGTGAAGAAGAGGGACTTTGTATTATCTCCTATGACTACTAAAGTATCTCATTCCTATTACTAAAGCATAGGAACGACCAGGTGTGCATCCCTACACCAACAGGCCTAAATGCAGAAGATGATACACCTACGAATTCTTGGACAAATTTATGGGGGGACCCACTGTTCACACATGATAACAGACATTTTCAAGGTTGAAAATGTCAGCTGAATTTAGATTCATTTTTATGTACCTTTTTAATCTTTCACATCTCAGACATTTTTGTTTAATTTAAGTAGATGTCAGGAAATCTCTCATGATATGAATGGTAGTTCTACCTCTGGGTCTATGTCTAAGTATAAGTGAATTCACAAACAGGGCATCCTGTAAGTAGGAATATTATACTTGATGATTATATGACTTACCTATCACGTTAAAGAACAGATACTCAGGAGTCTATAACTATTTAAGTCAACAGACATTTGTTGAAGGCTTTCTAAACATGAGACCTTATGCTAGGTTCTTGGAAAGACAAGGAAGGGTATTTGTTTTCTCTAGAAGCATTGAGAGTTTAAGCAACAGTAGAGGAACATATCAAACAAACCCAGAGAATTCTCATTTTAAATATTCTTTAGATACCTACACATGGAACAGATTGAAGTGAAGGGAATTGAATTCCATCTTGTCAAGAAGATGTTCAGAATAATTTCCAACCAGATCATGTTCACTAATTAGCAGTAGCAGGAAGGTATGAAGGCAAGCACAGTGGATTTGGAAATTTTCAGCTCATTCATTATAGTGATGTAAAACTTAACTTGATCTCTTCCAGGTATTTAAGCTACCACTTAGACATAATAAAAATGAAGGACTGAATTTTATAGCAGAAAATTAGTATAACTAAATCTGCCCTTATGTAACTAAACAGCCAAGACCTCGATGAAGACCAGAAATGCTTAGTGCATTTCTGAGGTCACCATGAGCAGCTCTACACAGATTTCAGATCTGAATCAACTCTACCTATGTTCAACACATTTAGCCTAAGCAGCCTCTTTGCTTGCAGCATCGCTAGGCTTTATTTTATGAAGTAGAGATTTAAAGAGTAAAGTCACCACAGCCCAGTTGTACGGACAAGGTCAAGAGTAGACAAAAACGAATAGGTCAAAGAGGGGCGGTGAAATATGTTCTTCCCGAAAGTACCGGATGAAAAACATGACAGATGGGAAAGCTAATAATTATTCTGATACTGAGGCACTGCTAATACTACTTCAATTTGGTCTCACATCCTGAATTTTAAAATAAGCCAACTATCAAGACTACAGTTTAAAAATATTTCCAAGCTTTTTTTCCTAACTAAAACATATGTAATTGAAACACATTTCCATTTGGTCTGTGAAACTGCATGTAGGACACACATAGTATGCAGGAAAAAAAATTCTCCATGGGAGAACCTGTTTCTTATTTAGAAAGCTCTATTTGGCAGGGCAAAAGAACTGAATAAATCCTATATTGCCATTATAACAAAGCCGATAATCATCACGCTGAAATAGGCTTTTTGTATTGAAGGCTTATGATCCCAGTTTGCCATGAGTGATAACTTGCCTTAATACTTAGGCAAGAGAAAGTTCCAGGGGGGAAAATGTCTTCCATTTGTATTTCCACAGGTTTAAATTGACGTTCTATTTAAAGTGAGTTAAAAATGTAAAATAGAACCTAGGAATAAGTAAATGTTCAGGGAAAAAAGTAGCACACATCCTGGTCACTATAGGAGAGACTGTATTAAACAATCACACACTGTAAGCGACTGCAGGTCTAAAATACATGTTGTGTGATATACTCATTGACAGCACTGTTATTTAATATGCAAGAATTAGAAACTGAAAGAATTGTATCAATTCTACATTAATGCTACAAAATTTGTGGTAACAAGGACACTATAGACCTACTTTCCAACGTCTGATACGGAACTAAAGAGTTGCACAACTCTGGGCTGGAAAGATGGCTCAGCAGTTAAAGGCACTGACTGCTCTTGAAGAGGACCGGGGTTTGGTTCCCAGCATCCACATAGCGGCTACAAACCATCCGTAATTCCAGTTCCAGGGGAATCCAAAGCCCTCTTCTGACCTCCAAGGCATTGCATGACATGGGTGCACTCACATACATGCAGGCAATACATTCATACACATAAAAATAAAAATAATATTTTTTAAAAGTTTAAAAAAAAAAAAGAGTTGCACAACTCTAACTGCCAAGTGCCCGAAGTTTTGACAACTGAGTCTCACATACTGACTCATGGGTATAAATGAGCAGCTAGAATACTGTGCCACCCCCATATTAGAGCATTTGTTTCAGAAAGACAGTGATGATCAGGCTACCCAAATCTGCCTATCAAAGACAGGACTCACAGAGTAAAAATGTGCCGAAAGTCAGGAGTAAATCCAGACCAGAAGCCAGGGCCTTCCCATTATTCTCAGCTTGATCTGAGCTCAGTCAGTGCCCAGACAGTGCACAGTTTGGGTTTCCATCAGTGCAGTGAAGTAAAGTTACAGCACTTGGCACACGAAGGAAGCCATCTGAGGTCACAATATTTCTGTTTCCAAAACTCTGTGGCTCTACACATTGTGGAAATATCAAACTGCAGGAGGTAGGGTAACTGTGAAAGTGAGTAATTGTTTAGGAGAAGAAAAAAAATGACAATATTCTCTGGAACCACTGAACTTCCATCAGTCTCTGGGCAGGTATCTTGAAGACTAGTCACATGCACCACAAGCACACAGAGTGATTTTCATCTCCACGTTACTCTTTCTCTGTGGAGCACGGAATGCTGAGTTGATTGATCCCAATAAGGGTCTGTTTGGTAATGGCAGAAGTTGACAAGAGAGAGTTGGAAATTCCTGCACCAAAGAATCTATATCCCAATACTTGGACAAACCATATTTCACTTGTTCAGATTCGCTGAGCAAAGTCCTAAATTTGGTAAAGTGGGTGAACTTTCAAACACTAAACAGAATTACTCACTGGGTGTTTCTTGCCAAACACCCCCAATCCCAATTAAAGAGCTGTATTTGGTTTGGGTTTCCTCAAATGGTGCTCTTGTTAACACTCATCAAACACAGGAAAAATAAAACAGCAATTTAACTGTGCCCGCAGTGTGAAAGGCTTGTACAAATAATCAGCACATTTCTAACTGGTTAGTAGTAGGCAGAGTGCAAAACACAAATGACCAGATTTATACCACTGGGCTGGCAAGCAGCAACGCAGCTGAAATATATTCATTTACAATTTAAAACCAGCCTTTCAGTGAATAATTGTTTACATAATAGTGAAGAGCGCTTGTGCTGCACAACTGGATTCCATTTACAATGTGTTAACCAAATAATGCATGTTTACAAAAGATTTAGAGTTTGTTTTTGGAGAAAAGAATCTTGGTACCCATGCCAACAAAAGCCGAGCAGTATGTACAGTTAGTAAATCTTTTTAACTGCAAAATGAGTGTCAAGTTGCTCAAGCCCGTAGACTACGTCAGCATAAGTCACTCATTAAATTGATGTGTGAAGGTAGTATTCTTGAACAGCGGGTCGCTCCATTCTGATTTTTTTAAACCAGCCCAATAATGAGGTGGGGGTAGAGTTGCTTAACCAGAGCAGGAGAGAGAAAAAAAGCAAAACCATCTTAAAACGGCTATCCTGAATTTAATAGCCTACAACAAAACCTTAAGCAGGTCAGCTTCATGGTTCAGCAACTCCTAAAAGCCTGTCTACTTCTTCAAAGCTTATCGGTGCCGGTTGGTGCATAAGAGCCCCCAATGAGGTCTGATTTACAGAACTGGAGGGCTTTGTGGTGACAAAGAAGAGCCAGGTCCTCCAGTGCTTTCTGTATTTTTTAGATCCCAGATGATGTTTCCAGGATAGAATGTCTTACTCTTTGCCATTGACATAAACAGGTCAGAGTGCCTGCAAAAGCTGCTGTAGGCAGGAGTCAAAAACAGCCTCTCTCTCTCTCTCTCTCTCTCTCTCTCTCTCTCTCTCTCTGACAGAGTCAGATTTTATTCAGTCAAGCTAGCTAATTGAACACAAATCATGTGATCAGACTCAAACAGAGTGCATTAAAAATGAAACAGAGGAACCAGGTTTCTCTCAGACTACTGCTGTTCCAGGGCTAAGTTTCAGACATCACTTGAATACAAAATGAATTTCATATTGTTGGAATGACAAAAGTCTATGTTTCAGGGGGGGAAATTGAGCACAAGATACACATACAAAGACACACACACACACACACACACACACACACACACACAAATCTAGTTTCATGCTAGCTGTGTCTGTTTGGAAACAATATGTTGGCTAAATAGGACAAGTCAGGTGAGTTAACATCTCCTGGCAGCCTGATTTTAAACCATGGCTACACAAACCAGAGGCCTGTCCAGATCTCAGGAAAGTGAATTATATATAATAACACTTACAGTTTCCTAGTACTATTAGATTTGCCTTCTTACATAAATGCTTAAGTTATGATAAAAAACAGGGCCATGTCAGTTCCTTTCAGTCTCAGCACATTTGCTATTAGCATAAGAAATGCTGCTTATGGCAGAGCTAGTCGGGCTTGAAATTTCTGAATTAATGGATTTGATTTCCTCTTGAGACAAACCATCAGCCTTGCAGTAATGGAAATAGATATAGTTGGTAAAACAAATAAAAAGCTGGCATGCAGATAAAATGGGTTTCAGTTTAAAATAGTAATGTTGTAATTGAAGTGAACAATTACAGGGTTGCTCCTAGGCACAAAAGAAATACCATGAAAATGAAGTCATGTTTTTGTTAAGTATAGTCATTTCATGAACATGTCGAGCTGCAGATCTCATTGACTGCCAAAGGGAAAACTATACTTATACTTCTATACCGAGATCATTTAATAACATTCGTCTAATTTTAATAATAATTGCTAATATTAACCCTATGTTTCACTGGGACCTTGGAGACAAAGGCTCCACGGTTTTCTCCTTTCCGTTGGTAGTGAGCCAAGGAGAGCAAGTTCCTGCTCGAAGCTCTTGGCAAAGAACCTTCAGAAATCTCCACCCACAGCAGCAGCCCTTTTTAATGTCTTATTTCTCTTTCTTTGTCAAGCATCTGTTATTAGAAATGGAGCCTGGAACCGGCAATTGGAGCTGCAGGAGGAAGTGGGAGGAAAGAAGATGGAGAGAGGGGACCCCAGGACAGGAAAGCAGGCTCTGGAATGTTCTCTTCTGATCTGCTTTGCTTTCCTTTTTGGTCTGTTTCAACTTGTCTGTGAACCACATGAAATTCAGAACAGAAACTTCCATTTTTAGAACTTGAAATCTTTTCATGGTTCATACACACGCAAAGCGAGGCAGCCAAGGCCACAGGATGTCACTAGAAACATTAGTGCCTCGTGGGCTCTGAAGACATTGCAACAAACACACTTCAGTAAAATGCTCAACTGAATCCCAGCCCACCCCTCTCCCCCTCCCTCTTCTATCCCCTCCCATTCCCCGTCTCCCCCTCCTCCCTCCCTCTCCCTCCCATTCCTCCTCCTTTTCATGGCTCTGCAGGAAGAGCAATGCACCGTGTTTCCTCTTCAGGTTGTGGTAATTAAAACAATATTGTAACTGTGGAATTTTGTTTGGAAATACACTGTGCTTTGTTCTCTACAAGGCTGACTGGCACAGGCAGCTTGTTGGATTCATTTGGCATCTTCTTATCCAAGGGAAGAACGTTTCCTGGGGTTGATGTTTTTTTCTGGTCAAATCACATCATTCCCAAAGCCACAAAGGAGATAGAAAATGAAAGTCCACCCCCCCACCCCCCACCCTGCAACAAAGGATTGAGCTGTGACTTCCTAAGAGAAAAAGGTTAAATCGACCAGCTGTGTGTCTTGGAGTGAATCCTGGAGATGGGCTCCTCCCTTTTTGCCTCAGCCAGTTAGAATAATTCATTTCCTAAGGCAGGCTACCTGTGACAGTCACAGGTGACCTCCCAGCCTGCTAAGCTCAGATGATTTCCCCTTCTCCCTGCCCAAGTACAACTCCTGCCAGACAGGGCTCTGCAGTCCCAGGACGGATGTGGAGAACAGAGGACAGGCAGGCTGTCTGCATATGTCACTCTAAAACCTCATGAGGGGGTTTTACTGCCTTCTTCACGCTCCCACATGTACATAAACACACCCACACTCCCAAGCAGTCCTCTTCCATTAGGAGACATTTTCAAACAAATTAGCACCCTCCCCCAAAGCCTATAGGCCTAAATGTGTTTATTACTTTGTTTGCTGTTTTAAAAACTCTTTAATAGCTTCCAACAAGACCTGGTGACTTCCTAGAGAGCCAAGCACACCCTTCCCCTGCTGAGGAATATACACATCTGACAAAGACTTAAATCTCTTTCTCCCTCTTGACACAGCGGCTGGTGACACATGAATGTACTTTTTTTTTTTTCCTTTGACAGAGTAATAAAAATCTCATTATCTCTGAATAGGCAGCAATTTCGTTATCTAATCTTTTTACCAAAAGGTTAGTTAATTAATCAGAAACAAATCCTGATTATTATTTCAATAGAATTAGAAAGACAAATCACCAGAGTGCAGCTAAATAGGGCTGGCCTGTGGTTTCACCTGCTTATTGCAATTCAGACCCTGGCTGCCAGGGCCCCTCCAGGCACACAGCTTCGGAACAGCAGCCAGCAGATGGCTGCTGGGAGTGAGCGGCCAGCCTGCCTGGGCTCTAATGCCTGTGATCCCATTACCTCACCGAATCCGTTACCAGGGTAACTGTTAAATTGCTGTGAAAGGCATGGTAATAAAGTAACCTGTCACATCGGCAGTAAAAGGAGCAGAATTTTCCTGTTCACTGAACTTTGCAGCTCATCAATGCTCACTTGATGGAGAAATTCCCCACTCCTCCGGGTCAGCCACAGGAATCTTTCCATAGGCCCTCTGAAATGCAAAGAACAGTTCATGTAAACACAAGGAAGGGAGAATGAAGAGCTGCATTCTGAGCTGCAGGGAGCGAAGCTGGCTTCTCTACTGAGGAAGGGCGCTGGGAGTCTGAAAGAACATCAGATTCTTCCCTTTGTTGCTGTTGTTTTTAATTTAAACCATGCTCGATAAAAATAACCTTTGCTAGTGAAAGACAGCTGTGATTAATTCAAGACTGAGAAAACAAAGCCCAAGGAAGAAGGGAAATATCAAAACCAAAACAAAATCCTCGTTCCTAAAAATCTGTCTTTCTTTTTCAGATCCTAGCTTACTGGTGTTTTTATTGGAGGGTCATGGCACTTGAAAATGATTTGAATTTAAACATTTAAAGAAAGGTTGGCAAGTGTGAGTTTTCACGGGCTTAAGTTGTTGAAAACAAGCCCCCCTCTCCTGTCTCACCCCAACTGCTCTAGTCTGTTGTGACTACACAGAAGAATATGCTCCCTGCTCCCAGTCCTGAAAGTGCACTTCAAAGGCTTCTATGTCCTGAATCCTAGTGGGGACACCATCAAGTGTGGAATTTGCTATAGTTGATGGAGGTTCCCCTTCAAAGTAGGAAAAGGGAATGGTCAAATCCTCTCCAGGTTAAAGAATAGGAAATTAGCAGAAAACCTCATTTGCTTCAATTACATTTTGCTGCCAACCCTGTGAACATCCATGTGAACTAGGGTTTACCTATCTATCCGTCATCATGATGCATTTGTACACTTCATGCTCCTGACTCCATTTGGTGCTGTCATTCACTAGGCAGTTTTTAACTATGTGTGCTGGATAGCTTTAGTGTCAACTTGACACGCCTGGGTTGAGGGAACCTCAATTGGGGAACTGCCTTCATTGGACTGGTGTGTGGTGATGTCTGTGGGGCATCTTCTTGATTATTGAGTGATGTGGGAGGGCCCAGCCCAGTGTGGGTGGTGGTACCCCTGTGCAGGTGGCCCTGTGTTGAATAATATAGCAGGTTGAGCAGGGGCCAGGGGAGCAAGCCAGTAAGCAGTATTCCTCCATGGCCTGTGCTTCAGCTACTGCCTCCAGGTTCCTGTCCTGAGTTTCTTCCTTGGGCTCCCTGATGAACTGTGACCTGGAAGATGTAAGCTGAATAAACCTTTTGCTCTACAAGTTGGTATTGGTCAGAGTATTTTGTCACAGCAAAATAGAATCAGACTAGAACACCATGGAATACTTTGACACTTGCCTACTGAACTAACTTTGGGTGCAGTCCTTTTTCTCCTTCTTTCCTTTTGGCTTGCAGGTGCTTTCTGCTGGTTATTAAGTATAAATAGTAATAACTGGCAGAATTTCTTTGACTAGCCGGCAGCAGACACAATGTACTTCTAGTGGGTGCTTCAACCTATGACAAGAAATGGCTTTTGTTGGTACCCCCTCAGTATAGAGGTCAGGATGGGATTACCACACAGCCTCACTGGCCACCATACTGGGCCTTAGATTAGCACCTTAGAAATGATGGTGCTTTTAACAGTTCCATTAGATGGTGCTGCCTGTGGAAATGTAGAGGTGTTCCCAGTAGAAAATGAAAGCTGTGGCTTCATGATGTCCAAATTTGTTTAAAATTTAAAAATGTTGTCTGGCCTGTTGAAAATAACTGTCAAACATGGAGTCACAACACAAACATGTAAGCATACATGCACATATACACACAATGTTCATGGTAAGATACTTATTTTATTACTGATATTTAAAGCATTTTCCCAAATCACACTTTTCACTCTTTTGCATGTTTACAAGCTTGCTGAGTAGAAGAGAAAGGTTCATAGAGGTCACTACTTGTGACAACTCAGGTCACCAATACACGCTGCCACACTTGTGAAGGTTTCCATGGGGGTCAAGGTAGGAGAAAGTCGTTTACTATATCAGAAATTGACTAGCTATGTTTAAAGGGAAAAGAACAAATATGAATAGTCAATAAAAACAAGGTAACTCTCAGGCCAGCGCTGTAAATACCAGTGGGACCCAGGGAGTTGCATGAATGTGCAAAAAGGATGAGTGTGAGGAGGGAGATGCGGTCCTTTGGTCGGCAGGGTTCTCTCTGGCAGCAGCAGTGTTAACTGGATGTTTCACTTTTGTGTGGCTGTGGGGAAGCTGCCATTCTCAGATACTCTCATTTCTCCATAAGGTCCCCAAACGAGAGTTTTTAAGATGAAATTCCAACTTTCAAAGTTCACTTACATCAGTTTTCTAGGGCTAACATTAAAAAAAAAAATACGCAGATTAGACAGTTTAAAGAACAGGGATTTATTTCCTTGGAGCTCTGAATGCTAGCATTCTGAGAAGGTGTTGGTAGGCTGGTGTCTTCTGAGGCTTCTCTCCCTACTGGTACGCAACTCTCCCCTCTCTTCACATGAATTTTCCTCTCTTTTCTCTAACTTTTTTCCTCACAGAGCACAGCTGTCATGTGAAGTACTTTACTATAACTTGGTTGTCTGTTTAAAAACCTTATCTCTAGGCATGGTGGAGCATGCCTTTAGTCCCAGGACTCTGGAGGTAGAGACAGACAGATCTCTTTGAGATTGAGGCTGGCCTGATCTACATAGTTAATTCCTGGCCAGCTGGGGCTACAGAGAGATCCTGTCTTAAACAACAACAAACCAAACAAAAAAAACTTATCTCCAAATATACTCATATTGCATTATATTAAGAACTAAAACATGTGAATTTAGAGTGAGGTGACACCTACATAATTCAGTCTATAACAACAATATAGGCCAAATAAAACTTTCTTCTAAGATAAGCCCTGGAAATGATGACCAGACTAATTACAATGTGAAAAGACACAGTTTTCAATTTGTTAAATTAGGGCATCAAAGACAGATTAGAAGAACAGTTCTACCCAAATCTTGCTTGATAAACCAATGAATATTTCCCTGTGGTTACAGGCATATAAGTGGTGGGTTACTTCAAGGATCATGGGTGATTCTAAGTCAGCGGCAGCACTAAAATGTCCCATACTGGAATGGGTAACTCGCAAAAGCAGCATCTCTATAGTCCCAGCCTCGGTTGACCTTTCATCTCTTCCATACTCTAGTACCCACGAGACCATGTGCAGCTGAGGACCAACAGGGAGTAGTGTCTGGGCTCTCTGGTGAGGACCTGCTAACCCTCCCCTATCTCATTCTATAAGTAAATATCAATACTTCCATTACTGTAGTCTTAGACAATATTGCATATTTTATTTTATTGGTATGACTGTAGGGCCAAGGTATTCTTTAGGTCACCAAAGCAATCTCTGCTCCATGATGGTGAATCTTTATGCCTGGAAGATTTGCTACACCATGACAGCTATTCAGTGCCACCTTGAGATTCTGCTTGTGAGGGGCTATGTGACTACAACCATATTTCACACTAGCCCAGGCAGTGCTCAGGTCAATGGCATGTCCACGTGATGCTGTTTCTGCAGCAGGCAGCATCCAAGAGTTATGAGGTCATTGGTGGTTTCCATGAAAATGTCAAAGGAAGCCTGGGAGACCATGAAGAAGTTTGCTACATGGCCAGGTCACATATGGAGCACCCACAATGAAGTAATGCCCCGTGGAACTATAAAGGAAGGACAGCAGTTCGGACTCCAGCAGTATGGCAGTGCCTTCTAGAAAAAGCTGCAAGGAGGTATGTAAAGTCAACCCCAAAAGTAGTCATGTGTCCTGAGACCACTGAAGATGGGTGAGGCTGCCAAGTCTAAAGAAGCATTTGCTCCACGGCAGTGTGTGGTACAAGATGCTGGACATGAAACTTTAAGATTTAATGTCTACCCTGTTGGGTTTCAGTCTTGCTTTCCTCCCTTGGGAAAGAGGAAATGTTTGCTCTGGACCTGTCACTCCATTGTCTATTGAAAGCTAATTTTTAAAAAGTAGGTGTTCACAGTTGGGTTTGCTTTGAGTCATAGGTGAGACTTTGGACTTGGGCTTTTGGGTGATACTGATGCAGGTTAAGGCTTTGTGTGGATGGGGATAGCATGAAGGTACTATGTGTTGTGAGTGGATGTGAGCCTTGCGGGGCAGAGGCAGAATGCTATGGTTTGGGTATTGTTTTGTGTGTCTCACAGAGGTTCAGTGTAGTGATGTGAGAAGTGGAGGAACCATTAAGAGGGAGATCCTGGTGGGAGCTGCTTGGGTCACTGAGGGGTGCACCCTGGGAAGAGGTGAATATAGTTTCATGAGACTCCTCACTTGGTTCTCACAAGAGGATTAGTCACTACCTAGCCTCTGACTTCCTGTCTGGTAATGAGATCACTTCCACTTCCATGTGCTTTTGTCATGGCTGAAATACCAGCAAAGCCGAGATGATGCTGGTGCCATACCCCAAAACCTGAAGAACAGTGAATTAAATAAAACTTGCCTTTATACGTTTTCTTAGCCCTAGATAGTTTGCTATAGGGATAAGAGCCGGCCAATATTGTTATAGGCTAGATCTTAAATGTCCTCTAGAGGTCCATTTTGAAGGCTTGGTCCCAAACCTACAGCACTACTAGGAAGTAGTGAAACATTCAGGAAGTGAGCTTCGGTTCCCCCACCCCCACACCCACTATTCTACATATAGTTGGAAGGTGGGCCAGTTGTCTGTTTCTCCAGTTCTGAAATCAAGTGTCCTTGTGATGTTTTAAATGTATTTTATTTCATTTTACTTTATTTTACTTAGGTCACTAGGGGCATATCCTTGAAGGAGCGATCCTAGAACCTGCTTCTCTGTCTCCTACCTTCTCATCCATCATGAGGTAAAATAGGTCTTCTCCACCTCCCCCATATCTTCTCACCATGATGTATCATGCTGCATAGGCCCAAAACAGCAGAAACAATGACCGTGATCAAAACCTCTGAACTGACAAATCGGGTACTTTATCAAGTGATAAAAA
>NW_008342636.1:322172-367653 GCF_000622305.1 Nannospalax galili | reverse complement strand
AAAACCAGAACAAAACTAGCATAAATATACATGAAGTCAGTAAGATTAAATAACTTATCCATATAGTATCTAGCAAAACTACCAAATTTTTGCTAGAAATACAAGCACTATTCAGGTTACTTTCTGTTCTAGGTTATTTAGAGCTTTCACAGTGGGAAAATGTACTACTACCGTTACTGTAGAGTTGAAGACATTGACAAAATGAGTCAATAGAAGATAGACCTCAGTGGCAGAGTGCTTGCCTGGCATGCACAAGGCCCTGGGTTTAGTCTCGAATACCTGGATGGATGGATGGATGGATGGATGGATGGATGGATGGACAGAAAGAATCAGGGTTTTGTTATCTTGAGAATATTTTGCAAAAATGCAAAATAATCTTGAGACAACCAGGATTGTCTGAAGGTTCTACAAATGCATGATCATTCTCTCTTTAATGGGTCAGGCCTCTCTGCTCAACCAATTGGACTTGAACAAGGAAAAGACCCTATACTCTGGAGGAAAGCAAAATTTAATCAAATTTATATTCTAGAGTAAACACACCAATAATGATTCCTGAGCACTGTGACAGTTACTAGGACTAAGTTGGACATTTTCTGAAATGCTAAAATGTGTTTGTCCATGTTCATTTTAGTCAATGTTGTGTTGCTTAACCCTTTAGCTGCCATTAACATGAAAACAATCTGAAAAAAAGAAAAGTTTGTCTATTTATTTTCCAGGTCTCTAAAGAATAGATCTTATGCCGTTTACAAGCTAGTCTTGGCACACCAGGAGCCTAACACGTTGATAGCCAAGAGTGAAAATTTGCAGAAGCTATACATTAAAAGATTAGAATTTTGTTAGGAAGTGGCTGGCATTTCAAACTGGCAGCAGAGACCAGGTGAAGGCACCTTTGAACGTGACGCCTTCCAAGCATCTTCCTATTTATTGTCCTCTCTCACTGTTTCTGTTTCTCCCTGTCTTCCATCTCTCTCCATACCTCTTTCATATTTCTGAGAAATTAGTGGATTTATTCACATTTTCTGTTTCTGTTCTACTAAAATGTGCAAAGTCTCCATAGGGCCCAAGTTAGTTGATTTTCCTGATCAGACATTTTGGAAAAACAATTGAATTTTGTGAATTTTTGGATAATTTCCTTACTAGTGACTTGAGAGGCGTTCTTGTGTTTCTTGTGTTTCTAGGCTATTGTTGGCACATATACAAAGACAAATACTTTTTGTACCTTCCACTTGCATGTGATTGTAATTTTCCTCCTCAGTGGATTATTTTTCACTCACATACTTGGTCTAAAGCAGAAGTTGTACTGGCAATTCTGCTTGAAGTCTCTGAAACTGAACAATTTGATACCATAATGTCTAAAATGATTATTGCAAGTTCAAATGCAGCTATCATAGTTATGATGTGTACTGACTTAAAGCAAACTCTCTTTTCCTTAATGTAAGAAAAAGTATTTGATTTCCCGATCATTATGTGATCTCCATAATCAGCATTTACTTCAACTTGGCTGAGAGTCATGTCCAAGTCAGAAAAGGAGCATAGGAGATGAGGAGAGCGAAAGAGAATAGGTCCGGTGACTTTGACTGGATCTGTGAACAAATACAGAAATGGCTCTGAACTGAAACTCTCTTTTCCTTAATGTAAGAAAAAGTATTTGATTTCCCGATCATTATGTGATCTCCATAATCAGCATTTACTTCAACTTGGCTGAGAGTCATGTCCAAGTCAGAAAAGGAGCATAGGAGATGAGGAGAGCGAAAGAGAATAGGTCCGGTGACTTTGACTGGATCTGTGAACAAATACAGAAATGGCTCTGAACTGTAATATATGCCACACACACACACACACACACACACACACACACACACACAATCTTTAAAATCCTGGTATAATAAAGAAAACTGCTAGCACTTAAAATATTTGAGTTTGCAAGAACATTCTCCCCATCTGTGCTTTTTTTCCCCTACCTTATGTTATTAAGTTTGGAGGCACTCACAAGGTAGCGTATAGACTCTAGTGCTTTGGTAAATGTTGATACTAAAATATCTGAGCTGCCCATTTATAAGCTTTCAAAGAATAAAACAGTTACCATGCATGCAAAATCACTGTGGCCCATAGAGTGCATTCATGTATGTTTTATGCATTTAGTTATAAGATCAGGGAATACATAATATTATTTGATTATTTATGGATATCTGGATTATGGGTAACCTTTGTTCCATGTTCATTTCCAGTCACTGGATATAGATGAGACTGTGTCTCTACTGTTAGCATCTTTAAGCCATTAATCCTTTACCTTGTCCAGATATCCTTACCTGGACACTTAGCTGGACTCATAATATCCAAGCATTCTTCTGTTTCCCCTACTGTTGTTCATCCCGTCAATTTCTTTTCAGCTGCCTGAATCCAAAGGGAGACACTTCTAAGGCCACTCTTGTTTTTTGTCTCTTGCTTCTCAGAATTGATTAGTCAAGTCTAGGAGTACTATGACTTCTGAGTTTATAAATCAGCCTCCCTCAGTTATCTTTGAGACCGTATTCAGTTCTTTGCTTTTCTTTACATTGATATCCACAAGAAATCCATTGGCCAACTGCCTCTTAGGACACATTTTCCCTTTCAAGTTGACATATAGAGGGGTTTATGTATGTGCATGGTTCTATCAAAATCCCAGTTGTACGTAATTAATCATATTATCTGTGAAATATTTTGTTAGATGAGCTAATAAATATTAAGTCATACTTCCAAATCTATGAAGTATTTTTATAAATATATATACATGTTGAAGTGTAGTTTCATCCAGGAAGACAGGTCAGCACAAAATTCAATTCCTTGTAGTGTGGCTTTGCTGCGCCTGGCATTCTGAGCAAGCTCATTTCATTTTTACACTGCTTACTAGAACTTAAGATAGTCGAACAAAACAACTAAAGAACTTCTGTTTACAAAATTTTGTCACCACAGCCAGACCTAACAATCCTAATCATTGGAAGCATTTTAATTTTCACTGGGTTTGGTAAGCTAAGATGAATTCAATGAAAATCAACTATGGACTGAAAAAGTGCATTGAGCCATACCATACATGGCGTACATGAGATTCTAGGGCCAGCTTGGTAGCTGGGAATCTGATCATAACAAATTTTATTAGTAAAGAGACAAATGATCAAATTATACTTTCTTTACCTCTAAGCACTTAATGATAAAGCACATTAAAAATTATTTTATATAAGCCACATTTCTAACCTTTCTTTTAAGAAAAACATTAAATGATTAAACAGAAAGTGAATGGTAATACAAACATTTCAGATGTGGATATTCTGGACAAGTTTTGCAACTTCAGATGCTATTAGGTAGGTGAAGAGAAATATATTCTCCCAATGGGACATACTTTTGATTTTCCCAAGAAAGATATCAAAGAAATATACATCAACTTTTCTGTCTCCAAATCTGCTGACATCATCTGAATGCAGCAAAGCCACAAAAGCAGCTCTTCTGTCACACTGTGGGCCAAGACCAAGGGGACTCTAATTGCTGAATTCCACTCAGCTCCCGCCCTCTACTCTTCGTATTCAAGTTTAAACATCAAGATTATTTATAGTCCATTGAAATATTCATAGGCAACTTATTCCTCCTTTTCTTCCTCTCAAATCTGAAGCAAACATCTTTGGAATTCAGTATGGTGATGATAATTGGGTTAAAAGCACACTTAGAACAAGTTTCCATTTAGATACATTACCAGTTGTAGTTGATAAGCCAGAAATCCACAGTGGGAAAACACGGCTGGGAATAGAAAAGCACTGATATACACGGGTCTTTTGAGAATGAGAATGTTGCCTTAGTGTCCACGTTCATCAGAAGAGTTTTGAAAGAAGGTTCCAGGCCATTTGGAGTTGCGGGAGACCCTGTCTCAAAAAGACCAAAAAAAAAAAAAAAAAAAAAAAAAAGCTACTTTAACGGGAAGTCTGGGATACTTGTTTATAAGGATTTGGTGCTAGGATCTGCAAATGAAAGAGATCATATGTCTTTTGTTTCCTGAGTCTGTGTTACTTCCCTTAGTATAACAGTTTCTAGACCCTTCCATTAACTGCATCATTTCATCTTTTTTTACTGCTGAGTAGAACTTCATTGTGTTAATGTACCACATTTTTGTTAATCACTCATAAGTTGCTGTCATCTCTTAGCTATTGTGAAAAGAGCAGCTACAAACATGGTTGTACAAGTGTCTCTGCAATAGGATGAGTCCTTTGGGTATATGCCAAGGAGTGGTATACCCGGGTCATATGGTAGGGTCATTTTTAGTGTTTTAAGAGTTCTCCACACTGCTTTCCATAGGGGTTGCATCAGTTTGCAATCCCACCAGCAGTGAATGAGTGATCTCCTTTCTTCATATCCTTGCCATCATTTGGTATCATTTGTTCTCTTGATCCTAGCCAGTCTAATTGGGGTAAGATGAAATCTTAAAGTGGTTTTAATTTGCATTTCCCTGATTACTAACACTGTTGAACACTTTTTGAGGTGTTTCTTAGCCATCTTTATTTCTTCCTTTGAAGACACTCCGTTTAGATCTTTAGCTCATCTTTTAATTGGGTCATTTGGTTTCTTGATTCTTTGTTTTTTGAGTTCTTTATATATTCTGGATATTAAACATCTGTCAGATGTGTCACTGGTGAAGATTTTTTTCCCCAGAGTGTGGATTTTCTTTTCACTTTCTTGATTGTTTCTTTTGCCGAACAGAAGCTTTTTAATTTAATGAGGTCCCACTTGCTGATGTTGACCTTAATTCCTAAGCAATTGGTCCAATTTAGAAAGTCCTTCCCTACACCTATATCTTGTAGGTTAATGCCAATGTTTTCTTCTAATAGTTTCAGCATATCCAGTTTCACACTGAGGTCTTTGATCTATTGGGAGTTGATTTTTGTGCAAGGTGAAAGATAAGGATCTATTTTCATTCTTCTACGGATGGAGATCCAGTTTTGCCGGCACCATTTGTTGAAGATGCTGTCTTTCCTCCATTGTGTGTTCTTGGTACCTTTGTCAAATATCAGGTGGCTGAAATTTTGTGTACTCAGGTTTGGGTCTTCAATGATGTTCCATTGATCTATGTGTCTATTTTTGTGCCAGTACTATGCTGTTTTTATGACTATAGCTCTATAGTATGCTTTTAAATCTAGTGTAGTAATCCCCCCAGCTCTCTTTGTGCTCAGGGTCGCTTTGGCTATCTGGGGTCTTTTGTGCTTCCATATGAATTTGAGGATTTTTTTTCTAATTCTGTGAAGTGTGTCATAGAAGGAAACTTATATGATACTTTGTTCTTCAGACTCCTAACTGCTGGACTACCTCTTATTAATATGTACTTTTAGTTTCCTATCTCAAGTTGCTTATAATAATGCTTTTTATTTTGAGAAATAATATTCTCCTACAGCAACCTAACTTTAAAATTTACCTAAGTCTAAACAGATTTTCCTCTTTATGAGCTTTGGAACATATTCCTTGAGAGTTTTATTTTTACTATTTTATGTATAAGCAGATGAGAAAGTCTAAAACAATGGAAATCTGAAGCTGGAGACATATCTACCTACATGAAAATTCTGAGTGTGTGCACAAAATATTTGTATTTATTTTATATTTTATTTGTTGTTTTTATTTTTATGTGTATGAGTATATTGCCTGCATGTGTATAAGTGTACCATATCATTCAATGCTATGAGAGGTCAGAAGAGGGTGGCAGATCCCCTGAAACTGGAGCTATGGATGGTTGTTAGCCATCCATGTGGGTGCTGAGAATCAAACCCAGGTCCTCTGGAGGAGCAGCTAGTGCTCTTAACTGCTGAGCCATTCCTGTAGCCCTAATATTTATATTTTGTATCCCAGCCCAAGAAAAGTATCCATATTTTCTATTTGGATATTGTGTTAATTTATATTTGTTTTGTCTTCTAGAAACCAAGGTGTATTCATTGCCTCAGGCTCAGAAAGAGTTCTGATTGTTACTGATGATTCTAATTAGAAATAGTGTTCATAATATTAATTATTGAATAGAACCCACACACATACACACACACACACATACACACACTTTTATTGTTTTGCAATACAAATTCAAGCTCCCTAAGGAAACAAGATGTATCAAGTAGTGCTTTAAATACAGTCTCTTCAAAACACAGAGAATGATTATTTCAGCAAGTTTTACATTTCACCAGAAACATATACATTGGCAGCTGAGCACTGGAGCTTGGAGACCAGGGATCTTTTGGAACCCAATAAGGAAACTGTGACTTGCATGCAAAGTGCCGAAGAATCACTTTTCCCTATTTGTGAATTATGTTGAGACTTCAAGAGGATTAAAAAAAGACAAAGAAACATATTGCATTTTCAATCTGATGATTCTCAATAGAAAGCTAAGCAAATTATGGTGAAATTAATTATACACCAAACCCATCAAGTAATATTGAAAAAAAAATCTTCTAGGTAGTAAGAAATGTAATGTCATTTTTATTATGTCTTTTTTACACTATATTTTTTTAAAAACTTCAAGGCCACAGTGAAAGATGAAGGAGAAAATTTATTCCTCAGGTGTTAATTCTCTTCCACGTCATTCAAGCACTGTTCCCTCACCATGGCAGCCTCAGAACACTGCTCAATTAGAATCTGTCTCCATAGGGGATCATGTTTTAATCTGTGTATAAACAAAGTGATAAAATAAAAACATCACGTTTACAAAATCTAAAGATGCTGCTTTTTATAAGGCAATGCTAAGAATTATTGCAGTCCTATTGCTTGCTTTCATAACAATAGAGAAGAGGGCATATTTGCATGTAAAGTCAGACATTCGCATCACAAATGGCATAGTTGATGTGAAAATCACTACCCACTACTAGCAAAATGGAGAAATCTAAGAAAGCCTTACAGTCAGTATTTAATGATGGCTTTCATGTATTAAAGATTCACATTTGCACATTATTGCTTTTCCAAAGAATTTGATTCCTTCTATTGACTGGAAATAGGAAAAATAAATCAGAAAAGGTGACCTCAGCCTTCTGGTCATGATTTAGTTCCATTTTAGGTAGAATCTGGAGTCTAAATAAGGGACCACAATCTTGTATGTTTTTTCAAAAATGGAAAACGATTTGGGGGAAGAATGGTTGCCACAGTTAGAAGGTTAGTATCTAGATGCAAACAAGAGCCCATAAAATTCTCTGATAGTCTAATGACTTGTGGTAACCCACTTGCCAGCTACCTGAATCATTTGTTATATCCCAGTAAAAACTATAATACTTTGACATCAAATGTGATTAAGACTTTATGCTGGCACTTAATTAAAGCTTTTTAAATTTACAGTTGCATCTCCTTTGAGCATCCGGTATGCACATTTTTTAAAACAATAAGCCAATTTAAAATATTCAGGAAGAGATACTAGATGTAATATAATACGGACTATAAAATATCATTTATTTTCAAATTTGTAGAGCAAAGACAAAGGTCTTCCTGGCTTCTGTTTCCCTGCAACATTCCTAGGGGGAGAATTCTTTAACCTGAAAATTAGGAGTCTGTGGTGTTGGCTTGTGGCTATTTGACCACACAGGGCTGCAGTCTGATTTTTACACGTCCATTTTCCTCTCTCCAAGAGCATTATATTAGTTTAAATTCTGGGGAAATATATACACATAACCAGGCTAGATGCATAAACAGGTGACTTTCATTTACAGGTTCCCCCGACAGGCTGAAAATAGCTAGTAATTCCTGTTACTGTGAAATAATCATCCATCAGTCCCCTCAGGATAGGATCATCATTGCTCTGAACCTTATCTGTAACAGAAAAATGAGAATCCCTCAGTGGTACTCCATCACTGTTTCAATAGCCAAATGGAGAGTTGTAGCTATGCCTGGTGCAGTCTTCTGACCTTTCTGACAGTCTTTCTAGCCAGAAGAACAATACGTATGTTGGTCTTTGTATGAATTATTTTTCTCATTGCTGTGACCAAATTTCTGAAAAGACTAAATTTAAGGAACAGTTTTATTTAGGCTCATGGTCTAAAAAGGGATATAGTTCATAATGGTTGAGAAAGCATGGCAGCAGGAACATGAGACAGCTATCACATTTCATCCTCAGGCAGCACAGGCAGGCTGTAACCTCAAGGCCTACCACCAGAGACCCAGTTCTCCCAGCGACACTCCACTTTCTTAAAAGTTCCACAATCTTTGAAAGCAGTGTCATCAGCTGGGGACCAAGTGTTCAAACCCATGAGCTTATAGGGACATTTTACACAGTCTTGGATCACTTAGGGCTGGTCATACCAACTGATTGGGCTGGATTGTTCAAGTCTAATACACGGCAATAGGACGCTAACACCCAGCAATAATTCATATGTAAAATAAACGTGGAGCATCAGTGGTGTTTATGTTTGAGTCCTTCCCAGACTCAGGAACATGGAATGCCTGAGATCATATAGACAGACATTTTGATATCTTAGTGAAGAGTATATGGAAATCCAAACATGGAATTGCAGTTGGGAATAATTTGATTCTGTTCCTTGGGAAATGTACTTTGCTTCTGTACTTGTGATTCTTTGAATGAGAAATTGTCCTTCTTAGGTTCATGTATTTGAAAACTTGGCCTACAGTTAGTGGAGCTCTTTGGGAAGGTTATGGAACCTTCAGGAGTCAGACTCTTGCTAGAGGAAGCATGCCATTGGGAGTAGGTTTAGAGGGTTCACAGCCTTGCACCATCTACTGTTCTCCATCTTTTCATCCTGTATATGTGGATGAAAATGGGATCCGTCAGCTTCCTGTTCCTGTCATCATTCCTGTTTCCAGACTTCCCAGACATGAAGGACTCTATCCACTGTGGAACTGTAAACTAAAATAAACTCTTCCTGAACTTGTTTTTGTCAGGGTATTCTACCACAACAATAGAAAATAACTAATACAATACCCATGTCTCTTATCATTGTATGAGACAATGCTAAATACATAATAAATAATGTAAATGATATAAATTAATATAGGCATAAACGAATACTAATGAATATACTGCATAGAGAAAATTAGTACTCTGACTTGCTTTATTGATTGGTTTACAAGTTATATTTACTGTCAAATAGAAATTGTGATTGTCTTGGATATGGCTAGTTAATTTGCTACATTAATCTAAGAATAAGAGAGTTTAATTTCCCTGAGTCCTATTCAAAGTAAACATTCCTGAATTCCCTTTTACTGTGACGGCTCTGAAATGTTCTACTTCAGCAAAACTGTTAGCATCTACTGTCCTAAAGCCTAATTATAGCAATAACTCCCCACTAGGAAATTTAATTAGCATTTTCAGGTAAAGGACAGAAAACCTTAAAGATAACTTAAACCTTTCAAGACAGCTCAAAATAAAAACCTTCAAGGCCATTGTTTAAAGAAAAACATATTCCAATTAGAAAGTACATAGTCAAGATCTTGACATGGGCCTGTATATACATGTATTATATATGTATTATATATATATATACATATATATATATATAATCTGTCTTATTACCACACAGAGTTAGAATAGAGGCACGTTGTCAGTGAATGTGGTGGAAAACCGACTTCATTATGTGGAAGGCAACTTTTATTGGAAGTTGATGATAACTTCCAATAATCTCGACTTACAAAACATTGGAAACCTCTGCATTTTCCACTGAAAATATCTCTAGACTATGAACTACAAAAGACACACTGTCATCAAAATCCGAAACCCTGGAGCCTCCCCTCAGTTAGGACAGAAAACATAATCCAGTTTCTTTTGGCTGATGTTTTATTGATAAAAATCAGGTAGAAAACTTCTATGAACTTCTAATTAGTTTACCATGCAAAATGTTGACAAAAGCTCTAGTTCAACACCCTGGATGCCCAGCTGAATGGGGTAATTCCTGGTGACAATCATGCTGGGGTCATGAAACTAATTATGCTATGTGAGGGTGAATATTCTCAATTTCCGAGCGGGAGATACTGCTGCATGACGGATGAGTGTTCGAAATGTGGTGTTTGGGGCTCTTTCATCTCTGTCACTGGGTATTTATTCTGGCTCGGCTTCTAAATTATTCATATTCTTTAAGCAATCAATATTAATAATCTGATTTGCTCCCTGGCATTTTCAGTCACACTTCTGTTTAACTGACTGTAAATAAAGGTCACTTGGAGGCTTCCTGCTGCTGTTCGGAAGGTCCTTGCCTAATTAATTCCCAACATTTTTTCCCTGTGACTGTGATTAGCAGTTGCAATCAGGTTGGGCAATTAGCTGCCTCCTTGCACTGTGATTTGCTCCTCGCAGCCCCCAAGACAGGGCTCCACGACGTCATTCAGTCTTCCCTCTAAAAAGCAACCTGAGAAGGGAGGATTTATTTTTCACTTCAAGGTTTACAAATTTACAGATAATTATAGAGGACGTTATTAAGCCCATCTACCAGCTGTTGCAGCAATCTCCTTGTTTAGGATCCTCAAGTCCTGAGCACCTTGGGCAGAGAGTAGTTTGTTGGTTTTGGGCCCGGAAAGGTTGAGGATCTGTCTGCCTTCCCACATATAAGCTCTTTGACCTTGTGCAAGTTATTTATAAACTTTCTGATAATTAAGAATAATATTTTTCAAGGGTGTGCAGTAAAGATTAAATGACATTAAGCTCATAAAAATGCAACATCAACCAGAGAGGTACTGGGTAGAACTGTTTTAAAGAAAATAGGGTAGTGGCAAAGAAAGAAAATGTTGTGTAAATAATGAGAAAATCCATGAATTGTGGCTAACCTTGTGAAGGAAAAACACTGGCTGCTATGGGAAATGACTTAACAGCAGAGCTGAGGGTTCAGGAAAGCTCAACTGAGGAAGGACACTAGCTTTCATGCGTTCCAGAGCAGAAAGTATGCCCGTGTGCTTGTGGTGCAGTGAACTACGGTGGCAGAAGGAAGGCCCAGTAGGAAAGCAAGGAAACCATCTCCTTTGGCTGATTGACTCATTCTGGGGAGCGGATTGCATAGTGGTTTTCGCTAGATTGAAATCTACCATCACCATTTATTAAATTCATGACATTTGGGCTAGAGAGCTGACTCAGGGTTAAGAACTCTTTCATGCTTCCAGAGGACCAAAGTTCAGTTCCCAGCTCCCACATCAGCTACCTGTAGCTCCAGCTTCAAGGGAGGTAAAGCCTCTTTTGGCCTTTGCAGGATGTACATGTACACGTGTACCATGCACTGGCACAGAAAGACACACATACAAGTAGAAAACAAAAGAATAAGTCTTTGAAAAACTTCATGACATTGAGCAAATCATAATCACATATTCACATTATGCCTCTTTTTCCAACTGCGAAGGATTCTGAGATCTTTGAATTAACTATTTACATAGAAAATAGTCAAACAAGATTGAAAATAACAAGTTAGTTAATATCTAACTGATATCAGTTATTGATAGCAAACACTGTTAAGTTTGGGCTTCCTTTTGTGTGGCAAGAGGGCACTATAACAACAGGATAGGAGGCACATGAGTGTCAGGCCAGTGGTGGCTACAGGGAAACCCTGTCTCAAAATAAAGAATTTGCTTATTCGTGAAAACTGTATTGGGAGAGAAAAGAGAGAAGGATTCTCACTGGAAGGCTAAGGAATTCCAAAAACTGGTTCCGGTTGACAAAAGTATACATGGAGTGATGTAAAAAAAAAAAAAATAATAAGGCAGATGAAATTTCCCAGAATAATCATTAAGAGTCGCAGTAAATATTACATCTTCCTCTCAGGTCATTTCCTTGCCTCTGAATTGCCCTTTATATACTTTTACCAAGAGATGATGATCGCTTACTTCATACCCATGCTATATACTTATTAATATGTGGCAGGTGTTGGCATCATATAAATGATAAGTTCATAGTGATGCTGATAGTATCAGGTAATTGACAGCAAATAATTATTAATTTGGAGGAAGTTTCTAAAATCATGATATGTTGGGAGGCAGGTTCAGGGTAATTTTCTATAACAGCAGGTTGTGGCTTTGATTGAGGTTGATCAAGATAGGCAGGGCTGCGGAAGTGGTTCGGGGGTACAGTGCTTGCTGTGTAAGCTTAAGGAGCCCCAGAATCCATGTAAAGCCAGACGTGGCAGCAGGCGTCTGTTATTCCAGCACTCCAATAACAGGATAGGAGGCAGAGACAGGAGAGTTCCCAGATTTTCATGGGTCAGCTACCCTGGTGCATGGTAGTGAACAAGAAAAGACTCTGCTTCAAACAAAGTGGCATTTCTAAGTTATGCCCAGGGTTGAAGATTGCCCATGTCACCAAAGTGGGTTTAACTATTCAGTAGAAACTCTGCCCTCTGACATCACCTATAGGCTCTCTGTTGGTCATAAACACAGGACAAGTGTTTTGAGACCGGAATTGGTTTTGAAGGCAACATTTTTGATCCTCAGAGTGAATGAGAGGCAGTTATATCCCAAAGGAGCTCCATACATCCAAGACTGACACAAATAGTAACTGGAGCAGCTGCAAAGGAGTTAGAATTCCTGGAAGGCACTTATTTGTTAGAAAGGGTTTGCGTATTAATAATAGCAACTTGAAGACAAAGCAAATTTTCTTTAAAGAAATATTCTCTCCAAAGTGTTTAAAATGGATATGCCCAAGGAAACTGCACTTTTCTTAGAAATTTTTACATTATGCAGCAGAGGGAGGCGCCCACTTCCACAACTGCTGGCCCCCGAGCTCCCTCTTCTCCTGACAGCTGCAAGCCAAAGCGAGTGCTCCCCTGCAAGAACAGATTTCCTTTCTCCTTTCTGTTTTGCTAAGCTTGTTCATTTAATCTCACCGGGGATCTGACAGCTTTCTTCAGCTTCTAAAGCATTTCTTTAGCAGTCATTGAAAAGCACAGTAAGAAAGAAGAAAGGATGCTGCTGGTGGCAGGCAGGCTGAGATCTGCCACCGGCTATGTGGGCAAGATCTATCTGCTCCCCAAGTGTCCAATGCTCTGAACTAGGACTGGAAATACTGCAGTCAACACTGCTTTCATGACAGCTCAGCTGATGAATGCAAATGTTCAGCATAGCTCATTTACCGGACAGTGGGTAATTCATATCATTAAGACGTATTATAGACAGTGTCAAGCATTCTTAATTTATGGACCACAGACACCGTTCATGTGGCTATATCCTCTTCTTGGCATGTAGAACAGGTGATGGACACCTTCCTTCCTATATCGCAGATGGCTAGGTAAGACATTTTGACAGTCTCCTCAGTTTTGCTCGCAGATAAGTTCATTTTCGTGCTCAGTAGATAATCAAAAGATTCTGTTCACCCAACTGGACTTTTTCTCTAGTGACAACGCAAAGCAAAAGAGAAGTTACTTCCACTCAGGAGTTCATCACTTCCTTGCAAAGGCTGTCCACAAAGCTCTCTTCTGTCCCCAATTGCTTCAGCCTGTCCATTTCTGCTTTTCCTTGCTGGCAGATATCTGCGAAAGACTCACTTTCTCACTTTTCCTCCCTAACGAGACACAGACTGTCCCATGATCAAAGGAAAATAAGAGACTAATTTAGGCTCTGAACTCCAGGAATGATAAGGGTTTATTCCACAGTGTTTTCTCTGAGGATAAAAATGTTCCATGTTTCCATTTCCAGTATGATAGCCACTAGACTCATATGATTATCGAGCAATTGAAAAATGGACATTTTGACTCTGAATCTGACTTGTAAATATTTTATTTTATTAAACCAAATTAAGAACTTTAATGACTACCTATACATAGTAGCTATCAGATTACACACTTACATAGATACAATACCTCATGGAAGTCTGAAGCTTAGGTTTCAATTCTCCATGAAAACTCTCCCAGCTCTAGGTGTCTTCTACGAATCCTTTCAGACACTATCTTGATCTAAAGGGACATTGATTGTCTCAAAATCAGAAGGCACTGTGCTTGCTCCATTCCCATTGTACCAGTTCATTTGTGCATGATTGTCTTAACGTTGGAGTTGGGATTTATGATGATATTATAAGATTTCAGGGATCCTCATTCTCTTATTTGTTGATTCAACTTCTGTGGCTTCGTTCTGTAAAATGTTAGTGAATGATGCCCTTAGGAGTTGTACAGTGTTGGCATATTCACAAGACGCTGGACAATTTTCATACCTGAAAGAGCTCATCTTTTTTTTTCTTCTTCTTCATGTTTTTTAATGGTGATGAATCAGGGGGAAAAAAAAGTGGTGCCAAAGTGAGGCAGGGGAGTACTACCCAGACTTGTTCCCACCTTGGTTTAGAGAGATCACTTTCTAGTCTCCCTGTGTGGTATTTCCTCTGGGCGACTCACTTGGTGAGCCAGTCAAGATAAGAGAAGATCTTGCTCTGGCCAGGCGTGGTGGAACACACCTTTGGTCCCAGAGGCAGACAGATCACTGTGAGTTTAAGACCTGCCTGATCTAGATAGTGAGTTCCAGGTCAGCTGGAGGCACAGAGAAACCCTGTCTCAAAAAGACCAAGAGAGAGAGAGAGAGAGACAGAGACAGAGACCAGAGACAGAGACAGAGAGAGGCAGAGAGAGGCAGAGAGAGAGAGAGAGAGATCTTGCTCTGTGACTTAAGGCCAATCACTGTGATTTTAATCTAGAACATCTCCACCGAGGACTTCCTTTGCTTGTAGGCTTATGAGAAGGAGTAATGACCTCAATCTTCCCTCTCTTGGAAATGGTCCCCAAATTCAAGATGGGAGAATCAAATAAACTGGTGGTTGCACAATGTTACTATTTATGTCATTAAGATGATAAAAAAGTCTTTCTGATTTTGTTTGCTTTCTTTAGGAACAAAGACAAACATTTCTAGGTCTGTGATATGAGGTACAGGGCAGAGCAGAAGCAGGGATGGAAACAAAGAGAAGTGAATTGCCCCTACCCTTCTGCCTCTTTTTGCAGAGCAGCAGTGACTCCTCTAGGGTCTCTTTTGTGACACCTGTGAAACAGGTTGACCGCACATGCTACTAATTTATCTGTATTAAGGAGCACAGAATGACCCTGAAAAATAAGTTATATCAAATAGATTTATTGCTTGAAGACTGGCAGCAAGAGACTACCAAAGCTGAGGGTTCACTGTGAGCCAGTCCCCCAAGCCTCAGAAAGGCTGTCTGAGGTGGATGGACTCTTGAATATACTGCTGTCAAGGGAGCTGGACAAACTATTCTCTGTAGACGTGACAGCTCAATGAATCATATGATATACTCAGTGAAAGTGTTGAGGGTCATCCTCTTCTGGAGATAGAGAGGCCAGGGCCCAGACAGCTGTCCTGGAAATTTCCTTTCTTATCTGTCATTTCCATTCCTTCCTACGACATAGGCCACTCTTTCCTCTCTTCATTGTTTTGCCTCATTTATGCCACACTTATGCCACCCTCAGCTCTTCCATCTGTACTATTCCATCCACAGGCATTTGAAGTGTTTAGGATGGTTAAAAGGAATCTTTTCCTCTACAATGATTTAACCAACAGATGTCTCTTAAAGAAAATCTGTGGAAACACTTCTGGTTTCAGAGGCATCTACTTCATGGGAAGAAAGCATTGTCTTCTACAGATACTTCCCAAAGAGATTGGCATGCTAAATTTCTAAACAGCATCTGCACTGTCACTGATATCTTCCTGGGTTACCTTTGTCTATGAAAACAATACCCTGCCCCCTCTATACACATATACTCAAACCAATGTCTATTCTGATCTGGACTTACCAGCCACCACCTAGTATTACTAATTTAAAACTCACTTTTTGTCTGTGTGCCCATATGGAGCAGAGGTTGATGCTGAGTGTCTTCCTCATTTATTGTTCTTCACCTTATTTTATTGAGATGGGGTCTCTCACTGAAGCTTGATGTTTTAACTAGATTGGTAGGCCAACAAGCATGCAGGATTCTCCTGTCTCCTCCCTCCCAAGCACTGGGGTTGCAGATATATGACACAGGACCTCCTATGTGTACAGCAAGGACTCTTACTCATTGAGTCATTCCCCCAGCCCATTAAAACTCACTTTGTAAAAAGGAGAGTATTTCTGCCTGATTCCCTTCAGAGCTGGACTGGAATGAGAGAGTTGGCCTCAGTTCTCTCTTTGATAAGTCATCAAAGCTCTAGCTTTGAATCACTTTTCTTCTAATGGCAAAATTATGCACAAACTACTTGAAGATCTTCTCCAAGCTTGTAAATAGTCACTTCTTCCCCTTCTATCTTTGTTAGTATCTTTTATCTGTTCCTTCCTTCTTCTGTATTGGGAAGGAAGAATAGAAAAGCAGCACAACTTTACTACAACCATCTCTACTCGGAGTACATAATGACCAGCATTCAGATAGTCAATTGTATACATATTCATGTATTTATCATTCATAAAGAACAGTCTGCATGCTCTCTGTTATTCATGTAGAAAGGCAGAGGGGTAACCTATAGGCAGGGATACTTAATAAGAGTCACTTTCATTTTGAGTGGCTAGGTAAACAAGTCCTCAGAAGATTAGCTGGGAGCATCTTACCCTACATAAACAGAACTGCACATTTCGAGATACCAACTGCTCTTGAGTCTATACAAAGATGAAAAACAGGCAAGTGGTAGAGGGTAGTACATGCTCACTTAAGTTAAACTAAGGGATGGTAAGCAGGGGTCATTTTCTAGCTTCCCCAGGAAGGCAAGAGGCTCTGTGAAGGGGACACCCATCCCCTAACACAAGATTCATGGTCAAGGGGTCTCCTCACACTTTGGAACTAATGCTTAATCACCCCGAGACTTCCTTTCTTTGTTCTCCAATAGATAATGCTACTAGGCATTCTATCCTCCTGGAATCTGAGTAGAGAATTTCTGGCCTTGTTATTTTTTTCATTCTACCCATTTCTTAAAAATATTCAAGGAGACACTGAATCAGGTCTTGTGGAAGAGTTTTTGATTTTCTCAATTTCAGTAAGCCCCAAAATTATTTTAAAGAAGTCTTAAAAAACACGTTTTTATTATATAACAATAATATGAAAATGAAGTATGAAAGACATATGTGGCATGTGATTTAGTGAGAATGAAAGAGTCCATAATGAATTCTGCCATGAACAGCCCTCATGAACTTGTCCACTTTTTATAATGCAAAGCAGCCAATGTGATGGCTAGTATTAATTGTCAATTGGAGAGGCTCTAGAGTCACAAAAGATACAAGTTTCTGGGCATGCCTGTGAGGGAGTATATAAATTAGGTTTACTGATTTGGGAACATTCTCCTTAATAGTAAGACCCCATCCCATTGGCTGGGGTCTTAGACTGAATAAAAATGAGAAAATAAACTGAACACAGCATTCATTGCTGTCTTCTTCCTGGCTGTGAAAGCAATGTGACCTCAAGCTTTTGCCACTGTGACAAACTTACCATGGCTGACTATAAAAGCCTTCCTTCCCTTAAGTTGTTGTGTCAGGTATTTTGTCACAGCAGAGAGAAAAATAACAAATATAGAAAATTGGTACTGAGAAGTAGAATCAATACTGTGATAAATCTGACCATGTGGTTTCTAGGCTTTTAGAACTGGTTTGTAGGAGGAATGTTGAATAACCTGGACTCTTTGGCTAGAAAAGCACTAAAATGCTGTAAGTGGATCAATCTTAACATGTCATTCCAGTGGGAGTTTGGAAGAAAAGGGTGGGAGAAAGGCAGGCTATAAGTCCTGGCTCATGAGGTCTCACAGAGGAACAAGGGCCTTACTGGGAACTAGGCTAGTGGTCTTTCTGGCTATATTCCAGCAAACGCTTAACCTTCATTCTCTCTGTGTCCTGAGAACTTGAGTGAGACTGAATTCAAAAGTAGTGTACTAATGTGTCTGTACACATTAGTACTCCCACAACCTCATTCGCCCTCCCAGCTCCCCCACCCCGTCTCTCCTCCTAGCATGGGCACTGTCCCATTTCTTCTTTTGGTACCCTAGACCTCTGCACTATCCCCTTGGCCCAGACTCCCCACTGCTTCTTGATCCTTTGCACCCAGACCAACCCAATTCCTCAGTCTAGTCCCCTGGAGCCCTCAAAGCCTGTTCCCTCTGGCACCTCATATTTGCATACCTGAGATGAGCATTCATCCCTGGCCCGCCCAACCCCCAACTTCCTGAGGCCAGCATCTTTCCTGGGTAAGTTCAACCATGCCCATTGTGCCTTGACTCCCACAACCTCATTCACCCTCCCAGATTTCCCCAACCCATCTCTCCTAGCATGGGCACTGGCCCATTTTTTCTTTTGACAACTCAACTCAGATCTCTAGACTATGAGCCGCCCCCCCCCTTGGCCCAGACACCCCACTGCTTCCTGATCCTTTGCATCTAGACCAACCCAATTCCTCAATTTAGTCCCCTGGAACCCTCAAAGCCTGTTCCCTCCCTCACCTTGCCTTTGCATAGCTGGACCAGCCTTCATCCCTGCCTGGCCAAACACCAACCTGGATTCCCGAGACCAGCCTCTTTCCCTGCTTGCTCTGGATCCCTGAGAGCAACCTCCTTCCCTGACTGCCTGAGACTACTGAATCCTACCTCTACCTAGCAATCCTCCCAAATTGTTCTGTGCCTCCTGACTAAAGAGATCCAGACCTTAAGAGAAAGCCTGAGAGTATCTGGTCCTCATTCTACTTGGGCCTCTGTCAGAACTCCTGAGCAGCAGGACTAATGCCATCTGGCCCCTCTAATATAAAATTAAAAGAGAGAACCTGAAGCCTACACCAACCAGCTTTTCATGCCCAACAACTAAACCACAAAGGCACATAAAGTTTACAAGAAGCAGACATAAACTCAGCAAAGGAAAGCTTGATTCTCACATAAGAATCAGAAACTACAAAAGAAATCCACATGTCAAAGTCACAGCAAAAAAATAACATGAAAACCCAAATAATATACCCCCACCAAATACCAACAGTCCTGTAGAGGAGTACAATGAGAACCCCCTAGACATAACACAGGACATGGAATTCAAAAGAACAATTATAAACAAGATAAAAGAATTCAGTGATTTTAAAAAACACACAAACAAAGAAATCAAAGAACTGAAAGAAGATAGGGATAAACTTCTGAATGAACTCAGAAAAGAGCTAGAAATATTGAAGAATACTCAGGCTGAAATGAAGAAGGAAGTGAAACACTCAGTAAGCCAATTAGAAACGATAGGAGAAAGCCTCACCTATACAATGAATGAAACAGAAAACAGAGTATCAAGACTGGAAGATAAAGTGGATGACTAGACCACTCAAGCAAAGATTATGAAAAATTTAAGAAATCACAAGAATGGAATATGCAGGAATTGTGTGACACCATAAAAAGACCAAACTTTTGAATCAATAGGCATACAGGAAGGGGAAGAATCTCAGGATAATGGTATGGAGCAGATCTTCAACAGGATTGTAGAAGAAAATTTCCCAAAATTAAAGAAGAACATAGTACACCAAATAGACAGGACCAGAAAAGAAACTCTCCATGGCACATCATAGTAAAAACACTAAATGTACAGACCAAAGATAGAATGCTGAAAGCTGCAATAGAAAAACAACAAGTCACATTAGGAAAACCCATCAGAATTACGGCTGACTTTTCAGTGAAAACTATGAAAGCCAAAGAGCCTGGACCAAAATATTCCCAGTTCCAAATGACCACAGATGTCAACCCAGATTACCTTACCCAGCCAAAATGTCTATTATAGTTGAAGGGGAAAAAAAAATCCTCCATGACATAAATAGGCTGAAAGAATTCATATCCATAAAACCAGAGAGTTCTTGAAGCAATACAAAGAGTTGAAGAAAGGAATGACTATACCTAAGGGGTAACAGAAAGAAACTTAATGAAGGTATAACCATGGAAACGCACAGTTATACCAAGAATGTGAACAGAAGTCAAAACTACAGGAATCAATACACATCTTTCATTAATAACTTAAATATTAATGGACTGAACTCCTCAGTCAAAAGACACAGACTAGTTGAATGGATTAGAGAACAGGACAGAGAATTAACAGAGAGACAAATGAATTAAACAATGCCATATATCAAATGGGCCTATCAGACACCTACTGAATATTTCACCCAGGCACCAAAGAATATACGTTCTATTCTGCACCCCATGGAACTTTCTCCAAAATCAACCACAAACTGGGGCACAAAACAAGCCTCAACAAATACAAAAAGATTGAAATAATTCCACGCATTCTTCAGACCACAATGCAATAAAACTTAAAATAAACACTGGAAGAAACCCTAGTGACTACATGAACACATGGATATTAAACAACACACTCCTGAATGATGAATGGGTCAAAGGAGAAATTAAGAAAGAAATAACAGTATTTCTGGAACTAAATGAAAAGTAAAATACAACACAACAATGTATCTTTCCAGGATACATTGAAAGCAGTTCTTAGGGGGAAGTTTATAGCTTTAAGCGCCTACATTAAAAAATCAGAAAGAACACAAATAAATGACTTAACATTGAAACTCAAGCCACTTGAAAAGCAACAATAAATGAAACCCAAACCCAGCAGATAAGAAGAAATAACAAAAATCAGAGCTGAAATTAATGAAATAGAAACGAAGAAAACAATGCAAAGATTCAACAATTCCAAGAGCTAGTTCTTTGAAAAGATAAACAAGACTGACAGACCCTTAACCCAGGTAACCAAAAGAAAGAAAGAGTACCTCTAAATCAATAAAATCAGAGATAAAAGGGGAAACATCACAAAGACACTAAAAAGATCCAGAACATTTTAAGGGAATACTTTAAAAACCTATATGCTACTAAATTTGAAAACCTAAAAGAAATGGACGGGTACCTAAAAGCATGGGAATCACCAAAACTAAACCAAGAAGAGATCAACAGCTTAAACAGACCCATAACACATAAGGAAATTGAAACAGTAATACAAAATCTCCTGAATAAAAAACCCAGGACCAGAAGGATTTACAGCAAAATTCTACCAGACATTTAAAGAGGATCTACATTCAATACTACTTAATTTATTCAAAAAGATACCAAAACCAGGTAAAGAAAAAACTAAAAAAGAAGACTATAGACCCATATCCTTAATGAACACAGATGCAAAAATTCTGAACAAAATACTTGCAAATCACATAACAGACACACATCAAAAAATTCATCTACCATGATCAAGTAGGCTTTATTCCAAAGATGCAGGGATGGTTCAATATACGTAAGTCAATAAAGAAGCATCTTAAAAAGTGTTCGACATCATTAGTAATTAGGAAAATGCAAATCAAAACCACTTTTAGATTTCATCTTACTCCAGAAAAGCTGACTAAGATCAAGAGAACAAATGATACCAAATGTTGGAGAGGATGTGGGGAAAGGGGAATGCTCATCCACTGCTGATGGGGTTGCAAACTTGTTCAACTCCTATGGAAAGAAGTGTGGAGAACCCTTTAAGAATGAACCTACTATTTGACCCAGTTATACCACTCCTTGGCATATACCCAAAGAACTCATCCTACTGAAGGAACACTTGTACATCCATGTTTGCTACTGCTCTGTTCACAATAGCTAAGAGATGGAAGCAATCTAAGTGTCTCTCAGCTGATGAGTGGATAATGAAAATGTGGAACATTTATACAATGGGCTTCTACTCAGCAGTAAAGAAAAATGAAATAATGAAATTTGCAGGTAAATGGATGGAACTAGAAACTGTTATACTAAGTGAAGCAACACAGACTCAGAAAAACAAATGGTGTATGTTCTTACTCATATGTGGATCCTAGCACCAAATCCTTAAAATTAAGGATGTTTCCAGACATAATATAGGAACCAGGATACTGAAAAGGAACAATGGAGTTAAAGGAAAAGAAAGAACCTGAAAGAGAAGAACAGTGGGAATCAGGTGTTAATAAGGGAGATATGGATAAAAATGGGGTCATTTAAATGGGAGGGAGAAGGGAGGGTTATACAAGGACCTTTGGGATAAAGGGAAAGAAGGAGCTCAAGAGAGGTGGGACCATAGGAGAAGGGTATTATTAAGGGAGCAGTGGAGAAAATTGAGACACTTTAAATGAGGAAACCATGGTAGAAGGGTTAGACAGTGAGAAAGTTAAATAATGCCTAGTTAGTTTAAAATAAAACAGAAGGAACCATATTAGTCCAACAACCTACTTACAAATTATATATACAACTAGTTCAAGGAACAAAATATATGTCTAGTCAAGGTTTATCTGAGAACGTTTGGCTTTTGCCCAAGCTTTATCTACATAGCACACAGTAATTAAAAGTACCAGACTGGTGGAAATAACCTTCTTGGATGTTTAACAGCCATACTTTGAGGCCTATACTAATTTAGTCAGAGGGACATAAAGGATGGTTTTTGCTCTTTGCCCTCCAAGGCTGACTAATTTCCAGGGGACTATGGAGCATCTCTCAAAATGTTCTGTAACTCTAGTGAGTCACCTGTCCTCTTATTCAGGGAGGCCATGGAGACCCCACCAGGTGGATTTGAACCAGTGTCCAGTCTACAAAGAGGAGGATCAACACAGAAGAAACATTTCCTTCATGCTTCCAGGTGAAGCCAGCCATGGTCAAGTAGGACCTTTGACTTATCTTCACATAGATGGAACTGGTAAAAGAAAGGAGTCAGGGGATCCTCCCAAGGCCATGTGACCCCTGAGGAACAGATCCTCAAACTACCTTAAGAGTAAACATAAATTGGTCTACTTGGGCCAACTGTATGGTCTTAAACACCAAAAAGGAAAGTATAACCAAAAATTAAATTGATCAGTAGAATTCTTTAAGAGCCCATATGTATGGCTAAAGGCTACATAACAAGAAACAATGCCAGGCAGGAGATACCTTCCTTTGAGTTGATGGCCCGAGAGACTCACAGATAATAACCCAGCATAGAACTAGGAAAATGAACAGCAGACCCCAATCTTATCTAAAGAAATGTTGGCAACTGATTGCTGCTACATGAGGAAGAGCCGATCTTCCTAAAACAAGGGACTCTAGATAGGATGACTAAACTCACCAGATGGATTTGCTCTGGGGAATGCCTGGGGGCACTGACAACACAGTGGACAATAACAGGGATGACAGAGTATATACTAGTGTGTGTGTGTGTGTGTGTGTGTGTGTGTGTGTGTGTGTGTGTGTGTGTCGGGGGGCGGGGGTCTATGGAAGAGTGCCATTGGGATTTGGGTATAAAGATGTATACAATTGTTTGGGATGTTCTGTATGAAATACACACACATACACACACACACACACACACACACACACATCAGTAAAAAAAGAAAGAAAAGAGAGTACCTAAACTCGGAATACCAAATGGATTCCCTGCTCCTAGAAAGCAAACTGATGATGATGATATTTCCCAAGGGTCAGCACACCAAAGCTGAGGTAACTGTGGTTCAAGATCCATCTCAACCTGGCAGCAGATCTTGGTAGCACTGTCCACATGATGCTGGGTTGGTAGGTATGAAAGATGCAATACTGAGGAAAATGGGTTATGGAGTCTTGCCCTGTGGTCCCAGAGAGCCACTGACGACAGGCAATATGTGGAAAGTTGGAATCCTGAAAGAAAGCTCTAAGAGACCACTGTGGGGGTAAATCTGTGGGGGTAAAGCCTAAGCTGTAATGGAGACCCCAAGACTTTGGAAATGCTAGAACTATTAGTTGTCTACTCAGGAAAATTGCAGACATAGAATGAAGTCAGCTCATGAGAGAGGCTATGTGTGGTATAGGCAACAGAGGTGGAGGGGCAGAGCTATCCAAATTCTTTAAAGTCCAGATAATTCCATCATGAGCCCTTTTTGGAATGAGAATATTTACTCAGTGTCATTGTATATTGGAAGTATGTAACTTGTTTTTTGATTTCATAGAAACTCATAGTTTATAATAGACTCTCACAGGGACACTTGAACTTAGGACTTTTAAATTGTATTGAAAGTATTAAAGACTACGGGTAGTTTAGAAGTTGGTTTGAATAAATTTCGCATTGTAAGATAGCTATGAGCTTATGGGGACAAAAGGTGGGTGATTTAAAAGTGATATGTTTGAGTGGCAACTTGATAAGAAGTGGAATTAGAATTGCGATAATTATTATTAATTGTCAAACTAGACAGGCTCTAGAATCACCCAGAAAAGAAGACACTGGGCCTGTATGTGAGGGATTATCTAGATTAGGCTAATTGAGGTGGAAAGATTTAAGGTAGCACCATTCCACCATGGTGACTATACCTTTGAACTGTGAGTCAAAATAAACTCGTCCTAAAGTTGCTTTGGTCAGAATATTTTGTTGCATCATGAGGAAAGTAGATATTGTATACTCACTAGGCATCAAAACAACTCTTTCTGAGCTATTGGTTGCCCCAAACATAGGTGCAGATATAGCACATATAAAAGACACCACTTTCATACAGGAGAAACATTTATTGGAATAGACATCTTAAGTTTTGAAAAACAGAGGGCATACTAATCCAAGAATTAGTAGATTTCCTATATCTAAACTGAAAAACTCTTTAAAATTTTGTTAGGAGTGAACACAAACAACTTTTTTAGCTGAATAGAAGAATGACATCCCCCAGATACCTGGGGACAGAGGTGGGAGCAGCCAGAGATAGATAGTAGTTCCTTTGGGTCAGGACAGTAGTGGAGAGTGACTAGAAATAGGGGCTTTCTGGAAGGCACAAAGGAGGTGCTCAGACAACTGTTGATACTTGGGTTTCACGGTTTCTCTTATGGCCTCTGATCTACTTTGCAGAGTCCCTCAGTAGATTAATTCCCCTTCTCCAGCATGGCCACACAAGTTCCATTCCTTGAACTTCTTCTTGAAGTTTCCCTAGCTGGCCCTTTAATTCTCAGCTCCTGGGATCTTCTGTGAACTCTCAGGTCTTTAAACACAGAGGCTAGGAAGGGCCCTGTTTGCCTCTTGTCAACATTCTGAACTTTTTTTCTTTTACAGTTCTGAGCATTTCAGCCCTCACACAGCCCAAACCTGCCCCAACCTGCACACCCAAACCCATCCTGATTTGAAGAGTGGGCAAAATCTTTCCCGTAGTTGCACCCTCCCTATTAAGACAGCAACTGGAGTTATTTATACCAACATTGTTTTGAAACTGTACTTCTAACTGCCTGGTCTATGGCAGGCTTCCTGATTGTTCTCACCTACTTTCCTACTCTCACTTAAATTTCTTGTAGCTTAAAAAAAAAAAAAAAAAAAGATGATGTCATCTACTTGTTTTTTCTGCTCATGATAACCAAGCATTTAAGAAAGTTGTATTCGTTTCATGTGTGTAATAAACACCCTCACCAAGCACTGATCACATCGTCCTTACCTCCTTCACCCTTCCCTTCTTCAAGTCTCATTTCCTTGCCCTGTCCCTCAAGCCTCCTGGCAAGTATAGTGAATCTTTTTTGACCTAGAACCCCAACTTTTCCCCCTCTATATGCAACTTTATGCACGTTGTCAGTCCTTTTCTTTGTTTATTTTCTCCTCAACAGCTCTCCTTAGTTAATGATGCACTGTGTCTGTGCTTTACCAGTGCCATTCACACCCCCTAGCATCTTAAGCATGTCCCTTATGGCTGGATTCTAGCCATGACCAGGCCTATTTGTAAAATGCTTCACAAATTGAGTAAAGATAAGGAAAAAATATGGCTGAGGAAAAGTCACCTTAATAATAGTCCATTGCTGTAATCTTAAAAAAAAAATGTGTCAGTGTTATCAAACTGGTAGCAATTGCTCTAGATTCATGGAAATGAAAGCACCCTAACATAATACATGACACTGGATTGACCCAGTACTGAAGGAGAAAGAGTTCTGCAAAAATACTATTGGACAAGTAAACTTTGAAAGTTGAAGGATCAGCACATTAAAATTCCGTATTACTGTTACATTTAATGAACTGTATATTGTCAATATCATTGCAATTGTGCTGCCTGCAAGAAAAACTCAGGTAAACACTTCACACTGTTACATCTGGGCATACGAGATGATCATTCAAATGAAGCAATCGCTGGCCACCAACTAGATCTGACTGAGTATGAGCTACATTTGTGTATGACACAGTTCAACATGTATACTAAATCTTCCAGGAAGCAAATATTAAATGAAAATGTGTAAAAAAGATGCATTTATGGAAAAATACATTTTTGCACTACATCATTTTTCACTTTAAATTAGACAAGATTTAAAATGCAGTTTCTCAGTCACGTGAGTCACATTTCAAGCACTCAGTAGTCACATGGTGCTGGTGGTTCCCATAGGGAATAACACAAGCCTAGCTGACAGTCCTCTGTGGTGATCTGACTACATCCTCTGTCCTTCCTTTCATTTGTGGCAGTCAAGATATGGGGGAGGAGAGAGAGAAGACTGGGGTTTGCTCTCCATGCTTGGAGTCACAATTTCTGATATATATTGCCCCCCCACCCACTTCAAACTGGCTGTCTTCGTGCCCATTTTTCCTGAGTGTTGAGAGTCACGGCACCCAACCTGGAAAGAAACTGGTTTTGTTTACACAGAAAATAGATGTTAGTGCCTTGTATATTGGATTTCTTTTCCTTCCAGGCAGGATGCCTGTATGTTTCTGGACCTTTCCCATGAGAGAAGTGCTATCACCATTGTTGCCTGAAAATACTGCAGTGAGGACTTGTTCAGCAGCCAGCAGTTGAGTTTTTGGAGGTCGCTTACCTTCTCTCAGCCTAGTCAGCTGACATGCAAAATTATTAGACTCTTATCTGACCCATGTCCCACAGCTGTGTATTTTGAAGTAATGATGCTTTGTAAACAGTCTAGGACTCATTGTTTGGCTACTTGTATATTGACATTCTACCAAAATATAGGCTTTATTTTACAGTTTCCTTTTTTAGCTGACATGAAGTTCATTTCTTACTAATCTTTAAACTTTTTTCATTACATTGCAAAATTTAAATATATAGAAAAATAGGGAGAAATTAAAATGAGAGCCCCATGGTGATGCAAATTTCTCTATCATGTCAAATTTGCCATGTTTCTTCTTCCTTTTATATTTCTAGAATGGAAGCTCTGCTGCGTACCTTATTCTCCTTCCTCTTCTTGGAAGATCACCACTATCAGAAGTTAGTGTAAGAGGCAGGATGCTCAGCACTGAAGACCATGATGCTGCAGCGATGAGCTACTTAATTCCTATCTCCTCCTCTGGGAAATGGGGGCTAATCAGAGCCCCCAACTCATACGGCCATGTAAGAAAAGTATGTGTGTTTTCATGGTTCCATAATACATTTTGTACAATATTGGTGATCACCACTATCATTATTATAAATATTTTCATGTATTTGGGCTGAAGTTTATATAAAAGGTAACAAGATACTTTTTTAGCATTCTACTACCTATCTTTGCCAAGGTTTATCCATTCTCTGTTGACTGACATTGTCTCTTTGCCCAATATTTTTATTATACTTACAGAACTCTTATACACGTTTTCTGATATACATATGTTCATCCTATTCATCTTTATAGTACAGCAATTAGTATCACTCAAGATCTAGTAGATACTCTTGGGGATTTAGATCTTGACTCTCTAAGTCCATGATGAGCTTTTTAAGGCAGAGAGGATGGGCACCATTGTAGATCCTCAGCAAGCTGGAAGAACCTAAACAAAGTAAGGTCAGACTTCTGACTAAGACATCTTGTTATCCATTTATGAGATGTCCAGGTAGCACATGGAAGGGCTGTGGCAGTTCTTTAAGGAATATAGTATAAGACATCCTTTTGAGAAAGACAGTAACTGGAGATCTGTTTACAAACCTGTTAGTGATGCCTGTGCTAATGTGTCACTAATCCTGGTCTCGCAAGTAAACTTTGTTTTTTCAGCTAGGGAAGAAAGAGATATTATTCAGCATTCAAGACAGTGTGGGACTAGGAGGCTTCAGCCTCCCAAAGAAAGGCATGCAAACAAGAGAGTGTGCTCGCAGTTCCAAGTCAGGTCAGTCTACAACTCCATAGCTTGCCCTAAATGCTGCCATGCAAACCTTACAATTCTTCCCCTTAGTTTACCTTTCTCCACCTCACATGTACTGACCCTGTTATTTAAACATGGAAAGTTGCCCCCTATAGAATAAACACACTAGCTCATATTGAGCCAATTGTCCTATCAAGAATAAGTACAAGAGCTGGATTCGAAAAAACCCACCCCAATGCCTGAGGTGCTCCTGGGGTGCACCAGGTGTCTTAAAGGGTAAAGATCCTCAGGAGGAAGAAATCTCGTTAAGATGAACATGACATTGTGTCTTGTTTCCCCCTTTTAGTCATTTAGCAATTTATAGTCAATAAAATTCTACATAGTATGTAGATTATAAATACAAAATCCATGCTGCTGGTTACCTGTGAGGGAAAAGTACAATGTCTTCAGATAGGCCACAGAAGATGCTTTTACAGCACAGGCTGTTTTATTTCTTAAACTGGACTGTAGTTACATAATTAATGTATTTGTTATTTTTTTCTTTAAAATTTCATACACATACACATAAAACAGATTCTTTTGCATCTGTATTTAGAATAAGAGGGGGAAACGGGAGTAAAAGAAAACAGGTTTCAAATAGCTGTCAACCAGAAAGATGTCCCAGCCCTCAGCATGATTTTGTTCTAAGGTGATTTCCTTGGAGTGCAGCCACAAAGCCTGCTTTTCACATCCATCTCTGGTAACTACTGCTGTTCCCAGGTGGTGATAAAAAGTCTCCAGGGCTAGAAGCTCCATGTGTCTAACTGTGGAGCTCTCCATCATTTAAAACTGCTCAGGAAAACCAAGAATGTTGAAACTGGGTGTATATCCTCATTCTGGGAGACATGTAGAGAGAATATGAAGAAGGCTCTGTTTAGGTAGGAGGAAGAATGAAAGCATGAGGAATCAATCTGTATACGAAGTATGGTATATAAGATCCTTTCCTTCACACTGTGTGTGCAATTATGTCTTTACACCAACAAATATACATAGTGCACATGTATATATGCTAGGTTTTGAACATTAGAAAGAACAGCTAAATACAGGGTGTAATCAGATTAGGAAAGACTATGGGGTGGTATTTGAATTTATAAAGAGGTGTGATTTGTGAGTTAAAGATTCATTAAAGGAGTGCCAAGCAGGGTCACTGGACCCTCACCTGAGTATCCAGCCACTCTTCCCAGCCAATTAGTCCAGCCTTGGAAGACAAAAGAAAAATGAGGAAGAACCCAATAGAGGGATGCTCTTGGAAGCCCTTGTCAAGAAACCCCAATGGACTCTCATATGAACATTGCAAAATTGCCCTGTTCTGACTTTTTTCTAGTTCCCTCTCTAGAACTTGTAATGCTAATTACTCTTGCCTTTACTTCTCCTTCACATCTCCTATTCAGGATTCAAGGACTTTCTTTTCCCCTTAGAGAGAGGAGTTATGCAATTTGGGAGTCTTTTAGATAGACCCACCGAAGGGGAACTCCAATTGCCTCACCCAGCATCCCTGTTCCTATCGGCAGTTTGTGTAACCCCTTCAGAGGATGGTGTGATAAGAATAGGAGGTCGGAATTGGCTAGGCAGTTAGGGTAAAAAGACCCCAAAGAAAAGTATCCAGTTTCATGGCTAAACGTCAAAATGTCCTTTGGCCTCTTACCAACATACACTGTTCCAAAGGCTAAAAATGTTAAATGTATTTGGGAGCTTGTATCTAATCCTTAAAAGATTTTAGGGTTACCTCTTCAGAGGGGGAAAAGTTGGAGGGGAGGGAGTGGGGATGGATTTGATCAAAACATCTTATATGCATGCATGAAATTCTCAATAAAGTTCTTGTAAAAGCTAAAAAAAAAAAAATTTCCAAAGAAGTGAACAAGAATGAGTAATGAATAAAATGTAAGAGAAAGAAGGAATCAGCAATCAATAAGATGAATATTACTTTAAGGTGAAAACCTCCATATAGTGAAGATTTCTATTGGAAAGAAAAAGAGAGGTCGTGGTTTTATACTCTTTCACTGTTATAAATTTCAAAGCAATTCTTCTGTCATGTCCTTACCCACAAAATTTGTAAAGAATAGCCTTGGGAGAAAAGAATTTCCACAGGGCAATACTTTTTAACTGGGCACATATCTCTGTAGTCTCTAGGCTTCCTTAAATCAAATATTGCTTAATGTATAATGTTTCAACTAAGAAGACTTGAGACATCTAGCTGGGACACCTGGGATGTTTGCATCTATCACCTTGAATACTTGCCAAGAAATAAGAATTCTTGGTGGTAAATAAACACATAGATGAAAACATAATGCCTAATATTTCAAATACTTACCAGCAACCCCTAGGTAATTCAATATTTACTTTTGAAAAAATAGGTATTATTCTTGGAGAAAATATTGTACTGGATCTAAGAACTATAATACAATCACTTGAGTTGAGTTGGACAGCTTCTTTTCTTGGAGAAAAATAGAGGATCCTCATTGTAAAAATGAGGAACCATGGATAATATAAAATGTAATATTAAATTTTCATATAGTAGACGGTAAAACAATGAGTTCTCCTGGTCAGTAGAGAAAATATAAGCACTCACAGTACATGCAAAGTATCAGTACACATGATTAATAGGTATATTAGAAGGACACATGCATACAAAGGAAGAGCTTTGGCAATTGATTTCTAAATTGAAAGACATTTACATCAAAAGATTATTCTCAACTGGGTGTGGTGGTACACACCTTTAATCTCAGCACTCAGGAGGCAGAGGCAGGCAGATCTCTGTGAGTTCAAGGCCAGCCTGGTCTACATAGTGAGTTCCAGGCCAGCTGGGGCTACAGGGACACCCTGTCTCAAAAGGATGAAAAATAAAAAATAAAAGATTCTTCTTACTGTGTTTTCCTATAGGACCCTGGTGTACTAGTGACTTTCCTGTTACAAGGTCCTTGAAAAGAGGGACAAAGTAAGGAAGATTTTATTTTAGCTCATAGATTGTGGATACAGTTCCTCATCATAGAGAAGATGTGGTGGGAGGGAGCTAGTCATAATGCATACAGTCAGGAGAAAAGGTGAGTGCTGGTGCTCAGCTCACTTAAGTTAGTGCATATGTGTATGACCACACACATGCCGGTGCACATATGACGGTCAGGGGACAACTTTTCGGAAGCTGATCCTCGGCTTCTACCTTGTTTGAGGCCAGATCTCTTTTGTCGCTTCTGTCACTGCTTCTGTCACTGAGCTATGCAGCATGACTAGTCCATGAGCTCCCAGCTGATTTGCTTGTTTTCACTTTCCATCTCTTTTGTAGGAGTGCTACAACTATATGTGTGGCACTGATTTGGCCTTCTACGTGGGTTCTGAGAATTGAACTTAGGTCATCAGGCTTACAGTGTAAGTGCTTTTACCAGCTGAGCCGTCTCCCGGCCCCTCATTTTCTCCCTTTTATTCAGCCCAAGATTCTGGTCCACAATGTGGTGCTGCCCAGTTTCAGTGTAGGTCTTCCATCCTCAATTTAACCATTCTGGAAACATCCTCATAGGCTACCTAGAAGTATATTTTCCAGGTAATTCGAATCCAGTGAAGCTGACATGATTAACCATCACAAGTTTTAACTTGACACCCGAACAGATCACTTTAAAATCATAACATTCCATTCTGGTTGCCAATTCTCATGTTCATCTCATAATGTAAAAAAATATAAAATGCATTTACTCTATCTCTACAAGTCCTCATAGTATTTAACAGTGTCAATATTGTTTAGAAGAACTTAAGGTGAGCCCCTGTCAAAACAAACAAACGAAAAAAACAGGTTTACATACTTCCAATATACAATGCCACAGAATAAACATCTCTACCTCAGAAAAGAGAAACAGAGCATAGCAAGGAAATACAGGGCCAAAGCAAGACCATAACCCAGCAAGCAAACTCCAAATCCTGAAGCTCCATGCCCAGCATCCTAAGCTCATGATGGAATCATCTAGGTTCCAATGGGCTTCAGCAGTGCCACCCTTCCTGATTTTGCCTGCATCACACGTACCATTTGTCTTGGGTGAGCTACACTCCATACCTCCAGTGGACATCCCACAGTCCTAGACTCTCCAGCATCCTGATGTCCTAACTGCAACTAAGTTTTCACCTTCACAGCCTCATGCAATGGTCTCTCAGGGCCTCCTTGCTAGGAATCTGACCCCGTCTCACATTTCCTGGCCTTAGTAACTTTCCCTAACCTTCATCCAACCTTCTGTGACTCCATCACTCCTGCAAAACCAGTATCATGTGGATAACACTGCCAAGTTCTTCAGCTAGCTTGATATGCAACGTGGCCCACTTCAAGCATAGTTTCAGTGGCTTCTGTGCACCATGGCAGCTGAATCTAAGAAAACTCTTCCACTATCGGTTGTTTTAAGCAGGGACCTCTTCAGTACCACTCTTAGTTCAGGCTCTCTCCTTCACATAAGCAGCTGCATTTCCACTAGTTGAAGTCTTCTATGGGTGGATTCCTACCCTTAGGATGCATTTCCTATTGTCCCAGTGCAGAACATTTGGTTTCTCTTTAATGATGCTAATGTATTTAGCAATTACAGCTGATTTTTCTTTCTGTAAACACCTTGCAATTTTAAACTGGTGCATGCTTCCTTCATTACCAAACTGGATCTGGGAAGATGGCTCATTCATTAAGAACACGTAATACTCTTACAGAGGACCTGAATTCAATTCCTAGCACCTACGTCAGTTGACTTACAGCTGCCTATAACTCTAGTTACAGGGAGATCCACTGTTTCTGATATCTGTGGGCACTGGCAGTCACGTACCCCAAACCATCCCTCCCCACATAATTAAAAATAAAATAAACCTTTATTTATGGCCACACTAGTCTGAATGACTCCAATCTTGTCATTACCAAGCTGCACACTTTTATATCATCATGCTCCTTGTGCTGTTTTCTCTCACTATATACCTGGATAAGAGCATTGAACACTAACCATGCAAGAACCTGAATGCTATCTTGCCTCAAAATTTCCTCTGACAAACAATTTAGTGCATTCGTTTTGAATTTAGTGTCACGCAAGTTTTAAAACACAGGCAGAACAGCTTGAGGTTTCTTAGAGTGCTGGTACTAGATTGTTTCCTAGGGCTACAGTCACCTGAAAGCATGATAGGCCCAGAAGATCCTTTTACTTTTTAAAAAATCTTTTGTTTATATATTTTTAAATTTTATGTGTATGAGTAGATTGCCTGCATGTATGTAAGTGTACCCATGTTGGGCAATGCCTGCAGAAGCCAAAAGAGGGCCTGGAATTCCCCTGGAACCAAAGTTACAGATGGTTGCTAGCCACCATGTGGATTCTGGGAGTTGAACCCTGGTGCGCTGCAAGAGCTCTTAACTAATCTTAAGTGCTCTTAGCTACTGAGTCATCTCTCCATCCCCAGAAGATTCATTTCTAAGATGGTCTACCTGCATTGTTATTGGCTCCAAGCCTTTCAGTTCCTCACTGGTTATTGATAGGAGGCACACGTTCACTGCTGTGAAGCCCTCTTCTTGAGTAGCTTGAGTGGTTTCAGGCTTTGGCAGCTGGCTTCTTGTATAGCACGCAATGCAAAGGAACAGACAGAAACCAAAATGGATTTTGTAACACAGCCTGCGTAGGCACATTCTTATTTTCACAACATCCTATCAATTACTAAACTCAGTCCTACCTGATATAGATTGATCCTTGGGTACATCTTAGAACCTGCTTATGGCAGACATGTCTCTCTGCCCAATGATACTCACATATCTTCTGGTTTTCTTTTTAAGATTATTTATTTATTTAGTGTGTGTGTGTGCGCGTGTGTGTGTATGTGTGTGTGTGTGTGTCATGTTGAATGAATGGAGGTCAAAAGACAACTTGTGGTAGTTGATTCTCTTTCCATCATATGAGTTCTGGGGATCAAACTCAGGTTGTCAGACTTGGTGGCAAGCGCCTTTGCCCATAATTCCAGCCTGACTCTCTCAAAATACATTCATTGTGACTACCCAAAACTCTGTCTCATATAGGTGTAGCTCAAAATTCAGAATTTTACCTTCTTAAATGTTCTAGAGTTGCCACCTAATGAAATACACCCCTGAGGCTGTCACCTATAGTATGGGTCTTTTGATCTTAAGGGATGTGTAAAGTAAGTGGTCCATTCTCCTACACACCCATCATACAATGGTGGGTCACATAATCTGAGTAACAGCTCCTTTCTATTCAGATAGGGAAAATATGGGAAGTATAGCATTAATTAATCCAATAAGACAAATATTGAAAGTTCCTTTCTTTGAACATAGTTTTGTTCTTGCCTGGGAATGATTCTGCCTGGCTCTTGGCTGTGTCCTCTGGGCCCTTGGATCTGTCCATGAAAAGAAAGGCTTTCCTTTTCATTTTGAAGAATAGTTAGTGCTTTATGATTCTAAAATCATTCCTTCACTATAGTATTATTTGCAGTCTGAAGATGTTTGGATTTTTCAAAGCCATTGAGTCCTGTCTTCTTTCTGCTTCACACCCTCCTTCAGGTTATGTTTTTCATCTTAGACTGTCATCAGGAATGCATTCGGGAAAACTCCTTAAGTAGGTCACTTCATTACTAATCATGTTTCCTCCTTTCTACAGAACTGAATATAACTAATCCAGAACCCTTTACAAAATCCTTTTCCTTGTTGTCCTTTAAGAATTCTATACCAGCTTCCTCAAATGCCACTAGGCTTCTTCCTGCAGTCTCCTCAAGGTGCTTTAGATTTTCACTCTCTTTTCCTCAAAGTCCTCCCATCTTCTCCACACTGCTTGCTTTCAGAGATACTTACAATATTCGTTACAGCAGCACTTCACCCCAATTACCAAATTGTGCATTAGTTAGCTATTGCAGTGTAACAAATTACCCTTAACTTAGTGGTCTAAAACATCTAACACTATGAACAAATGCATTCCACTTTGATTCTAAATTTCTCTCGTTTCCTTTAGAATGGTCTTTTCAAGAAAATAGTTAAGTTACTATGGAAAGATTATGGAGTTATCCACCCAGTGAAAATATGTAATTAACCAGGAACAGGTTTCGAATTGCCTGGACATGAAATATTTCACAGTAATGTAGATTCTTTCTTCTTAATGAAAAGCTCTATATTTTCAAAGTACACAAGAATAAATGTTTTTATATGAACAGGAGTTGAAAGGCTGCCTATTCCCTTATGAATATAGGACACAAAATTGGTGCAAAAAAATCACAGAGTACACAGGTTAAAATCTAATGTGTACTTCCACAGCCATTGATGTGGCAATGGAGGACAGCCAGCATCTTCCTGAAAATGGTACCAGATCATCTGACAAGAGTCTCACTGAATGCTGAGCAGTTGAAAATGAAAGGGCTTGAAAGCACTGCAAACAATCCAGTATCTATATGAGGAGGTTAACAATCTGCTGAAGATGAGCACATTAAGCAATATGAGCATGATGAGAAGCAAAAATCAAAGTTTGCTATGTTTTCCCTGTATCATCTCGAATAATTACATCAACCTAGCAGTTAATTTTGTCTATTAGTCAGGAAGTTTTGAATGTAATTCACAGAAACACAACTTAATTTTGAGCAAACACAACTTTTTCGATGATTATAATTTGGAAAGGCATGGTTATGGTTTGGGTGTGAAATGTGCCTTATAAACTCATGTGTTTAAACACTTGGTGCTCAGCTGGTGATTTTAGTTATAGAACTTTTAAGTGCTGGAGTAGGTGAATGGGGGTGGACATTATAGGTTATAGCCTGGTCCTGGTTCCAGCCTGTGTTTCTTCTCTGCTAAAGGTATGGCATGGTTACTGCTCACTACTCAGTTAAATATATATATATAGAGAGAGAGAGAGAGAGAGAGAGAGAGAGAGAGAGAGAGAACACTAGGACAGAAAGGTGAACACTGACTTATTTGAAAAGGAGAGTGAACCAGTTAAGGTTGCAGATGGCAGGTGCAGTGTAGTGCATTCTAGACATGATAGTGAAGCTACATCAGTGAAATCTCCACAATACGTTAGTCTAACAAGATCTACATAGTGACAAAACCCATTACATGCCAAGGTGGATGGGGGTGGGGAATGTCGTGGGGTCCTACCTCATGATGAAGAGCTATGGGTAATCAATGGATGCTGAGGAAGAGAGTTTTCTTCTGGAACTAGCTCCCTAACAGTTGTTCCCCTCATGGGCAGCACTAAACATAGTTACATGACACCACTAAATGGACTCTGTGAGATAGATGATAGATAGATAGATGATAGATAGATAGATAGATAGATAGATAGATAGATAGATAGATAGATGTGTGTGTGTAAATTTGTAAATGTATGTATGTATATGTAACAATAGTAATCAAAGAATAGGAAAAGAAATTTATAGGGTATGGCAGGGCATGAGAGGAGTTGATGGAGACTGGCAGGGATGGAAATCATGGAGATAGTACTCTTGTATGAAATTCCCCAAAATAGTTTTAATAGATATAATAATATTTATAATGCCTTTGCTCTGGGTTAATGAGCAAGGTTTATTGACAGTAAGACCTATCTAATGTAGGAGGAAGTGCTGGTAGGCCTGGTAAACATGCTATGGCGCATGTGCAACAGTTACTTCCCCTTAAGCCTACCTGAAATCTGCCTGACCGGGGAGAAACAGCTGACGTAAGAACACGTGACGAGAGAGACCACTGAGAAAGAGACAGCGGCAGCAGGGAGCAGCCGAGGGACCAATGGGACACGGGGAGGGGGTCTATAGTCATGCCCAATATCCACAATAAACGAATCTGTTTTGCCACTTGCGTGACTCCTGGAGTCTGTGTCCTTGACTCCGGGCCTTCTTACCCCCACCCACAAGGGGCTCGGGAGTGGGCGGTGGCGACAATCTAGTATAGACTCTAGGAGTAAAAGTGTAAATTCAGTTGAAAGGAGAGTACTTGAAGAGGAACTGTTTCCACAGAGGTTTCTTGAAAACAACCTCCTAACAAAATGTTTTCCCAGAATTAGCCACAGAAGCTAAAAAATGTGGCTGTGGTGAAAAAGAGCCTGTGTACATCTAGAGCTGACAGTAGAACTTGGCATCATCTTCCACATCAACGATGCAGAGTGTAAGACTAAGAGAGTTTCAGAGGCTGGCATGAAGATTCAGACAGGTGCCAAGGCCTGGCAACGTAATATAGAGTTGGTTTTGCTTCATGGAGCCACTGAGTGTCCTGTGTATGAAGCTGTGAAGGCAAAATTTAAGCTGCAATGGAAACCTCAGGATGTTGGGGATGCTAGGAATGTGGGACACCTGCTGAGAAAAGCTACAGGTAGCAAGAGGGCCCAGCCCAAGACAAGCCATGTGCACTGCAGGCAACAGATGGGAGGGATGGGGCTACCCAGGTAAATGATGTAACCACAAGGAAGTATGTAACTTTCTTTTTTGTTTTGCCAGGGATCATAGTTAAGAGAGCGCCTTGAGTCTCAGCAGAGATTTTGGGATTTTGAACCACACTGCAACTCTAGGACAGTGGGTCTATTTTTTTTTTTTTTTTGGTCTTTTTGATGATTGTTTTTTGACAGGGTATCTCTAGACACATCTCACCCAGAAGTCACAATGTGAACTAGGGTGGCCTTGATCTTGCACAGATCCACCTACCTCTGCTTCCCGGGAACTAGGATTAAAGGTGCACATGGGGACTTTTGAAGCTGGACTGAGTGCATTTTACATTATGAGATGACCATGAACGAAGAGCCAGGGAAGACCAGATTGTTGTAGTTAGGATGAGAGATGCCCCTGATGAACTCATGTGTTTGACCACTTGGTCTACAATGATGGCACTGTTTGTAGAGTGTAGAACTTTTAGGAAGTAGAAGAAAAAAGAAAATTGGGTTGTTGGTGGGGAAGACCCTATGATTTTGTTCTAGTCTAACCTCCATCTTTGCTGATGTGTGGCCACATGAGGAACAATGTGCTTTGCCACAAGCTCTTGCCATCAGAGACAAAGCCCAAGCCACCATGCCTTCCCTGCCATGATAGACTACTTCAACTATGGGCCTGGATTGATCTCCTCCCCCTTAATTGTTCCCATCAGGTACTTTGTCACAGTGATGAAAAAAGAGATCAAGACAGCCTGACATCTCTCAGGCTGACAGGCAAAAGGGAACATTAGCAAGCCAGTTACTGAAGACTTCACCATAGACTTGGACCATGAGCTCTATCTGTCTTTTTTATTTGTTGGCTCCTTGTGGAGTACTCTGATTTCTCCTCTTCAATCTCATAATCATTCTTGAAGACTTTGGTCAGCTCTCCTTAGATCTAAATAATCCAAATGACTCTTTGCCCTGTTCTCCTTCTTCATCAGTTATCATGCTCAACCAACTAGAGTTCACCTTAAACATGTAGAACTGGCAGGCAAAGCTTCCTTCTGCATCCTTCCCCGTGTATTGAATTCTTGGGATCCAAAGTCCTTAAGCTCCAGGGTAAAAACTTTAACTTCACAAAAACAGAGTCTGTTAACATGTAACAGTAAACAAAACAAAGGAGAAATGATGTCCCACTTCATATGACTTACAATACATGGTCTTCACAATAAAAATAACAGAAAAAAACTGGACAACACACAACAAAAACGTTGGAAGTACTGTTAAACTATTAAAGCATCTACCAGTGTCCCTGGAAGGGACTTCCTGTGGTAGACATGGAGGACCAAACAGAAAGCAGGTGCTAAGAGCCTGAAAACCCAGGTGTACTTATCAGTCGTACCCACTGTGCTAAAGATAAAAGAATTATACCTAAGAGCCCACTGAAGTTGAAAAATCTTCGCGCCAGTCCAGCCTTTATTTGAAGGATTACCCAGATGGATCCTTAATTAGTCTGATTAAAGTGGCTCCTTTGATTCATCCTTTTTGGTGCCTATTGGGCTTCCTGATTATGGATTCCTTCTTCAGACTCAGGAAGTTTCCCATATTACCTCTTTCCTACCCCCACAATGACTAAAAACAATATCACCAGCTGAGCACCAATTGTTCAAAATGCATGAGTCTACAGGGAACATTTCACATCTAAACCATAGCCACATCTCCAAATTACAATTCAAAAAAGTTGCTTTGTGCTTACTCAAATTTTAGCTGTGTTTCTGTGAATTTCATTAAAAAATTCCTGACTAATAAAATTAATCTCTAGATGGATTGTGACATATTTACGTAAAAGAACACCATTCAGCAATGAAAACAAGCAAGACTATGCACAGCACTGTGAGTGATTCTTTCAAAAGCAATCTTGAAGGCAGAAGCTAGATGGCTAAATACATAGTACATAACTCTGTGGAAAGTTCAAAATCAGGTAGAATGAACTTACAATAATAGAAGCCAACCTTTAAGGAAAGACTTACTAAGTGGGAGAGAGGACATGAAGTCTTCCGGCTATAGAAGTGGGTCTACCTGTCAGTGTGGGTAGTGATTTCGGGTAGATGAGCTCATTTGGCAAAATTCAATGAATTGTGCACTTATTACATTTCTGCATTTATGTAATATTTGTTCATAGGAAAAAGTGAAGTCAAATATGAAGGGAAGAGTTGAAATTCAAATCAAATCGAGTCCTAGCTGGGATGGAAAGGTGGTCCTCGGAATGAAGAGTTGGTCCTCTCTCCATATGGATTCCGCTCTCTGTACTTTGGTTTCTGTGGAGATTAGTTATTTTCCTTACTTTACGTTTTTTTCAAACATTTCTAGTAATCCCTCCTTGCCTTTCTTTTTAAATCGCTTATCTAAGCAAGCCTACAAAGTATTTCTTTAGCTTGAGACAATTTTTTAATTTATTATTTTTATTTTATGTGTACGAGTGTATTGTCTGCATGTGTGTAAGTGCACCAGTGTTTTGTAGTACCTGCTTAGGTCAGAGAGGGTGTTGGTTTCCCCTGGATCTGAAGTTACAGATGGGTGTTAGCTCCCATATGGGTGCTGGGAATTGAACCTGGATCCTCTGCAAGAGCAACCAGTGCTCTTATCCACTGAACCATTTCTCTACCCCAACTGGAGACAATTTAAAGGAACGTTTGTAAAAGGATTTTCCGAGCCTCTCCTGTATTCCCATACTGAAAAAGCATTATGCATTTTTTTCTTCTACATAATAGTTTCAAGAAGCTACAAACTCTAGAAGGACTTTGACACAGTCTGTGAGAAATACAACTTATAAGAAGTTTGAACAAAACTAAGATGAAATGTTTGCTGATACTTTTCATAACTTACTATTTCTTAAGGGAAGATTAGTTGAAGTAAACTCGAAAATTATTATATTACCTGAGCTTGTTTCATTTGAATAATGTTTAAATTATTTCAAAGTAAGTCAATGTTCCATTGCTCGAACTGCATAAAGAATCTCAACTCCAAAATGAACCAACAATGTTTACAAAGTGGATACATTTGATAGAGATTAAAATAACTAGATTTGAAAGTTTATCCTGCGAGGACTTCAGTGGCAGCATGAAGTCCATGATCCTTGAGGATTTTCATCACAGTAATCAACTCTATTCTGCATTTGGCTGCACATTTATTTAAAATACTTGAATTCGTGGCCAGGTGAGGTGGCGCACACCTTTAATCCCAGCACTTGGGAGGCAAAAGCAGGCAGATCTCTGTGAGTTCAAGGCCAGCCTGGTCTACATAGTGAGTTACATAGTGAGTTCCAGGACAACTGGGGCTACAGGGAGACCCTATCTCAAAAAGACCAAAAAAAAAAGAATTTATAAAAGTTTTTAGCAAATGAAGTGCATCCCAGTTTGCAGTTAGGTGTTTTAATGTAAGTGGCTTTCTTTGGAACCTCAGTTGTTTTCTCTGCAACAGTTTCTAAAGCAGAAATCCAGCTAGAGAAGGCTTGGGAGCACATTGCTGCTGGTTTGAAGTCCTCGATCATCAGGGTACAAAGTGGAGGACCAGCCCATTGAGTTCTAAGAGGCTGATTTGGCTTTAACGTTTTTAAAGCGTCTATTCATAAGGTTCCATTTAGTTGAATGTTAGTGTGCAAATGTTTACAGTGTTTCTACATGTAATATCCTGTTCAATACTCCAAAATTACTTCAAAACAAGGAAGAGTGGATTTTGTGCTTACTTTTTCAGAAAGAAAACATGGGTGACTATTTTGTTTAAGGTCATAGTGTTCATAATGGGGCCAACAAGGGCCGGACCACAGGTTCTTTCCATTCTAACAAAAGTTCTCATCTACGGGTACTTTTGTCATCTGTTGGCAGATAACACAAATCAGTTCACATCAAGTACTTCATAAGAATGGACTTCCATGTGTACCACATGCACATTACTGCTAAGTTCAATAAAATGTGCTATTAAAAATAAAATAGCCTTGGGAGAGATGGCTCAATGGTTAAGAGAACTGGTTGTTCTTGCAGAAGACCTGAGTTCGAATCCCAGCACCCACATGAAAGCTAACAACTGTCCATAACTCCGATCCCAGGGAATCCAACAGCCTGTTCTGACCTCCGTGGGCATTGCATGACATGGGTGCACTTTCCTACATGCAGGCAATACACACGTACACATAAAATAAAAGTAATAAAATTTAAAAAATAAAATAAGTTCATGAAAAGTTTTATTCATATTAGAATTTTGGCCATTAAAATGTATAACCTGTGTCAACAACCCATGTATCTTATACATGTATCTTTCTACCCAGAAATACAATGATTTGCTATTTCTCACAGGAATGGTAAACAGATTTTTTTGTTTGTTAGACTGTGCAGTTTCTACGCATGTACAGAGTAAAGGAATGCTCTGCCTACTAAGGTTCACAGTGAAGGGATATTAAAAGTGAGATGCTGGCTATTTTCTTCCTGGTTTCTCTATACTCTCTTTCTTCAAACTACTCCATCTCTGTACTCAGCTTCCACTATCAAGGGTCCTTGTTGGATCCCTGGGTTTCTCCATCCCACACCTTTCCTTGAACCGTTTCTGCCCCACTCTATGTTGCACAAGTCACACAATGACTGGGAAAAGATGGTTGCCAGAGTCACCTTGATAGTAAATTCAACTCTCCCTAATGCAAGGAATCCGTTCATGAAGTAAATGTGCTAATTGCCCACACTTTACCCAGGTTGCATAGTTAGGCACCCCCTTGACTAGACTTGGGCTATCTTGTATTTCAGTCCTTTCTATTGCTCATTTCATTCACCTGATGGCTTGGCACCTTGCTCAGTTCCGTACATAGACTACATAAGAGACAAACTAATAAAACTTCCTCTCATCCTGACCATCCAAGTCTGGACTGGCCTCTTCTACTTTGCCTAAACACTGGCTTGCTGTCACTGCTTCCCTCTTTCTGTCAGTTCCTTTTCCGTTGTCTATCCGGTTTAGTGTTTCTTACTGGTCAGTTAGAGTCCACTGAACATTTGCTATTTAATTCTCAATCAATGGGTTTTATTTTGGGAATTCTGCATGATGGGGTAGGGGAAGGCTGACAAAACAGAAATCTTGTGGCCAGAAGTCTTTAAAGGCTTGGTGATAACAGGAAATTGTCACTATGCCATATCCAACTGGGTTTTTAACCTCTTCAAATGTGTTTCTCTTTTTCCAATCATAAAAGCCAGTGTAAACTATTTAATTCTGCAATTACAGGAAGGAGAACTAAAAACAGCATAGCCTTGGGGAAGAAGTGAGCATGCTCACGCTCTGTCCTCATTAGTGAGGAAAAATGTGTCATCACTGGATAAGCCATGATGTCCTTTATTTGGGTATTAATGAGAAAGGAAGCATGGTGGTAGCATGAATCTATGTGACAGAAAAACTTACAATTCCCTAGCTTCAAAAATAGTGTTAAAAAGCAATTTAGGGTTTAACTGAAAGGCCTGTTTTAGAACTGCCCTCTGTTTCACATACAACCATAGCCATGGGTCACCCACACTGCCTCTGGGACATGCAGTTTCTATTAGCGCATGCTGTTTGGATGAGAATTAGAGAGCAGAGGGAAGAGGGAAGATTCTCAGCTAGAAAAGCGATTAGAAAAGGGATGCCCATTACTTCCAAGAAAATGCTAGTGTACGTGTGTGTGTGTGTGTGTGTTTGTGTATGTGTACAGAAGTGTTTGGCAAATATGTGGTGTGTGCATGGTATGTATGTTGTGTGTTGTGTGTGTTGTATATGAGTGTATATGTGTGCTTGTGCATGTATGTGTATGTGTATGTATGTGTGTACGAGTGTGGTGTGTGTGTGGTGTGTGTATGTGTGTGTGGTGTTTGTATATATGTATGGTGTTTGAATATGTGTGTGCATATTGAATACGTATAACTGGTGTTTGATGTGTATGTAGGACGTGTGTATGTATGTGCGTGTATGCAGGTGTGTGTATATGTATGTATGTGGGGGGTGTGGTATACATGTATATATGTGTGGTATATATGTGGGGTATATGTGTGGTGTGTGTGTGATATGTGTGGTATGTGTGTAGTATGTGTCTGGTGTGTGTGTTTGGTATATGTTATATATGTGTTTTGTATGTGTGTGGTGTGTGTGGGATGTGTGTGGTATGTATGTGGTGTGTGTGTGTAGTATGTGTTTGGTATATGTGCATTGTGTGTGTTGTGTGTGTGATGTGAGTGTGCGGTATGTGTGTGGTGTGTGTGCTTGGTATGTGTGGTATATGTGTTTGGTCTGTGTGTGGTATGTGTGTGGTATGCGTGTGGTGTATGTGTTTGGTACGTGTGTGATGTGTGTGTGGTACGTGTGGTGTGTGTGTATGGGTGTGGTATGTGTGTAGTGTATGTGTTGGTGGTGTATACCGTGAGCATGTGTACTTGTTCTAAGCTTTCTCACAGGATTTCAAGATTCAGTTTCCTAGCTCTGACTTTGTCCTCCCTTTCCCACTGAGCCTGCTCATTGCTAACAGTACCAGAGAGGATCCCCCAGATGTGAAGGGATGCCATTAGACAGTGGCTCTACAGCAGAAATGGAGAACTTACTGGACATGGGGGTGGAAATGCTTATATCCAGTTCAAGAACTGAAGAAACAATACCCTTTTGCTTCCCACCCTCCCCCCAAATTATAGGAACTGACTGAAATGTGAAATTTGAAGAACTGTTTGTTTTTATGATGAGGTATAATAAAATGTTGGTTTTGCTTAAAGGAGGGAGACTCAGTGCTTTTTCTCAGAGCAATTAGAAGCTGACTAAAAGAAAATGCTTTTGAAATAGTATAAACTGAAGTTCCACTGAAACAGATGGGAAGACAGGAAATGCTGGCTGGCATCCTGTGGGCGCACCCTCGTCTGCTTCCACCTTCTCAACATGCATTTGAAAAGGTCTTTTTAAAAAATATTTTATTTTTTTAATTTTATGTGTATATGTGTATTGCCTGCATGTAGGTAAGTGCACCCATGTTGTGCAGAGGACAGAAGAGGCTGTCAGATGCCCTGGAACTGGAGTTATGGACAGTTGTTACCTGCAATGTGGGTGCTGGGATTCGAGCCTGGGTCTTCTGCAAGAACAGTCAGTGTTCTTAATCGCTGAGCCATCTCTCCAGCCCCCTAGTTTGAAAAGGGTTTTATTTTTGTGGGATGAAAGATAAAGGATGAAATGGGACTCTCCTTTTAAAAAGGAAATGATTTAAAATATGGATGATTATTTCAAAATAAGATGAAACGTGAAATATTGTTTTCTTAGCTTCCCAGACCCTTGATAGACATTCATCAATATAGGCAATTTTGACATACCAGGATTCAAGCTTCTGGGCAATAAGAGCTAAGTGCTTTTTAGGCTTAAATATTTTAAATAAATGAATAGAGATCAGATAAAAAAAATAATATATACTTTCCAAGGGGATATAATGAATTTTTTTAAAGATGATGAACTACTTAGAGACATAGTCCAATCTGCACAACTTGAGCATTTTCAAGTAGATGACATCTTTTGAGCCAAATCATTTGATTTTAAATGTGAGATTTGCACAGGTAGTTAAAACTTAATAAGAAGCAGTTTGTATCCAAGACCTCATATTTAAGAATGAAAGTGTCTACTGTCCCTATAATGTACTCCACGTACCTTACAGGAGTAGAAACACGGATGCTGCTAGGCACCTTTGAAGTCCAAACTTTCTGGGAATCAGCTGAGCTTCCAGTTTACACATGCCTTCATATTTCAGCCAACTAGAAAGGCATTTCCAGTTACCTGTCTCCGTTTCTCAAGATGGCTAAACTGTATTCATGATTTCTTCAGTGTAATACCTCTCTCAGATATGTGAAGCAGCCAATGTCTACATTTTGGGAGCTGGCATATTAAGTTCAGAAATAAATGTAAGGCTAGAAGGAAAGTTTTTTTTTCCATAGGAAATTATAGCTATCAGTGATCCTTGGCCACACTCAGCTCCACCTCTGGCACTCACTTTCCACCTCACTTCTGCCTAAGGTGCTCTAATTTGATCTTTGTTCTACAAGCTGCTCAAACAACGAAGCCCTCTGGTGATAGCAATAATCAAGATAAAAGAAAGAAATCTGCAGGCAGGCTGGCTTTTACTGTCCTGTACCTGTGTGAAGAAAAGAGATGAGAATCAAAGTGCACTGTTAATCCTTCTCGTTTTCTGTTCTGTAAAACGTACCCTATTCCTTTT
>NW_008342636.1:244770-322119 GCF_000622305.1 Nannospalax galili | reverse complement strand
GGCTTGGGAACACAGATTTAGGTCAACCCAAATTTCATGTTCCAACATGGTAACTGTTTCACTAAGTTTTATAGTAACAGAACAAAGAAAAGTCATAAATCAAGACACTTCTCAAATACATTGGTGGAAACACTAAGTAGGCAGATTCAAGGAAAGAGAAATCTCAGCTACAGGCCTCAGGTGCTATCTGATGCCATTCTTAGCCTTTTCATCCGTGGGGATTCTTTCTTTTGTTAAATTAACACATTTTGTTAGTCACAAAAATGTTAATTCAGAAACAGAGGTGGGCAAGGTGTGGCTATTTATGGGGCTAAGGGGCTAAAGATGTCCCTAGATAATTTGTGAATAGGCTCAGGATCTGCAACATTCCATATTCTCCAGTCATTGCAGTGTTAATTGGTTGGTCAGCCTTGCAGGAAGTTCATCTCAAGATGCAGTGGTTCTTTTGGGCACTTTCTTTCCCAACATATATAAGTGTGTGTTAGTGTGTGTGTGTGTGTGTGTGTGTGATGTGGGTGCATGTGTGTGTGTGTGTGTGTGTGTGTGTGTGTGTGTGTGTGTAGGGCATGAAATAGAAATGGGAATATATGTGAGTATTGATACTGAAGTGCCTGCAATATCAGTCCCCAGTGAATGGAGAAAGAGATAGAGATAGAGATGAGAGAGAGAGAGAGAGAGAGAGAGAAGAGAGAGAGAAACATACAAGTGAGCCATAGACCCAAGCTATTTCCCAACTCAAATTTTCTTCTGGTCTTCCAATTTTTTTTTTAAACAAATTTGTTTAAGCATTTTATTGTCCTTTCTATTTTGGAAATATTTACTTATCTTAATTTTACTAACTTTGCCATTTTTTTACCTTTTTTAAAATTTATTTTTTAAATAATTTATTAAGAATTTCATATAGGCATATAAGCATATAAGGTGTTTTGATCAAATTCACGCCCACTCCCTCCCCTGCAACTCCTCCCATATCTCCCCATCACTTTTTTTCTGATAACTTCATGTACGCTTTCTTCTTTTTACTACTCTAACCTTCCCCCTCTCCTGAAGAGGTAACCCTAAAATCTTTTAAGGATTGGATAAGAGCTCCTGTTAGGGTCTGTGACTCGATGGGTCCCCTCCAGGTAACAAATACACGGGATTGGAGATGTAAAAATCAAGCAGAGTCTTTACTTTCCAGCTAGCTGGGGTCAACCGGCTTCCTGAGACATGGAAGTCTGGTCAGAACGATCGACCCCCATTCAGTTTCAGATACAGATTATATAGGCCCACATAGTCATTACACAAAAAGCATTCCTCAGCAGACACTTTGATCAAACATCTTCTAAAAGCTATAGTTTCGGTTAAACATCTTTTCCAGGAAGGGTAGATCTGGTGTAAGCCTGGTGCAACTTCCCTCTTTTTGTTCCTTATCGGTTATCTGGTATGTGCAAACAGGCCTACAGGACACATTGTAAATCAACTGAGTCTGGGGTCCAGGGTCCAGGAAGGAGGTTTACAGCACTTCAATTCTTAGCATTTCAACTAGGTTAATCATCCATTTGTGGTAGATACAATCAGGCAGAACAGGCAAGCTTAGCAAGTAAATCTAAATCAATGTTTTAAACAGAGTTTTCTATCAAAATGCAGAGTTCTTACAGCATTCATCAAGGTATTTCATTTTTTTTTTTTCCCAACACTCCCAAATGCTTTCGACATTTTTGGCCTTTTGGAGCAGAGTATGTTGATAAGAGGAACAAGGACATTTTGACTTTTAGCCAAGAAACTGGCTACTTTTCTTTGGGGTCTTTTTACACCAACTGCTTAGCCAGTTCTTACCTCCTATTCTTATCGCACCATCCTCTGAAGAAGTTACTTAACTTGCAAATAGGAAATCAGGATGCAGACCGCTCTGGTTTCTTCCATGCTGAACAAGGATGCAGGATGAGGCAATTGGGGTACCCCTTCAGTGGGTCTATCTAAAAGACTTCCAAATTGCATAACTTTTATCTATACGGGGTAAAGAAAGTCCTTGACTGGTGAATAGGTGATGTGAAGGAGAAGTAAAGGCAAGAGTAATTAGCATTACAAGTTCTAGACAGGAAACTAGAAAAAAGTCAGAACAGGGAAAATTTCAAATGTTCATATGAGAGTCCACTGGAATTCTTCATGAGAGCTTCCAAAAGCATCCCTCTCTTGGGTTCCTCCTCATTTTTCTTTTCTCTGCCAAAGCTGGACTTCAAAGTGATGGATTCAGGATTTGCTCTCAAGCATTTTGATAGCTGTTGGAGTGGTTAGAATCAGAGTCAGCTCCTTCTCAAAGGCTTCTAGATAGGGGGAGAAAACAAATTTGGCCATCATTTTAGAATAATAGCAGACTGTCTCCCTTAGCTACAGGTGGGCACTATAGTATTGCAGACCAAGATCTGAAGTTTTACATCTGAGCAGCACTTTCTGATTAGAAACAAAATCATCAATGAGAAAAAAAATTGTCTAAGTAACTTTTTATACAGACTTAAGCTTAATGTCTGAGAACTTAATCCCTTGAACTCTTAATGAAATATACTGATGACTTTAGTCTGGTTATACTTTCCTTTTGGGCATTTAAGACCATACAGTTGGCTCAAATAAATTAATTTATATTTGCACTTAAGGTCATTTGAGGATCTGTTCCTGAGGGCTCACATGGGTATGGGAGGAGCCCCTGGCTCCTTTCTTTTACCAGTTCCATCTATGTGAAGATAAGTCAAAGATCCTGCTCAACCATGTCTGGCTTCACTTGGAAGCATGGATGAGATGTTCCCTCTAAGCTGACCCTCCTCTTTGTAGACTGGACACTGGTTCAAGCCCATCTACATGGGGTCTCCACGGCCTCCCTGAACAACAGGACAGGTGAATCACCACAGTTATAGGACATTTTGAGGGATGTTCCATAGTCCCCTGGAACTTAGTCAACCTTGGAGAGCAAGGAGCAAAAACTGTCCTTTAAGTCCCTCTGATCAGATTAGTATAGGCCTCAAAGTATGGCTATTAAACATCCAAGAAGGTTAGTTCTACCAGTATGGTACTTTTAATTACCGTTTTTTGGGTAAAAAAACAAATGTTCTCAGGTAAACTTTGACTAGATATATATTTACACCACAGTTACAGGACATTTTGAGAGATGTTCCATAGTCCCCTGGAATTTAGTCGATTTTGGAGGGCAAGGGGCAAAAACTGTCCTTTAAGTCCCTCTGACCACATTAGTATAGGCCTCAAACTATGACTGTTGAACATCCAATAAGGTTAGTTCCACCAGTCTGGTACTTTTAATTATCGTGTGCTATGTATATAAGGCTTGGGTAAAAAACCAAATATTCTCAGATAGACTTTGACTAGATATATATTTTGCTCCTTAAACTAGTTGACTAAACTATTACCATAGAAATTTTAAGATTATGTGTATATTATTTTTGTCTCATCCTTTATATATCATAACAAGCCTACAGAGACCGTCATCATTTGCTTAGGCTTTCTCATTTTTTCTGTTTTGGAAAGTATCTCCATTCCCATATCCTTTTAACATATTTTGCATTCTCATTTTCTTTTTTCAATAATTATGAGACATAATAACATTAACAAATAAATTTTCTATCTGTTGTGAGAGACCATGTGTGATTAGGGCCAAATTACATACAGTAGGAAGAATGGCGGAATACTTTGTTGAGGGTCCAATGACTCTGCTTGCACCGCCGTTAGCAAAGGAGCACAACCGACAGGCCAGGTTGTGATGATGTTTAGCAATCAGGCACTGCTGAAGTCATGACGATGGTAGTTATTTCATGCAGAAGAGACTGCTGTACAGTATCATCTTACTAGAATGACATGGAATTTAAAAGGATTTGGTGTTAGGATCCACAAATGAAGGAAAATATACGTCTTTTATTTTTCTGAGTCTGTGTTACTTCGCTTAGTATAACAGTTTCTAGATCCACCCGTTTGCCTGCAAATTTCATTATTTCATCCTTCTTTACTGCTGAATAGAACTCCATTGTATAAATATACCACATTTACCACATTTTTGTTACTCACTTGTCAGTTGAGGGGCACTTAGATGCTTCCATCTCTTAGCTATTGTGAAAAGAGCAGCAAGAAACATGGTTGTACAAGTGTCTCTATAATAAGATGAGTCCTTTGGGTATATGCCAAGGAGTGGTATAACTGGGTCATATGGTAGGTTCATTTTCAGTTTTTTAAGAGTTCTTCACACTGTTTTCCATAGGGGTTGCAGGAGTTTGCAATCCCACCAGCAGTGAATGAGCGTTCCCCTTTCTCCACATCTTTGCCAACATTTGGTATCATTTGTTCTCTTGGTCCTAGCCAGTCTGATTGGAGTAAGGTGATACCTTAGCGTGGTTTTAATTTGCATTTCCCTAATTACAAACATGCTCAACACTTTATGAGATGTTTTTTAGCCATCTTTATTTCTTCCTTTGAGAACTCTCTGTCTAGCTCTTTAGCTCATCTTTTAATTGGGTCATTTGGTTTCTCGTCTCTTTGTTTTTTGAGTTCTGTATATTCTGGGTGTTAAAACTCTGTCAAATGTATCACTGGTGAAGATTTTTTTTTCCCATTCTATAGATTTTATCTTCACTTTTTTGACTGTTTCTTTTGCTGTACAGAAGCTTTTAAGTTTAATGAGGTCCCACTTGTTGATGCTGAGCTTAATTCCTGAGCAACTTCTGTCTGATTAGGAAAATCCTTTCCTACATCTATATCTTGTATGTTATGACCAATATTTTCTTCCAATAGTTTCAGGTTTCCAGTTTCACATTGAGGTCTTTGATCCATTATGGAATTGACTTTTGTGCAAGGTGAAAGATAAGGATCTAGTTTAATTCTTCTACAGGTGGAGATAAAGTTTGTCCAGCACCATTTGTTGAGGATGCTGTCTTTCCTCCATTGTGTATTCTTGGCACCTTTGTCAAATATCAGGTGGCTGAAATTGTGTGTACTTGGATTTGGATCTTCAGTGATGCTCCATTGATCTATTTGTCTATTTTAGTGCCAGTACCATGCTGCTTTTATGATTATCGCTCTGTAGTATACTTTGAGATCTGGTATAGTAATCCCCCCAGCACTTCTCTTTGTGTTCAGGGTTGCTTTGGCTATCCGGGGTCTTCTGTATCTCCATAGGAATTTAAGTATTTTCTTTTTAATTCTGTGAAGTATGTCATGGGGATTTTGATTGGGATTGCATTGACTATACTGCTTTTGGTGGGATGGTCATTTTCACGATATTAATTTTTCCAATCCATGAGCTTGGGAGGTTGTGTCCCAGGGGCCTGGTTCCTCCAAGGGGTGAGGCCTGCTGTGGAGAATTGACTGCAGAGAGTTAGTCACAGAGGGAGTGGCTTCTGGGTACCATCTTGTGGTACCCACAGATGGAAGCCACAGATGTGATGGAAGCCACAAATGAGGCACAGCAGCAGGTATGGAGAGAAAGATGGCCCCACGTTTCACCCACGTGGATGCTAGAGGGGGCATTTACCAACCTGGGGTGAGACTGCAGGCCCACGAGGCATGGAAAAAGCTAGCGGTGACTATGGGTGGGCCACGGAAGTGAGAACAGAATGGCAGGCTCTAAGCTGTGGGGCAGAGCTGGGCACTGGGTATTTGTTTCTTTGTAAGTCACTCCCCTCCTCCCAAGGGTATAAACCATAATAAATTCACATAAAGATATGTTATATGGTTTGTCTGATAGCACCCAGAGCAAGAGATCCTGAATAAAGTGAGGGCTGGTCAAACAGAGGGCCAGAAGGTGAAAATTTAGTGGGACAGAGGTCCTTCCATCTCCTGATGTGTTCCTTAATCTCTTTCTTTAATGATTTAAAATTTTCATTGTAGAGATCTTTGGTGTCTTTGGTCAGATTTGTTCCAAGATTTTTTTTTTTTTTTTTTTTTTTTTTTTGCAGCGATTGTGAATGGGAACATTTCCCTGTATTCTTTTCCCAATTGCTTGCTATTGATACATAGAAAGGCTACTGATTTTTGTAGATTGATTGTATAACCTGCTACTATACTGAAAGTGTTGATCAGTTCTAGGAGTTTTTTGGTGGAATTTTTGGGATCTCTAGGTATAGTATCATATCAACTGCAAAATGGGATATTTTGACCTCTTCTTTTCCAATTAGTACTCCTTTAATTTCCTTCTCCTGTTTTATTGCTCTAGCAAGAGTTCCAAGCATGATGGTGAAAAAGGAGTGTAGATAGTGGACATCCTCATCTGGTTCCTTATTTTAATGGGAATGCTTCCAGTTTTTCTCCATTTAGAATGATGTTGGCTGTGGATTTGTTGTATATAGCTTTAAATTTTGTTGAACCCTATTCCTTTATAGAGAATTCCTTGCAAGAATTGTCTTATAAGATATTGTCTTATATTATTTTACATAAATGTTTGCTTGGAATTGTAATAATTAAAAATAAAATCCCATTCCCCCATGCCAGAGAAATAATTTGCTGTTAAACTGGGCTCATTTAAGTGGATGATTCTGATTCAAAATATTGTTTTCCTTCAAAAGATATTACAATTACTTATAGACTCTATAAGAGTTAATCAGTCACATGGTCCTCCTTTTAGATCCAGAGTTGAAAGTTAAAAAAAACAAAAAAAACAACAACAACAAAAAAAACGCTTCCAGAAACATGGGTTATTAAACATAAATCCAATACAAGGCATGGGATACTTTTTATGGTTTGTTGGTCAGGGAGGCCCAAGGGGCCTGAAAAACACAGATTCTTGCCATTCTTCTTGATTTCCCACCAGAACTAGATGATAAGACCCAATTACTCAAGACACTACACACCATATATGCATAATAAAGATAAATCAAGGTGGAACTGATTTGGAAGTTTCCTTCCCACCAGCTAACTTTCATAGTCTTAGAAGATGCTGTGCACACTGTTAGGGGAGAAAAGGCATGAATGACCTTATCCAGTTGTGAATCCTGTGATCTAAAAGACAACCTGCCCAGCAAGATGTGTCCATGTGTATAATTCCAGGACTATTGATATTGGGGTAATCAACTTTTTTTTTTTTTTTTAATGAGACTTGGGGTTTTCTCCACAGGTAAGAATTGATGCCTGGTCCTATAAATTTTGTCAGAAACTATGGTGAGGGAAATCATAGGGCATATGAATGGAACTGAGTACTGTTGTATAGCTAAGTTGATATGGTATCAAATTGTCTTCTAAATATTTCCATGTATACCTATAGACAAACCATACTTTCAGCTGTGATCAGAAGAGGCTGTCTTTCCAGTGTACAAGGATGCATACAAAGACTCATGGCTGTACAGGTGCTGAGAATGAGTGACAGGTGAGTGCTCGGCCCTAAACAAGACATTTATATGATCCCCTCTGAGGCTCAAGGAACACTGTGGAAGAGGGGCAGAAAGAGTGTAAGAGCTGTCAAATGCTATCTTCTGGGCAAGACATAGCCATTGCAATCATGAAGTTACAATAGCTGCAGATGCCTTGCACTGGGTCTGAATAAGGATGGACCCAACAGCAGTCAGGCATGGATGGAGGAGGAAGTCAAAGGGCCCTACCTTCCATTGCTGAACTATTTTCTACTGATATGCAGGGAAAGGGGAGTCATTGTCTTTAGTTGAGTACCCACTGGTGATTCCACTAGGCTCCAATGGATAGTTGTAATTCTGTTGTCACACAGATAGCCATGGTTTAGCGAAATGGCTCACAAAACGACCAGAAGTCATGATTTCAGGAAAGGAACTGGCAGAGATGGAGGGTTAGGGAGTTGATAGGGATGGAAGGGAGATAAGGAGCATGGAGGGACAGGGTAATCAGAACATATTATATACTTGTATGAAATTGGCAAAGAACAAAAGTAATCAATAAAGAAATAAGATATTACCAAACTGAAAAGCATTAGAATTCCTAGCACATTATCACTTCTCTTTAACCCTAGTCTTCTGAAGCAACAGGCTAGCCCAATTCACTTTCACATCGCTTACTGCCTAACTGCAGGAAAGAACTTCATCATGGCTGGCTGTTTTCCTGAGGTAAGCTGTTTTATGACTATTATAATCACTGACAGTAACCCTTCTCCACTTGGGATTGTTTCCTCCTATGCTCCTACAGTGCTTAGGTTTCAGAAGTACTGATTTCAAAATCATTAACTGAGAAAGAACCTTGCCTTCATCCACTCCATTGATGAGATGTCGAAGCTCTCTCAGAGATTTGCTAAAATAAACCGATAGGCTATAGAGGAGCAAGCAAACCATCTGGCTAAGTCAGTGGAACGGAGAACAAATAGCCCTGGTAAGGAATTAAAGTGAATCTGTTACAATATGGGTGAATGACACAACACTAGTAAATTCTCTCCCTTTCCCCTGTAAAGAAAGAAAAAAGAGGAATCAGGACTTAATAGAAAATAATAGTGTACGGGGCCAAGGATAGAAGACAGTGATGATTTACAGTTCCAACAGTCCCTTAGGATTCAACAAATTGAGATTCATCCAGTTCATGGAAAAAATTTGTGTGAAGGACTATGTGTAATTATATTTTTATATATTGAATCTCTTGGTGCACTAAGAAATCCAGCATTGTAAAAATAAATCTGACCTGAAATCTCTATATTCCTCCATTGTGTTTTAAAAGCATAGATACTTTGTTTTCCCTCCCCGATCCATTCCTTTCCCCTCCCTCCATCCTCTTCTCCTTCCGTCCTTCCCGTCTCTCTCCATCCTTCCCTCCTTCCCTTCCTTTCTCTTTCACTCTCTCAGATTTCCTCAGAAAGGACCTTCTCTAAAGGAGACCTGTTTCTAAGTCATCTACTTTACATGCAGTTTTGAAAACTCTTTCTACCTTCCCTGTCTCTACTTTTCTCATCTCCCAGATTACTCATCAGCTCACTCTGACTGGATTTCTGCCCCAGTCATCTATTGAAAGAATTGATTCTATTTTGCTAAATAAAACTTCATGCAGTGTCCCCTCAGCTGCCTCCTCAGAGTCATTCAATGTGATTTTCTCGGACTTTCTCTTACCCCTGCTTTGAGAGTGATGCACCAACTTACTCCTCTGGAAGTTTTTGCAAAGTCGTATTCTCTATCTCCTAAGAGTCTCTTTTCACAGGACTTAGCTGATGGGCCCTCATCATGTTATCACTGGGTAGCTGTCCTTTCTGATGCTAGTAGAAAGCACGGCTGTGCAATATTTGTGGAGCAAAGTGAAAACCACATAGTTCTGAGTTAAAGAGAAATATCTACTCTGCCTAGCTAGTTAGAACCACCCTACATGGTCAGCATCCCTGCCTTGGACCTAGGATCCCTCCTGCTCCTCCTGCCTGGGAGCTCTGGACTACCTACCAGAACCCAGTCACTGGATCCCCATAGTCTCAAATTGGGGCTTGGGTCCTTCACTCTGCTGGAGTGACTAGCCATATTGGAACCATCATGTCTTGCTAATAAAAAAATCAAATGTTAAAACCTGAAGAACAAATCAACAAACTATTTATACTTTATCAGAAAACAACTAAGCTACATCAATTGCACAAGAAAAATCAAACTTCCACTAAACAAAGGCAGGCTGGAATTTCATATCAGACATATAAGCAAAAAAAAAAAAAAATCCATATGCCCAGCCCATAATAGGAAAACACAAATAGTAGGAAAACCCAAAACCCACCAAACCCACTCGTCCTACAGAAGTGTACTGTAGTGAGAACTACCCAGAGGAACCCCAGGACACGGAACTAAAAAGAACAATCATAAACATGGCCAAAGGAGTCAATGACTTTAAAGAACACACAAACAACCCAAAGAGGACAGGAGTAAACACCTAACTGAAGCTCAGGAAAATACGAATATACAGCTGAATGAAGTGACAAAAAAACAGTTCAGGACTTGAAACATGAAATCACAAAAGCGATAGAAATATTGAAGAAAATTCAAGCCAAAATGAAGATGGAACTGAAAAACTCAATAAGCCGATTTGAAACAACAGTAGAGAGTCTCACAAGCAGAATGAATGAGATGGAAAACAGTATATCAAGGCTGGACAACAAAGTTGAAGAACTGGACCACTCAACCAAAGAATATGAAAAATTTTTTAAATGGGAATTGAATATGCAGGAAATGTATGACACTATGTAAAGATCAAATCTATGTCACAGGTATAGAGGAAGGAGAAGAATCTAAAGTCAATGACATTGACCAGATCTTCAATAGGATGATAGAAGAAAACTTCCATCAATTAAGGAAAGACATACCTATACATACATACATACACACAGGTAGAAGAAACACACAAAGCACCAATTATATAGGAGCAGAAACTCCCCATGGCATATCATAGTAAAAACACTAAATACACAGAACAGAGAGAGGATACTGAAAGTTGCTAGAGAAAAACAATAACTTGCATATATTTTTTTTAAATCAAAATTACAGCTGACTTTTCAGGGCAAACTATAAAAGCCAGAAGAGCCTGGGACAAAGTATTACAAGTTCTAAATGACCATAGATGCCAACCAAGAATAATTTACCCAGTAAAACTATCTATCATAATTGAAGGCAAAAGAAAACTCTTCCATGATAATAACAGGCTGAAAAATTCATAGCCGATGGGGGCTGGAGAGATGGCTCAAAGATTAAGAGCACTAGCTGCTCTTGCAGTGGACCCAGATTCGAATCCCAGCATTCACATGGTGGCTAACAATCATCTGTAACTCCAGTTCTAGGGAACCCAACTCCTTCTTTTGACCTCTGTGAGCATGAGTGCACTTACATATATGCAGGCAAAACACTCATACACATAAAATAAAAAAAAACAAATTTAAAGAAACCATAGCCAAGTACACATTGCTGGAGAGGTCATAGATTCTAGAGAAAACTCTATATCTGTACATTCCTAGACAAACATAATTTCTTACTGTATGCTAAATATGGATACTTATATTTATAGACAAGTGTACCTCTTACCACCCACCAAAGAAGCTTCTTTTTGCAACAGATGGAGATTATTACAAAGTCCCACAACTGCTCAAATGCAGAAAACAAGTGTTTGTGAGATGCCCAGCCCTAAGTGACACATCTAGAATGCAACCTCTATACTTAAGGCTCAGGAACATAGCAGAACAGGATGCAGAGAGAATATTAATACATCTCTCAACTCTCACCAGTAAAGCTTCTTCATGTGGAAACTATAAGGAAACTATAAGTAAACAGATTTTTCCAGGTAACTGGGAACTTGCTCATATGAACTTGCAGCAATGTAGACAGCATGCACAAGATACAACACAAACTCAAACCAGAGAAAAACCCAGTACAGAACTGGGGAAATGGGTAAGAAGTCCCAACCTTAGCAAAGTGATCACTGCTTTGTAAGGGAGCGTTGGTCTTCTTTAAGGGAGTGATGCTAGATTGATTGACTGACCAAGCTCTAGTGGATGAGGGATATACGGCGACACAAACTTGACTCTATAGGTCTTAACATATATGACAGAGTGCATGAAATCTGGTGGAGGAGGCCGATGGGGGGATGTAGCTAGGGTAGAGGCTCTAAATATGATTAAGATGTATTATAGGAAATGCAGAAAAATTCAATTAAAAATAGTGAAAATATATATCTAAAGGACTAAGAATGTAGTTTATCCACAAATAAATTGCAAACGTAAGAGGGCAGGTGGGAAGGCAGGCCTGTAGATTAAAGGAAACATGAAAAATAATCCAGTTATAGTAAAATAGCAGTGTTCAGATTTTGATTCAAAAACAGTCTGTAATTGTTTATGAATAGTCAAAAAAGGGAGCATCAAGTAAATGATGGCAATATTAAGGAATTCCCATGACTTTACTGTAGCTATGATGATGGTATCATGACTGTCTTTTGGTACAAAGTGTTCATCTTTTAGGAATCCATATGGATTTATTAATGATGGAAATGGTAAAGCTAGGATTTGTTTCACATAATTCAGTCATAACATTTTTGGTGGTGGGAAAGGTATTCATGAACTGAAGGATGGGTAAAAGGTACATTCAGGACCTCATGGAACTGGTCTCTGTGTGTCTTTTAGCTCCTGACAAAATGATGTTAAGCAAACATTGTGATGATTCAATTGATATCACTGTCCTTGCTGTCTTCTGAGCACAGAGGTCATACAGACATAGATGACCTTGGCACCTAAATAGAATTCGTTTATAGTACATTATACTTAATGTTTGCAAAGTGCAAATCAAATCCCACAAGTTACATTAAAGTCCAACAGCAGTAAGAGATATTCAGGCAGTTTTCTGTCTTCTTTTCTCAGCTCAGCTATTTTTGCAGCATACACTGAATTTGCTCAACCCAGAAACCCAGGTAAAGCCCTTTTGCTGTCTCTCCCAAGCCCTTCATGTAGTCCATTTCTGTGGCATTCTCCAATATTTATCCCAGTAAACACAAACTTGACTACTTTGTGTTTTCCATAGTCTGGTTTACCTTTGTCACATATAGACCATGAATTCATCTTTTGTATTCTACTTGCTTTAAATGCAAGATTTTTGAAGACTAGACACTATGAGGTTTTACAAATGTGAACTTAATCATGCTTAAAAGTCTATGGATAGCTTCCCTCTCTATTTAGAGTCAAGCAGACATTTGCCCTATCTGTAAGACCATCCTCACCTCTCCGTGCAACTGACACTCAGGGGCAGCTCAAAGGAGCTTTGCTACAAGAATCTGGAAATTCCAGGTTCCCTCTGGCCTGGAAGATATTAGCATATGCGTCTCTAATGCTGAAAGTGTTATTCCTATATTTTATCTATCCTGAATCTTTTCCCTTCAAGATTCAAAATTTCTTTCTTTTCACTCCTTACTTGCAAGAAGCATAACTCTCATTTCTCTCCTTGAACTTGCCTTGATTTACAATCCATACCTCTCACTAAACATTAAGTTCCACAAGAATTTTGTGTATCTGTTTAGTACATCAATGATGAGTCATCTAGTAGAGATTGAATATTTGTTAAATAAAAATTGAGAGATGGGAAATGTAATTTTATACTATGTTTCAGGTTTCAGAAAGGGGATAAATTCGAAATGTAAATATTTAAGTTTAATGTTCATTTGAAATGTGGCAAGCATATTAAGGAAAAAATCTAATTGATCCATAAAATTATCATACTCACAGTAAGTCACTGACTTAATTTAATGACTAAATTTGAGTATGTCCAGATAGAAATTGAAATTACGTTTTCTTTTTCAGCCTAAAACTATCATTCCATCTCAAGGAAATGGTTATTAGAGGAGAGAAACTAAAAATGTTATTTGAAATTTAATAACTTTCTATTTCTCAAATCTTGTGCCAAAAATGCCATAAGGTAATTGGAAAAATGCTTATTTCTTCATCGGAAGTCATTTGGCCTATGTTATTTAAAAGTGTGCTCTGAGCATAACTTCATCTCTTCTAAAATCAGATCTACAGATTTTTATACCTGAAGCAGAGACACAGCTCTGAAAATCTGGGTTCAGCAAAGAGCACTGTATGTGGTAGCAGAATTGTCACTTTAAGGATCTTTGCTTTAATTCTCCAAGATGGGATAAAGCTGTCAGAAGGGAAAAGCTTCTCAAGTGTGTAAGTTACTTGTACAGACCACGTCAACTAGGGATGTGCATCCTAAGCACAGAGGTAGATCTCCAGAGGGAGAGTGACTCATAACTGAAAGTAGAGCTGTAATTTAGGAAGGCTCTTGGGGAAAGTTTAATTCAGATACATCAGGGAAAAAGAAAAGAAAAAACAATCTTTTGCCTGCAGAGCTAAAGTTCCAAATGCAATATATTTTCCTGTCTATTTTTCTTATTACTTTATTCTATACAAGATTTTGTTATGTTGTTTAGCCTGGTCTTGAACTCACTCTCCTGCCTTGGCCTCCCGAAGAGCTGGGATTTCAAGCACACATCACTCTACCTGGCTTCTGTCTCTTTTTAAGCCATACTGTCTTCAAAGCCAAGGATTTTAATCATGAACCCACATTTAAGCAGGCAGCTTTAAATGTTCTGCTATGTAATTCACATTACAGACAAGCCAAATGAGAGTCCCTAGAGGTGCACAGCTTATTTTTATCAGAGCTGCTTGGGACCTTCTCCAGGTCAGCAGAGCATAACTAAGATTGCACACCCCCCACCAGATATTTTCAGATACAGTTACATATTGAGAATATCTTCAGCAGCATATTAACTGATTAATGTTCTTTGGTTATAATGCATCAAAACCTTCAAGATTTCTAAAAGAGTTGAATCTTCTCTCCCTTGATGCATCCACTCATCTAAGTAAATGGGAGAAATTTAGAACAAGTTACATACTAAGGATTTAAACATATAAGGGTAATTATATCCTCAAATTTGAGCATCTAAGCCAATGGAGATATTGATCTATATCTGCAGCCTTTTTCTTCAGGAAGCAGGCAATCCTCTCTGCTTTGAATATCCTGGTATCTCTCAGAGCCCCTGTGGTCTCTGACCTGGTACCACAGCTTGGTGCCAGATAAGGAAGGGAGGGTGGGCTATGGATTAGATTACCCAGGGAGAGAAGGAAGAGGAGGATCCCTGAGGTTCTGCCTCACTGCGGTATGGATTATAGACACTAAGTGCCCTAGACTCTCCTTGGCTCCCTTTAACATGGGATTGTGTTCTTAGTGGGTGGCTATGTAATCATGTAGTTAAATTGACCTTTCTTAGCACTTTGTGAGCCCAGAAAAAGAAGGAGCAGAACCCACTGAGATGCTGTTAGAGTGACAGCTGATTCTCAATAAACAATTACTGAACGAATAAACAAAGAAATGTTTGAGAACTTCACTTTAAAGAAAAAGATGTATCAGGTTGGAGACTAACAATAAATTATGCAATAATTCAAATAAAATATATGCTGTTCCCCGTGTGTATCCACACATCAACCAATTTCCAACTTTCTTAATGTGTGTTATTAGTGTGATGATCTTTAAAACAAATCCAATCTCTAAGATAATTTCAGCATGGGCTTACAACACTTCATTTTCTTCCTAATGATGTAAGTATAATTTACCTTCTTTTTTCTTTTACGGTTCACTAAGGGTGTTTTGATTCACGGTGTGATCACATTTAGATAATTTTTCTGATCCTAATTTCCCTCACATGCTCCTTGACTTCTTAGTCACATAATTTTCTAAATTATGTTTTCTTATGGAATTAAGGAAATCCAGGCTAAACACCTTAAATAAGTGAATATGAAAGAACCATAATCTTGTTACTGTCTGGCTAAACAATTATAGAGAAAGATATTCACCACCTATTGCTAAATGACAAAAGCAAATGGGGTAGAAGGGAGACAGAGTCTCATAATGTACCTCAGGCTGGTTTCAAACTCACAGACTCTCCTGCTGTCTCCAGAACGGTGTTACAGTGACTACCATATCATTTCTCATTTTATTAAAATTTAGTTATTTTATTTACTTTGTGTGTGTGTGTGTGTGTGCGTGTGTGTGTGTGTGTGTGATGTGCATGTGTGAATATTAGTGTACATGTACCACAGGTGGTCTCTCCTTCTACCTTGCCTGAAGCATTATCTCTTTGGTTTTTGCCACACTGTGTACTTCAGGCTAGCTGGCCTAAAGGTTGCCAGTTTCTAGATGATTCTCCTGTCTTTACCTTTCATCTTGCCTTAGAGTGCTGAGATTACAGATTCACTGTGGGCCAGCACATCGAGCCAGCACGTCTGACTTTTTGTTTTTTGTTTGTTTTGAGACAGGGTCCCAGTATGTAGTCCCACCTGTACTGGAAGTTGCTATGTGGACCAGGCTGCCCTCAAACTCTCAGAGAGCCTCCTGTTTCTGCCTCAGGAATGCTGGGATTAAAGGCATATGTCACCACACCTGGCTAAGGTAGATCTTAAAATAACTATATTGAAGAAACTACAATTTCAAGGATCATCCACCCTAAACTCATGTACATATGAGCAACAGTAAATTGAATCAATGGGTTGTATATCTATACATATCTATATAACAATAATTATTATAGAAGATGAGGTCATGAATTCAAGAGAGAGTGAGTGTGGACACAGGGAAAGTTGGAATGGGAGAGAGAAGGAAGGAAATGATGTAAATTTAGTGCTCATGTATGAAATTCTTAAAAACTTAAATTAAAAATAGCTATATTGAAGACAATGAATATTCTGCAGTCCATTGGACAATACTGGATTATTTATTCACTAACATTGGGGATAAAATGCTTTTTAACATGTGTTGATACAATGACCAGATTTTCCCTGTAGGCATTCCTGGATGAAAAGAATTAAGTGATTTGTCTTAAATGAAGTAGACTGGGAAACTATTGGCTTCTAAGAGGACTAAAAGCCAAGAAGGTTGCTGCTAGAAATATCTGCATGTACCCAGACAGAAAATAAATGGAAAGAGGGCCATTTTGTACAGGAGAGCACAACAACAAAGCAATCAGGCTTCCTGCCAGATTTTCCTAGACAGGAAAGACAGCTCCTGAAATATTCATGCAATACTATTTATGCAAGCAATTGGAAGAGATAATCCATGTTTTCAAAAAGGATCCTTTAAAAATGAACCTTCATTTTACAGAGTGCTATCTGGCAACTTGCAGCACATTGCAAAGACAGCGCAGGCTCTGATTTTCTTGGGTGACTCCTGTCCCCTTGTTTCCTCACTTTAGCAACCCACAGGCATCTCCTGTGATGTTTTCTGACATAACTGCTGGATTAAGTAATTTCTCTTAGCCCTAAGTAAGCAAGAATAATAATCAGTATTTTATCAACATTCCTTTGCCAGATCCATGAGGAAGTACAATGACTTTGACATACTCCCTGGTCCCACCCTAGGACCATGGTACCTTTCTTCTACAAAACTAAATAAAATTACATCTTTATACAAAACAATCTGTAAGCTCCATGACGGGGTGCTGTGTCCAACTTTACATCCCAGTACATACCAGTATCTTGTATAGCACTTAAAATACAGAAACCAATAAGCACGTTACAATAATGGTGCTTTTAACTATGATGAAGATACATTATCCAAAAAGTTTGATAAATAGAACTACCTGGGCAGTTAACCATTTTGTGATTCAAGACAAAATTTGAGAGAGTGTATCAAGTTTGTGAGTGGGTTCTGATAAGTGACATTAGGGCTTTGAAGAGGAAGAAGGGTGTCTAAGGAGAAACATCCTCAATTTTATCAGTGAGATCAAGGTCTTCAAATAACTGATTCATCCATCAAGGAAACTGTAAAATCTCAACTTCTCCTTAAATTGACCTGGGCAACTTAACACAAACTATGGACATGACAAACCAGGACAGTCATCTAGGCTGTTAGATAAATGTTCACTTTGTACCTGGCCACCCAATGACTCCATGCAAAATGTGGATGAGATCCACTGTGAAGAAGAGTTGAAAGATGATTCAGTGCAGGGACCTTCCTCCACTGAAGAAGGTTTGAGATCTAGGACTCAATGAGCAACAAGAAGAATCCAAGTCACCTGCTTTCAGTCCAGTCACCATAAACGGACTGGCACCAACATCTCTACCCAGGTCCAAAATGATGAAGACAAATAGGAAGAGGTGACCATGATATGGACAGCAATCTAGGCTCCTGGTTTCCCCAGAATTCAACACAAGATATGCACATTTAAAATTCTGAAGACTGTGAGGCTGACGAACAGGTCTGGAAATTTTGTCCACTGCACAAGACTTACTCATCTGAACACAAACTTTGGGAGTCATCAAAGCTCAGGGCATTTGGCCTGTTGGAAGGACATTTTGATTGCTATTTGAATAGCAGTGGAGTCCAGAAGATCCATTTCAAGACCTGTTTAGATGAACAAAGACTGCCATGGAGCCTCTTAGAGGAATTCTAAGGCTGCCACCATGCCTACAAAGACTCATGGAAAATACATATATTCTAGACCGTGATGCAGAACTGGAAGCTGATGAGTAAGTGCCGAGACCTTCCTTCACTGTGCAAAAGTGCCCAGGATGTTCATTTCCTGCCTAAGGGGGACTGCAGTCTTCATTAATCTATCCAAAACTCCCTGATACTTGCCTTTCTGAAGACTGCATCCTTATACATTCCTCATCTGTCCAGGAGTGCCTTCATCTAGCTCCTCTGACAAAAGGTCCCTTCTATCCAAATGGGCATCAGCCATGACCTATCTCACCAAGTGAAACTGAGAAATAAATCATGATAATAATCTCCCTTTATCAGAGGTGCATCCCTGCCCAAAGAGGAATGAGCCCTTCCCCTTATACCCAACTTCACCTCAAATAGCTTGCTAAAAGTGATTCAGATATTGCTAACCACCCCATGGAGAGCCCAGAGCCACTTCTAACTTAGAAAGTTTAATCTATCACTTCTCCTGAAAGGGGCATAAGAAATTCCCCTTCTGCTCACAAGCTGGTGTTTCACTTTTAACAAAAGGAGAATGAGAGTAGTCTTCTTTACTAAATGGGGGTTCAAATCAGGCCTATACCCAAATACAGTACAATTATTCCTATTCTGCTAAAGAGGAAACAGATTTGCCTTCTTTCATAAGAGGAACCAAAGGCCAAAGGGGTCTCAGACTTTGTTTTTATGCCTAAGTGGGAAACAGACGTATCATCTATGTAATGGGAACTCAGACCTTTCTGTTTCAACAAAGGAGCCTCAAATCTTCTGTCTGTTACTTGCCAAAGGGTCCTCAGAGCTTATGCATTTGCCCAAATGTTCCTCAAATTGTGCCCTTCTGACCAAGGAGGCCTCCCATTCTCCCCCTCTAATAAAGGCAGCCTCAATCCAGATCTGGAGTTCCTAAAACATTTCCCTTTATCCCATGAGCACTTCACTCACACTGGCTCAAAATTAAAAAGCCCAAGTATAGCTAGGTAGAATACAACCTGAAGGCAGAAACCAATATATGTGACCCAATCATTCATTTACATAAATCATTCATTTACAGATTTGAGCAGCTGAACACAAGCCTGAGGAGGATACCTAACTGGGGACTGACGCTCAGGCTCTTGGGATAAGACTCAAGCTGTGTAGACTGCCACAGTTTACTGCAACATAAGGATAGTTGCTTCTGAAAAGTTGAAAGCTCATGAAGCAGTATGTGGAACACCTTCCACTGTATAAGGCGGGCAGGAACCATTCTTTTATATCTATAGCAGGTTCTGGAAACCCACTGTGAACAATGAAAACTGAGAGATTCCCCTTCTCACCAAAGCAGCATTGGTCTATTCTGTTTTTGACGTCCTAGAACCTAAGAGTAGCAAGCAGAGTCTGGAATCTGAGTCATCTGCCAACAAAACTGCCTTCAGAAATGGAGTGGACCCATCTTTTGTGCCTAGACTTGAACAGCTGAAAACGACCTTGAGGAATCCACAAATCCAGGAACAGCCACTGAGGCTTTGAAACAGTGTTCATATTGCTGTCTGACCTAACACCACGGATGATATGGATATTCTTTTGTTAGTTTTGCTGTTGTCATTTTTGTTTTTGACATTTAAGTGTAGTAAAGAATATCTTGTGTTTTTCCTGTTGTGTTAAAATCATCCCCTGGCACTGAAAGTCAGCAACCAACTCTTAAAGACTTGACATTTTCTACTCTATTAGGCAATCTCCTTTATATGGATATTCTTGCTGTCTGTTTCAGAGCACTATCACTTTGTAATTCTGTTTTACAAATGTAAATATGTTAACCAGTTGTACATATATTTTATGTGAAAAAAAAAGAATGGCTTCATAAAAACATCAGAGTAATAGCTCGTGCCCACTAACCAGGTCTAAGGATTCTGGGGATAATTAACAAATTGCACCACATTAAAACAGAAACTTTGGTTCAAGAAAAGGTACCATCAGAGTTGGGCATGGTGGTTTATGTCATTAATGCCAGCACTCAGAAAGCAAAGGCAGGTGTATCTCTGTGAAGTTGAGGCCAGTCTGGTCTACATAGTGAGTTCCAGGCCATCTGTGGCTATAGGGAGATCGTGTCTCAAAAAGACAAAACAAGAAAGAAAGGAAGAAAGAGAGATAGAAAGAAAGAAGAAAGAAAGAGAGAGAAGAAGGGAGGGAGGGAGGAAGGAAGGGAGGAAGGAAAAGAGAAAGAAAGAAAGAAAGAAAGAAAGAAAGAAAGAAAGAAAGAAAGAGAAGGAAAGAAGAAAGATAGAAGAAAAGAAAAGTCGCCATCAACAAAGTAAGATGTAGCAAGTGAAATGCGAAACATATTTACAGTGTAACTGACAAAGGAGTACTATCCAGTATGGACATATCTCTATGTAAATATGTAAATGTATGCATGTAAGTAAATAACTTCTATAGTTCCATCAGAAAATTCAGAAAATGTAACTGGAAAATGGGCAAGAGATCTAGCCAGGTAGTTCACAAATGCATACACTTTTAGCTATGTAAGGACTGTATCCACTGAATGGAGAAAGTTAGAGAGACTGGCAATGCCAAGTGTTCACAAAGACATGGAACAATTGGCATTCACAAATACATTTCTTTTTAAATTTCCAGGACCGATATATCTCCCGTATTCCTGCAATTATATTCTGAACTACTCCTACAGCAGAGCAAATGCACGTAACAGTAAACATGTACAATTAGCTTCGTCGCAGCACTCTGGTACTAGCCCAAAGCTGAAAACTGTGATACATTATCCAATGGAACATTTTGTAGCTAATGAAAAAGAAAGTTATACATGTAAGAATATGAAAGACTTTCATAATTCTAACAGCCAAAAGCTAGACAAGAAGAACACGCCACATGATGTTATTCATCCAAAAATAATAGTTGAAAATAACTACTAGGTTATGAATTAGGATGGCTAGATTGCCAGCTCTCTGGGAGAGGTAGAAGAGGGAATGAGAGTAAGAAATGTGATCTTGTCTTTAATCCGAGGGCTGGCTTCACAAGAGTGTCCACTTTGTAGAAATCTATCATCTTCATACTCATGATTCTATAGCTTTGTTTGTGCTTATTGAAGTTCATTAAAATTACTCTGAAAATTAACAGGGTGCAATCCACTATGTGTACCATAATATTTCTGCAGGAGTATTCCAGAGGTAGTCAGATCACACACAAGCAGAGAAGACCACCAGTAAACTTCTTATGACTGTGTAAATCAGCACTTTCACAACCACTAATCACAGGTCCTAACCATAGCCACTAACAACAGTCAGTTCCACTTCTCAGAGTTCCTATTTTCTGAAATACACCTAGAAAGCTATGACTAGCAATACCCCACAATGTGTAAGGTGTCCTATAGAACAGGCTGGCTAAAAGCTGACAGCAGCTCCTAAGCGGTCCAAATGCTCAAATTCAAAACAGGACAGACATTGCTGCTCAGTGGGTGTGAGCACAACGGCTCCAGGGGTACAGTGCTGAGAAAATACAACAGAGAGCTCACCTTGAAAAGCTCTGTGGGTTGTCAGCCATGGCTAACAAGCCTGTGGATGGAGGTACATGGCCATAGTGGTCCAGAGCACCCCCACCAGCATGCACCCTCACCCCAGCACCCCCACCAGCATGCACCCTCCCCCACTGGTATCCCCACCAACATGATTAGTGGTTGTGAAAGTGCTGATTTACACAGCACCAGCATGCACCCTCACCCCAGCACCCCCACCAGCATGCACCCTCCCCCACCGGTATCCCCACCAACATGCACCCTCCTCCACCTCTCTGCCTCCTTTCTCTTTGGATTATTTAAATTAGAACATTGAGACACTTGAGGAACCAAGATCAGCAAGAGGAGCAGCAAGGTGCTGTGATCAATCATGGCTTCAAAATGGAAGTCACAATGGCAGTTGCTTCTTTCATTCAGCAAGCACCTGTTGGATGCCTATCACAGGAGAGATTGGGTGTGCACGGGTAAACAGGGGAACTTGATTCTACCTTTATAGACTTGTGTAGCAGTCATGAACACTAGCAAAATAACTGAAAATTTATATTAACCTTAGTTTAGGGACTATTCTAAAGGAAAAATATATGTACAGCTGATGAAACAGAAACGTAGAAGTTTCAGAGAGCAACAAATTATATAACAAAATTAAGCCTTTTAGGGCTGGGGAGATGGCTCAGTGGTTAAGGTACTTGGGGAGCATGAGGACCAGAGTGTTACTCCCCAAAACTCATGTAAATGCTGGGTGGGACTGGATGCCTGCCTATAATTCCTTAGGTGTAGGGGTTGTGTTGTAGATGTACCAAATGGTGGATAGGCATGCCATGGTCACTTATGCTCTGCAGTTTGATCAGTTGTGGGCCTCTATAATAGTCTCCATCTGCTACAAAAAGAAGCTTCTTTGATGAGACTATGAGTGTTACATTTATCTGTAAATATAAGGATAAATATTTAAAAGGGGAGGAGGTACATGACCATAAGGAAAGAGTCTTCAAGGCTCCTGGGACCTTGCTCATTTGAACTTACAGCAATGGTAACAGCAAGCACAAGACCCATGCAAACTAAGTTAGACAAAAAACAGTCTAGAACTGGGGAAATAGGGGAATAGGCAGGAGGCCACAACTTTGGAGAGGAACTGTTGGAAACTGATCACTGGTGGGTCAGGGAGGATTGATATTCTTTAAGGGAATGACACTAGACAGGCTGACAGCCTCCAGTGGAGAACTCACACGGAGGGACATCTGGATTCACAAACTTGACTGGATAGGCCCCAACATATATGAAAAAATGCATGAAGTCCTGTGGGTGGGGTATGGGGTTTATGGATAGGGAAGTCGGGGGCTAAATACGATTAAGATGGATTGGATGAAATCTGCAGAAATTCAATAAATACATTTTTTAAAGTATATGTTTAAATCTACAGTGCAAAGAAATAATTTTCTAACAAGGAGAATGGACATCAGGTGACTCTCAGCAATGAAACTCCATGGCTGTGTGGGAATAAATTTCAAATATCAAACAAGTGAGTCATCAGTTTCAACATGAAAGAACACAGGGGCTCTGCCTAGCAAACTCATGGCTCCTTGAGTAAAGTGTTGGGCATTCTCAGATGAAATGAAGACTAGCTACAGTGACTTCAATAGAGACTCTGAAACAGAGAGGCCCTGGTTAAAGAATTTGGAATAAATAAAAAATCCACTAACATGTTGAGCTAAGAATTACTACTGGAGGAAACATATTGGCAGAACAGAATGTCAGTCCTTGACAAAGGAAAAAACAATACAAGTGAAAAAAGCCAAGCGGTATAGGGGGTATGCTCATCCTATGGAAAAGTATTATGTTTATAAAATCATTCTCCCAAACAAAACTGAAAAAAAGAAAAGAAATTACATTGGTTTAGTGAAGTGGCAGTAGTAGGTTCTCTAGAGTCTATGATCTCTCCACTCGTGGGCACTTGGCTATGTTTATAGCACCAGGCGTGGACTTCCCCCTATTGAACAGACTTTAAATCCAACTAGACAGCTGTTGATTACCCACTAGATAAAAGTGTCATTGTTGTACCAATAGAGATAGTTTGCTGGGTCAATCATTGTTGGAGTTCACAGACTTTACAGCTGGGTAGGACTATTGATTGTTTTTCTCTCTTGATAGCTTGCATAGCAACTTCTATGAGAACTAGTCCTCAGGAAAGAGGCTTCCAGGTCAGTTCATTTTAATTGACCCAAATCTGGTGTCAAAAGTGTATGATGTCTTCAGCAGTAGGATTATATCTTTAAGTTCTGGGAGGAAACCAAGGGAAATAGCATCTGTTATTTTGGGAGACTCTTGGACTACCATGAGCAACAACTTAAAGGGATGTTTCCCATGCCTTGCACTTGGAACTTTGTTAGATGACCTTCAGCTGTATATATGCATTCACAAATGCACAAATATATTATATGTGTATTTTAAAGTAAGCTTATTGTGATGGCTAATCCTGGGTGTCAACTTGATTGGATCTGGGATTAACTGAAATGAAAGAGATCTTCTTGATTGGATCATCTAAAGCCAGAAGACACACCCTAAATGTGGTTGTTACCTTCTGATGGCAGCTGGTATAAAAGACCAAGGCAGAGGAGAACGCCAGACTTCTTGCTGCTTGCCTTCTCTGTTGCTAGTGAATTCATCTCGCTGCTGTAGACTGAAGACTAGCTGATCTTTTGGAATTGTCAGACCTTCAGCGCCAGATTGGGACTACTGAGACATCCAGCCTTGTGGACTGAGCGACTATGGATTCTCAGCCTCTCCAGTGCAGTGCAGCCATTGTTGAACTACTCAGACTCCATCCTGTGAGCTAAGCTGATAAATATATATATATTCATTCTACCGGTTCTGTTTCTTTAGAGAACCATGACTAATACACTTATGAAATAATACATTTTCCTATGCTTTTTCAGACATCCTTAGTATTATTTTCTCTCTCATCTTCCCCTCCCACTATATTATACTTCCTCTCCTCTGCCCATTTAAAGTCCCTCCATTTTCCCATCCCCCCTTGATGGAGCTTATGTCCTACTATCCCTCTCTAAAATCCACACATGAGAGATTATTTGTTTTTCTGCATCTTGGTTACCTCACTCAGCATGGTGTTTTCCAGTTCCATCCATTTGCCTGCAAATTTCATGATTTCATTTTTCTTTACAGCTGTATTGAATTTCATTGTGTATAAGTAAGACATTTTCATTATCTATTCATCAGCTGAGTGAAATTTAAGTTGCTTCCACTTTCTAGCTGTTGTGAAAAGAACATCAACAAACTGTGGCTGAACAAGTATCTCTGGGGTAGGATAGCAAGTCCTTTGGGTATATGTCATGGAGTGCTATACCTAGGTTCATGATAAATCTATTTTTGTTAATTTGTTTATATGGAAATCTCCACACTGATTCCCATAGTGTCTGCACCAATTTGCAATCCCACCAGCAGTGAATGAGGATTCCCTTTTCCCCACATTCTTGCCAGCATTTGGTGTCATTTGTTCTCTTGATCTTAGACAATCTGAGTGGTATAAGATGAAATCTTAAAGGTTTTAATTTTCATTTCTCCAATTGATAAGAATGTTGAACAACTGTAAAGATGTTTTGTGGCTATTTTTATTTTGCCTTTTGAGAATTCTTTGATTAGATCTGTAGCCCATTTTTTTAATTGGATCATTTGTTTTCTTGTTTTTGGAGTTCTTTGTTTATTCTGAATATTAACCCTTTATCAGATGTATACTAGTGAAGATTTTATCCCATTCTGTGGGCTTCCTCATCACTTGATTATTTCCTTTGCCCTATGGAAGGTCTTTTTATTTTACATTTTTAAGTTTAAAGAGGTCCCACTTGTAAATTGTTGGCCTTAATTCCTAGTGACTGATGTCTGATTTTAAAAAGTCCTTTCCTGCCTATGTTTTCTTCTAAAAATTTTAGCATTCCACATTTCAGATTGATGTCTTTGATCCATTTGGAGTTGATTTTTGTGCATGGTAATGGATATGGGTCTAATTTCATGCTTCTATGAAATCCAGTTCTTCCAACACCATTTACTGAAGAGGCTGTCTTTCCTCCAGTGTGTATTTTTTGCATCATTGTCAAAACTAAGGTGGCTGTGATTTCATAACCCATGTTTGGGTCTTCTATTTTTGTTCTGTTGATCTACATGCCTGTTGTTATGCCAATAATGGTGTTTTATTACCACAGCACTGTAACATAGCTTAAAATCTGCATAGTAATCCCTTAATCATTATTCTTTTTTATCAAGACTGCTTTGGCTATCAAGGGTCTTTTGTATTTCCATATGAATGTTAAAATAGTGTTTTTTTTCTATTTCTGTGAAGACTGTCATGTGGCTTGTGATTGTGATTACACTGTATCTGTAAATTGCTTTTGGTAGGGTTATTTTTTTCTTGATATTAATTCTTCAAAATCATGAACATGGATGCTCTTTTCACTTTCTAGTAACTTTCTCAATCTCTTTCCTCCAAGATATAAAGTTTTCATTGTAGAGGTCTTTCACCTTCTTGGTTTATTTCTAGATATTTTCTTTCAAAGGTATTTTATTTTATTAAAAAATTTTTTTTTTGTCTTTTTGAGACAGGGTCTCCCTATAGCCCCAGCTGGCCTGGAACTCACTATGTAGACCAGGCTGTTTTCAAACTCACAGAGATCTGCCTGTCTCTGCCTCCCAAGTGCTGAGACTAAAGGGTTATGCCACCATGCCTGGGTATTTTAAATAGAAGTATTTCCATGATCTCTTCTTTTGCTTCTTTGTCATTGGTATAGAAAAAAAAAAAGCTATCAATTTCATTTTATTTTATCCATATGAGAGTTTTGCCTGTATATATGTAAGTGCACCCATGTCGTGCAGTGCCCACAGAGGTCACAGGAGCCTGTTGAATCCCCTGGGACTGGAGTTGCCAGATGGTTATTAGCCATTATGTCAGTGCTGGGAACTGAACTCAGGTCTTCTGCAAGAGCAGCCAGTGCTCTTAACTACTGAGCCATCTCTCCAGCCCCTAAGGCCACTGATTTTTATAAGTTAATTTTATACTTTACCACAGTGCTGAAAGTGTTCAACATTTTTGAAAGTTTGCTGGCATATTTTAGGGGATTTATGTATAATATCATAACATCTGCAAATAGGAATAATTTAATTTCTTACCTAATTAGTGTCCCTACAATTTTCTTCTCTTGTCTTATTGCTGTAGCTAGAATTTCAAGCCCTGTATTTAAAAGGAGTGGGAATAGTGAACAGCCCTGTCATGTTCCTGATTTTTAATGGGAATGCTTTCAGATTTCCTCCAGTTAGAATGATTGTAGCTGTGTGTTTGTCATATATAGCCTTTGTTTTGTTGAAGTATGCTCCCTCCAGACCTAGTGCTTCTAGGACTTTTATCATGAAGGCATGTTTGATTTTGTCAAGTCCTTTTCTATATCTATTGAAACGATCATGTGGTTTTTGTCTTTAAGTCCACTGATATGATTTATTACATTTATTGACTTATGTATGTTGAATCATTCCTGTATCTTTGGAATAAAGCCAACTTGATGATAGCAGATGCTCCTTTTGATAGATGCTTCTTCTGTTTTATCTTTAAATCCTGATATTCTGTCTTCTACTTGAGCCCTACTGGCAAGACTTTTCCCTGAATTTTCCAGTTGAATCATTGAGTTTTCCTATTCCATTTTCATTTCAGCTTGAATTTTCTTTGGTATTTCTGTTTCTCTACTGAATTCACTTTCCCAATCCTGAATTGTCTTTGTCATTTCATTCAGCTGTATGTTTGTATTTTCTTGAGCTTCATTCAGGAATTTATTCTTATTCTCTTTGAGTTCATTGAGGTGTTTGTGTGTTCTTTAAAATCCTTAAATTTTTTATCATGTTTATGATTGTTCTTTGCGGTTCTGTATCTTGGGGCTCCTCTGAGCGGTTCTCTTTGTAGAACGTTTCTATAGGACTGGTGAGATTTGGTGGGTACATATTGTCTTGGCTTTGCATATTCTTTGCATTTTTGCAATGTGACCTGGGCATATGGACTTCTTTTGTTGGTTGTGTATCTGATATGAAATTCTAGCCTGCCTTTGTTTAGTGGAAGTTTGGTTCTGTTTTTGATATTGTCCTAGCTTGTTTTATTTGAGATGTGGGATGAAAAGTTATTTGATCAATTCTTCAGACTCTCAGTGTTAACTTTTTGTTGAAGAGACAGGGTTGATTTGATTCTAGGCTGGCACTCAAACTGGGCAATCAAAGCTAGACCTGGGAGTGTGACGATGGTGACCATGGGGATGAGCTTCTGGCTACCTCACCAGGCTAGTCTGGAACTTAAGCTGAGACTAAGCCTGGAAGTGTAGAGGCGACACTGAATTGGGCCTCACATTATTTGCAACAAGGTCTCTCATAGGCGTGGAGCCCATCAAGTAGTCTAGGCTGGATAGCCTGTGAGCGCGAGGAATTTTCCTGTTTCTGCTTCACCAGGACAAGTGCTGCAGGTACACACCTCTGCACCCTGCTTTTGACATGTGTGCTGGAGACCCAGTTCAGTTCTTTGTGAATATTTACCTGACTAAATCGTTCCCTCAGCTCCAAATTTCATTTATATATAAAAAGACTTGCATATTTGCATCAGTAGACAGAAAAAGGTGATTAAAATGATGTTTAAAAAATGAGCCTCTCCCTTTTACTAGTCCTGACCCTAAGATAGGATCCGCTCCTGGCTCCTGGCTGGTGTTCTTCATGGTGCGGGGCTGGCACTGGTTAGCCACTGCAGTCTCTGTTAGTCTCTAACTTGTGCAGCTTTGCCCACATTTGGTTCTCCCAGTAATGAAAATAATGAGGGATACCACATCAGGGTACAGTAAGTCAAGTAAAGACATTTAGCCTTCCATACTTTGACCAGGGCTCAGGCTCTTTCAGAACTGAACTGACTCCTTCAGTCCCTTTCTCCAGGGCTTCATATTCCCAGAAAACAAATTTCTAACATCATGTTTCTATAATTTATCTTGCTTAAGGTAAATTTCATTGAATTAATGCAGGAAACCAAAAGATTTATTTCCAGGTTTTGTGCATTAAGTGAAAGTCTATTAAATCCTTTGTTCAAACATGATATTAAAACCTTGATCTCTTCATTATATCACTATGAGTAAATTTGCTCTACTGCTTTTTTCTTCCTTTACGAGAAACAATCCCACTCTTCATTAGAAAAATTTTGCACAAAGAATCCGGTAAAACTATGCACTACGGGCTGGGTGTGTGGCATGTGGTTGTAATCCCCCTACTTGGAAGTCTGAGGCAGAAGGATAGCATGCTTCCAGCTTATTGGACTTCAAGGCTGGGTTGGATAACTTAGCAAGTCCCCGTCTGAAAACAAGAATAATAAAATTAAAAGGGGCTGGTCACAAAGCTCATTGGTAGAGTGCTTACCTAGCATGTGCAAGACCCCAAAATTCAATCCCCGGCATCATAAAAAACAAAGAAACCACAAAGAAACTCTGAGTCAAAACTCCTTACAAAGCCATCATGGGATGTTGGCTTTTCTGACAATCCTATGACACAGGACTGTAGACCAGTGACACTGATTACTGACAGTACATTTAGACAGCTTATATAAACGCTCTGTGCCTGTGCCTTCCCACAGAAAGCAAAGGTGGTAAGGCTTATAGAAGCGTGAGATTGATTAAGAGTGTTCACAGCAAGGCTGCCATCTAAAAGCTCTTACTGACTGGGCAGCAAGCCCTTGGGATTCTCCTGTCTCTATTCCAGAGAGCAAGGGTTACAACTGGGCACAGACTTTCCTGGATTTATGTGAATAATCGGGATCCAACTCACATCCTCATTATTACACAGCTATAACTTTACCCACTGAGCCACCTCCTAGTCCTAGTCCTTAAGAATTATTTCAGACAGAAAACATGACTGTGCATGAAACATCTGTTATTATTAGACAAAATAATTGACAAGACCCATGTCTGAGACTGTATAACAACTCACATGCTACGAAGTTTCTAGACCAAAGGCTTTGCATGACTGGAGCCCTGTGTGCATTCTTGTCAAGGAAGGGCCTGGAGTCAGCAGCAGAGACAAAGAACCCCTACAGGGTTGTTAGAGGTACATAAAGATACAGCTCGTAGCTCCACATAGATGTGAATTTCCCTTTAGGCTGCATTACAGAAGAAGGGACATGTATGGTTGGGCGGTGAATATTGTCCACTACAGCGCAGGTACAGATCTGAGAAGCCGCTGTTTCCCATTAGTCATCTCTCCTGAAGCAAGAGAAGAAAGGCAGATGTTTCATAACAGTTTTCAAAATATGTTCTGAGAACAGATTTGCTCCCTCAGCCTTGACTTTCAACTAGCAAAAACTTCAAAGTTTACTTAATATGGGAAAAACTACATCTCTGTATAGAGGACAGAGTTCACAATGTTCAGAAGTTTCTTAAATGAAGTCCTAAAGAAAGTCAGCTGTTCTAATTTTCCTGAAATTACTGGGTTATCTGTTGGTTCCCAGCTCTATTTCCTGCTTTCTTCTGCATTGTTGGGATCTGCATTTACAAGGAAGGGAGCAAGTGTTGGAAACTGGAGGGTCAAAGAGTACAGAACCCACTGAACTTTGAATGGTATCCTTTCACACAGTGACTGCAAGCCCATGGGAAAATCCTTCCTCTCATGTCCTGCCTCCCAACGCACAGTCCAGGAACAGGTGTAGCCTGTCTCTTGCTGCACAGCCCCCTCTGGAAGCAGCACTTGGCAATGGTGGTGGTTTTGTTGTTGCTAATTTCTGGGATGTCCCACAGTGACTAGGTCCCTAGCTCATCTCAACCTGTGTCAACAAGTCCCCAAACTGAAGCCCTACTTTTCTTCTCTATTGTTCTGTTAGAACCCAGATAATGTTTGGAGTATTTTCCAGTGTGTTTAGCAAATGAAAAATGTTTTATAACTTGAAAGCTCTTATCATCCTTCCTGGGGACAGTTTGTGCTTTGGAAAGTTTCTAAGTGATTCAGAAAATAAAACAAATCTGGATAGGTGAAGCATTTTGGAAATGTACCTACATTTACAATTATATATTTTGTTCTGGCTGAATATTTCCCTTTATGGAATTAAGCAGTTGCTCAATAGATTCCATCTCACTTGGTCTTATGTAGCCTGTGCCTTTGTCTCATTTCAAATAATGGCTTTTCCCAAAGGAAGCGTCTCCTTTCAGGATCTCATAATAAGCTAATGGACTGCGTGATCAATGCTGTGTGCGGTGGAACATTAGAAATGTGCCATAAAATATGGAAAACAATTTAGCCACTCTCTAATGCAGGCAATTCTTGTAAAAACTATACATGAAAAACATGTACCCAACCATTTCTTCATGCCTCACGACAAGATTAGATGCAATAAAAACCTTGTCTTAGCAAATCAGCATGTTAGAAAATGCTGTCAGCAATAACTTTGCAAAGACATGTCCATTACCAAAGGGGGGCATTATCCTAAATTCACTCTCATTCAAGATTGATGTCTGCTATAAGCCGCCATCTGTCTCGAGCTTCTCTGCTATCACAAGGCTGTCACTGCACAGTGGGGACGCTTTGAGGCTTCCTGCTCTTTTTGCCACTCTTCCCTTTGCAGATTTGAAAATGAACAGGCATTTGTCAGAACAAAGCAACCAAGTCTGACTGACCATCACAAGTGGGAGGATGAAGCCTGAGCCAAGGTTCGTTTTCCTCAAGTAAAGGTGCAGAAAGCATTAAAGGAATGATTTAGCTGTGATTATCTCAGCAATTCATGTTAGTGTATCATCAGCTCTTTGGTGACAAGAAAATAGTTTTATCACATCTGGTCAGTTTCACAAATTCCCCAAACTAAATAATTTAGTGACATTTTATCAAGAAAATCAGGATCTTCTTCATTTGAATATTTTTTAAGGATGATGCAATGGATGGACTGACTGCCTCATGACTGTTTACTGAAGAGAACAGTGGTCTCCCTCTCTGCCCCCCTTTCCTTAAGACTCAACTTGTCAGTTCCAATAAATGCTTTTTCATAAATTATATATTAATTGCACACATATATGTTAATGCTTACATTTATCACACATAAAATAATTGTTACTCTATAACAAGTGGTTGATTAAAAGTAACTGTACATAGTTTTCTGTTTTCTGAATGTTCTATGATGAATCATTTACTCAGATAATAAAACACACTAAAGGCATAAAAAAAAATAACTGTACATAGAATGTAAATAGTTTTGTTGACATATTAGCCTATGAGCCACCTCAGTGAGATGCTAGGCTAGATGTAGGGCAGCAAGGAGATGTTAGGAATCCTATGGTGATTTGAACTGACTGTTTAGGGAGGGGTTGGCAGGTCAAATACAAGATGCCCAGTCAAATAGACTGAAACTATTATTACTAATTGACCCGGAATTCAAACTTGATTAAGCATCCTGAGTTATTCATTCATTTATTTGTTGGGTAAATTTATCAACACTAACTTTGTCAAATCATCTGAGTCTATTCCTAAATTTTTCCTACTTTTTTCCTGAAAATATCTTCTGTCATTCTGCTGGGTAAAAATGTTATTTAGTTTAGGGAATTTGTGAAATTGTCCAGATTGGCTGAAAAATGCTTTCTTGTTACAAACTGGTTGATAAAGCCCTTGGATGAGCCACTGTGAGGTAACATCACCCACTTGATGCATTCTGTATTTCCACTCTCACCTCACCAAGCCTATATTGTATATGATCACAGGACCTACATAGAAAGCCAGATCTTTTGTGGTGATTTCTTTAAATGGTGTTGCTTATAGTGGGATCAATGTTTCCATCTTCCTCTTACCTTGGACCTGTCTTAACAGGACACCACAAAGGCAGTCTTCGTGATTCACTTAAACTGACTGTGTGCACGCACATGCAGTATTGACTGGGCTGGCTTATTCTCCAGTCATTTCTTCAGTGCCTAACATGTCTTAGACACTGGACTCTGTTTATGGTATTAGGAAACATAAGATACAATTCCACGTCCTTTAGAGGTAAACCAACTTTTTTTTCTGTGATTAATTTTATTTTCAAAGTTATAGAAAGTTTCCAATTCTCTCCTTTTTCTGACAACCACAAAAGTTCAATGCTAAATTGAAGTTTACATTAGTCACTGTGTGTCATATGAAATATAAAATAAAATGTCTTTTCTTTAACATGCAGCTAAAAAGATTATCTATCTAATGCATAAATGTTGTCTACACATGCCAATGGTAATATTAATCATGTCTGAAGAATCATCAAGAGCACAGAGGTGAATATGCATCGTGGATAGAGATGAATTTGGATTCCAATTCCATGGCCACCACTCTCTAACCTTGAGTAAATTGTGTCACCTTTTTAAAAAAAATTTATTGATTTTTTTGTGTGTGTGTATTTCATACAGAACATCCCAATCTTATTCACCTTTATACCCACATCCCAAATGGCACCTTCCCATAGCCCTCCCCCACTGGAGCCCACACATTTTGTCATCCCTGTTATTGCCCACTGTGTTATTAGTGCCCCAGCCGTTCTCCAGTGCTAGCCCATCCATTGAATCTAGTCAGCCTATCTAGAGTCCCTTGTTTTAGGAAGATCAGCTCTTCCTCATCTAGCAGCAATCAGTTGCCAACATTCCTTTAGATAAGATTTGGGTGTGCTGTTCATTTTTCTATGCTGGGATACTGTCTGGGAGTCTTTTGGGCTACCCTGGCCAATAACTCAAAGGAAGGTATCTCCTGTCTGGCATTATTTCTTGTTAAGTACCCTTTAGCTGTATACATGGACTCTTAAAGAATTATACTGATGACTTTAATCTTTGGTTATACTTTCCTTTTGGGTGACCAGATTAGTATATGCCTCAAAGTATGTCTGTTAAACATCCAAGAAGGTTAGTTCTACCAGTATGGTACTTTTAATTACCATGTGCTATGTAGATAAAACTTGGGCAAAACCTAAATGTTCTCCAATAAACCTTGACTAGACATTTATTATGTTCCTTGAGCTAGTTCTATGTATAATCTGTCAGGTAGGTTGTTGGACTAATATGGTTCCCTCTAGTTTCTTTAAAAGTAGCTAGGCATTATTTCTCTCTCTTACTGTCTAATCCTTCCACCATGAAAACCAACTTTTTAAAATGACTGTGTGGCCCTACATGTCTGATCCCATGTCAGTCATGAAAATGTACTTTGTTGTTACCAGTCCATATCTGAACTGACCATTTCCACTGTTCCTTTAAATCATATTGTCCAATACCATTAAAAATCAGCCACAAATCGAAAATTCTGTAATCCTTCCTATACTTATCCGGTATTAGTTCTCTCTCTCTGTCACACACACACACACACACACACACACACACACATATATTGTTTTTTGGGACCAGGTCTCCCTGTAACCCAGCTGGCCTGGAACTCTGTGTAAACCAGGCTGGCTTTGATTTGCTTGCCTCTGCTTCCCAAGAGCTGGAATTCAAGGTGTGCACCACCAAGCCCGGTGCCTTATTAGCTCTCTTACTTTTCCCTTTGGCATTTTCCATTAAGAAACTCTAGCTCGATCATCTTCAAATTCCAAATTTAAAAGTGGAGAAACAGATTTGGAGAACCTTAACCTTAACAGAATAATTTGAAATAAGTGTTTACAAGTTACAGTCTAGGATTCAAACCATGAGTCCTCTTAGTACTTTTGCTTAGTATTTTTGCTTACATTACATTTTTGTTTCTGAATTCCCAAGGCACTGTGTTTGCCTGTACATTGCTAACATCCTAAGCATAGTGAGTAAACCTCTTCCTCATTTGTCTTTCACTTCTATAAAGATAAAGGCCTGAAACTGACACTGTATAAAACAAATTGTGTGCTTCCTCTCAAGTCACCAAATTTGAATGAGAACAGTTAAACATGCTTCTGGATTCCAATGTTTTGGACTAAAATGCAAAACAATCTGATTGAGCCTTCGGCATTTGTATGGAATCAACACTTGCCAAACGTCCTCAGATCCTCACCAGGCAGAGCAGTTCACACATTTTGTTCATTGTTGCTCTGAGAAGATTTTCTGGATATTCTTCTCCTAATTTTTCTTTCTCTCACCACTTGGCTTCTCCATGTTTATCCTGAACCCTTAGTGACACAGTTAGACCAGAAACTAACATGCGGAGACGGTTTAAGAGGTGAAATCATAAAAATATCTAATATTTTAAGTTTTTTTTTTTGAACTTTAGAAACATTATTCAATCCTTTGGGGGTAATACTATACCTAATGAGTATATATGGTCCAGGAAACTTTCTGTCTTATATGTACACAATGCTAATAGCAGGTAATTAGTAGAGTGGATGGACTAAAATACGGATCCCTGAGTTCCTATTATAGCTCTGCCTCTAACAAGCTGTGTAATCTCAAGTAAATTTTCTCGTCTTCAGCTACCTTAATTCCAACACAAAGGTGATATTGAATTAGCTGTAAAATCCCTCAGTTGAGAGACCTCATGGGCTTGTGTCATGAATATTTTGGTGACTGCTTTTCTCTGTAGCTTTAAAGCTATGTAGTTCATGGTGCTGAGTACTGTATTAATGGCTTCCTTTGCTAGTGGGAAGTACATGCCAATTTCCCTTCATGAGTGATCTGCATTTCCATTGTAGGACAACAATGGTCTGTTCCCAGTGGCTCACAGAGTGCACTATGAGCTTCGCTTTCTTGAAGGACCCTGTGTTCTCATTGGCAGAGGCCTCACCATCTTCTGCCATCAGAGAGATGGATTTCCTTCACAGTTCTGGGTCAGAAGTACAGGCATTCATGAGATCTTAGCTATGTCACTACATGAATTAAAGTGGAATAATGAATTTGTGCTCTGTTCCATGGCTTTAAGCTAGATTTGACCTTTGAGTCACGTTTAACAGAGTGCAGTCATAGGTCAAAAATCAGAAAGGTTTAAGTAATGTTCTCTTCTATCATGAAAAACTGACTTAATCCAATTTGATTTTATGTGGTTCTCATAATTTAGACTACTCTGAAATATCACTGTGAGTTACAGAAATCTGTTAAAATATGAAAACATAATTTGCAATGGAAATTTTCACAAAATTTCAATGTGTGCCATATAAATGAGGTTCATTTAATAACTATATAATATATCCCACATCTATAGGTGTGATTCTGTTTTAGGGCCTGGAAATAAGAATTAAATCATCAAGGAATGAATTATTTTAATACATTTAAAAATTTTTTAAAATTTTATGTAGATAAGTGTATTTCCTGCATGTGTGTAAGTACACCCATGTCGTACAGTGCCCCAGTGCCCTGGAAGGTCAGAAGGCATCAGATCCCCTGAAAGTAGAGTTAGAGACAATTGATAGCCACCATGTTGGTGCTGGGAATCAAGCCCAAGTCCTCTGTAAGAGCAGTCAGTGCTTTAAGCCACTTAGCGATGGCTGCAGCCCCAGGAAAGAAATTACTTTGAATGCATCAAGAGGTTTCTTTATGCATGAGAACATCTTAGAAATTCTGTGTAATAAAGAGCTATTTTAAAAAAATATTTTATTTATCATTTTTATTTTGTATGTATGAGTGTATTACCTGCATGTGTGTAAGACTTCCTGTGTTATGAAATGCCCTTGGAGGCCAGAAGAAGGCATCAGATCCCCTGGAACTGGAGTTAAGGACAATTGTTAAGCCCTGTGTGGATGCTAGAAATTGAACCTGGGTCAACTGCAAGATCACTCAGTGCTCCTCACTGCTGAACATCTCTCCAGCCCCATAAAGAGCTATTTTTATATCATGATAAATTCTCTATGTTCAATTTACTTGTTTCAGACAAGTGTGTCCTGTGCCACTTGTTTCAGGACCAGAGGGCTCATTATTGTCCTCTTTTGAGCTCTTCCAATGTGTTTCTCTCCACTTCTGCCTTTATTTCAAAGGGGCAGGAAGACTTTCATTATATTTCTTAAAGTTAGTTTAGACTTTGTAGATGATTTGGAGTAACCGCCAGAAAATAAACATTTTAATATTTTTATAAACATTGACCATCACTTATTTATACCACGTTGAGAGTAACAGAGTCTGTGTCTTTACTGGGTCTTTACAAAGCTGCTCATCTCATCAAGAGTGAGTAGGAAGGAACTAGTGAGTGAAGGACATCGTACACTCTTGTGACACCTGTGTATTGAGCAGTGCTCATTTTAAGTATGTGGTACTGGGGGTTTCCTACTAAATTATACCATCCGAGCATGTTCTACTCATCACAAAAAATTCAACAGACTCTAACATCATTTAACAGTGTAATACGCAACTACCCCATTTTGTACCGTTGAATTAGGAATTGCATTATTTATGTATGACAACTTAAAATTATTATTATGTGTTATCATAAATGACAAAAAGCAAAAATCTTCCTAGATTATTCTTGTATGCTAACAGGTTATTATATATAGATAGATATTAAAAAATATCAATTTTTGGTTTTAATATTATGAACTAATTTTTATCAAATTTAACCATTGTATGTTTTTGAAAACCAGTCAACTACTAAATTTATTTTTAGATACCCCACAAAAGTTAGTGCAAAAGAGATCATTTTCCAAATATAGTAAAACATCTTGACAAGAAAGAGTGACATACACTGTAGTTGGGGAGGTCCAAGTCTAAGGGGAGGCTTTATTGGACTATTCTATTTTATGTGGTAAAGTCAGCCTGAGCAAATTCATGAAGGGTGTATCACAGAACAAGAGGCGATTAGAGACTTGAGAAGGAAAACAAGCCGAAGTTGGATCAAGTTCCTGTACTAATTGGGAAGAAAATGAGATCATAGGTCAAGAAGGAGTATCAGGTTTGGGAGGATAATTAGGTGAGAAGAGGATTTTGAGCTAGAGAGAAAACCTGGCTCTAGCACAAGTCCTGCTCCAAATAGGCCAATGGCTGAGTTTATAATTTCATATTCTCTGTAATCCCAAGGCACAGAAGGATTTGTTAGCAGAAGCAGAGGACACAGATTTCCATGCTTCTCAAAGAACTCTTCTTAACTATCCAGTGCATGAACAGAGTGATCTCGGGAGATATTGTTTCTAGTCTTTGTCATAGTCCCAGGAAACCTGCTTGACACACTGTCATGAGAAGATCCAAACATGGAACAACAAAGAAAGGCTTTTGCCTTTAGCATGCATGCTCAGAAGGTCAGTTAAGGAGCACCTAGACTTCCTGAGTTGAATAGCTTTCTGTAGTGCGCAAGAAAGGAAATACAAATTAAGATTTCATTAGAATGACAAAGGTGACATAGTAACAGTCGAAGGGAAAATAATAAGGCTAGAAAGAAAATGATGAGGTGAGAGAATCCAATCGAAAGGTTCAGTGTCTGTGGAGAGAATAGGAGTTATCTCAGAAAGGACCTTCACTCCTCTTCCTTCCTGTCAGTTGTACTCCCAACCTGTTATTCCTTACCCTGACTGACAAGTGTCTGGTGTTTTCCAAGAACTTATATGGTGAATTTATCCAAAAGTAACCTGGGACAATGCACTACTTGTGAATCAAATCAGTTTAATTATATATTTGATTTGAGGCTCTAGAGAAAACCTCATAGTATTGTCATGAATAGTGTCTATTGAAAAGATAGATCCTCTCACTCTCCTCCCCAGAATCTGCTGCATTTCTTTAAAATTTTAAAAACAACATCAATTCATATATCTGTGTGTGTGTGTGTGTGTGTGTGTGTGTGTGTGTGCCCAAGAACGCTTGTGGAAGTCAGAGGACAACTTGCAGAATTTGGCTCTATTCTTCCATGATGTCGGTTCTGGGGGATCCAATGCAGGTCATCGGGCTTGCAGAGAAGCACCTTACCCTTTGCACTATCTCCCTGGTCCATCTGTGCTTCTTGGCAAGTTCTTTAAAGTAAATTCCACATGTTTTAAAAGTTAAATGGGAATCTAAAAACACAAACAAAATCTGAAAGTTAATGCTAAAGCAATGTAACAGTTATATAAGAGATTAAAATTCGTTGGATGTATTTCTAAGTTTAAATTTCTTCCTGACTTTGCATCAAAATGAATTTGAGTAGATTCATTCTTCAATCACTGATGCAGCCTTAAAGAGCATTCCAGATCCCAACTGAGATCAGAAATAGCAAGAATAAAGTGCAGTCATGAGGTGGTTGCAGGAAAATTTCAACCAATAAAAAAAGTACATAAAAGTCTTTCATCAAGGGTGTGTATACCTAAAATATTTGCCTGTGGAGTCTGAGATGTGTGGAAACAAAACTGAAGATAAGACAGGCCTTTACCCTCCTGTATCATTAATAAGAATTTAGGTAAATACTTCAACTAAGAGAGCTAGGTTTTTCCTCTAATGGAGATAAAATTTGATAATATGCAGACCCCAATCAGTCTAATTTTGCAGATAAAATATTTGGTCCATAGAACAAAAAGCTGTAGATAAATCATGTGCCTTGTAATATGTGACCCTTGTAGCCACAACCCTAGAGATACCATTTGTCATTCTTAAACAAATACTTTAATAGGCGGATAAGAGAAAGCACATTTTTTTTTTGTAGTAGAAATGTACTAGGGTCTGAGCACACAGACCAATGCAAAATGAGGGATGGTACATACAGCAAATTTGTCTTGATTTACTGCAGAAATAAGCACATATTCGAACTATAGAGTGCTGGGATTTTCTATAGACTAAAAGCATTTTTTCCCTAGCAAATACATGTGCCTGTGGGGGAAGAGGAACATTTTATAGGAAAAATGAGTTGAGTCTCCCCCATCCCCCTCTCTCCTATTCTGTTCTGCAAAAACTCTATCCTTAATCCAGTAAATGAGAGAATTTCTTTGTGATAGTTACAATAATAGGAAATTTCCTGTCTCTTTAGAGGTGATGTGGGATGTGAGTGCAAGATGAAAGAAAGAAGATGGCAGATGGAAGCCATTCTGTTTTTAGCACACTTATCAGACATCACCTAATGTCCATTACTGTATAATGTCTATGTACAGTCACTACCATGATCCCTTAAACAGAGGCATTTCCTGCAGATAGGACTGATTCTCGTAATGTGCTAAAAGGAGCACTCTTTCCTTCACCATTGAACATCTAATTAGCATTTCCCCCATGGTGTAATACAGTCTTGTTCATCAAAAGAATGCTTGAAAAACACTTGTAAATTAGATCGGAGAGACTGCCAAGCCAAACTCTTTCTCTCTGCTGCTTTGGTGTCATATTTTCTTTTAATGAAAGTAAAAGCAAACAGTCAGGTTTTTATTTTGAATAATTCAGATGAATTTGTTAGTGTCTCAGAAGGGTTGCTTCATTAAACCCACACCTAACTCAGGGACCAAATATTTAACAGCTTGATGTCTTGATTGCACGCTCTTTGGTACTCTGAAAATGACCATCACAAATGAAGAACATTGTTAGGATCATTACCTTTGATAGCAAAGAGCACAATTGCTACTCCCAAGAACACTCTTTCCAGCCTGTCTTGATGCTCAGCTTTCAAGGGTAGCTGTGGTCAGTCTACTAGGAAGTGTGGCTCCAGAAATCACAGTGTTTATCTTGCAAGCACAGGATCTGGGAGATTATAACACCATTAAGTAGACTGATGATGCTCTGTTATGAGGCAACACTTCATCATCTGAACTCAGTAGAGAAGCCACAGTTCTTCCTGTCTTATAGGTGATTTTCCTCACATGTTCTTACACATCTGTTCTACCTTACAATGAGCTATTCTCAAAATCTCTTCCAGAATTGGTTCTTCTTTTAGTATTGATTTTATTTTTAATTCCTGTGCATGAATGTGTGTCTATGTGTATGTATGTGCATGTGTGTTGAAGTACCAGTGGAAACCAGAAGAGGGCATCAGATTCCCTAGAACTGGAGCAACAGGAGATTGTGCACCCCACAACATGGGTGCTGGGACTAAAGTCCAGTCCTTTGAAAGATAGCACCTATTCTTAACCACTGAAACATCACTTCCAGGGTTTTTTTCTCGATGAACAACTGGATACACTGCAGATTCTGTATCAGACCAACCAAGTCATCTGAATTAGCCAGTCATGCAAGCACCTTTGAAGATGGTTTGCATATAAAATCAGAACTAATTATCTCTTTAAGACCAGGCTATTTTGAGGTGACAAAAATGTTTAAACTTGGAGTTGAGTAATGTTTGCATAATTTTTAAGAATTTACTAAAAAGCATTGAATTGTAACTTAAAATGAGTGAATTTAATAATATGTAACTAATCTCTTAGCAAAGCTGTTCTTAAAAAAGCAATTAATTTGACATTATTTCCTACATATGTTTGCGACAAAAGAGGTTTCCCAAGCAGTTTTTAAGTTATGCAAAAATCTGTTAAATACAGATAATGTTCACTATGTGCTATGATTCAGTTTCGTTTCACAGATTCCATCTTTCTCAATTCAGAGGATTTCATTAAGCAGCCCCAAGAAAAATAAGTTCAAAAGTTTTCTCATGAACTTTGGGTACCACAGAGCACAAAGGAATGTTTTTATATGAAGCTTTTGACAAATAGCCATGCAGAGTAGTGGAGAAGAATCATTTTCTATTAAAACTGATCATTCCACAAAGGAACTGAAGACAAAATCAACGCTTTAAAGGGATAAAGATGCATGACTATGTGTTAAGATCTTTAATGACCCACCTAACAGAGTGAGCATAGTTTAGGTGGGTGGCCAAGTAGTGGCAGTACAGGTAAAGATCTGGAGCAGGCAGTTACAGGAAAGTCTAGTCACAGCCAACAGTCAAAACATTGAGTCTCATGGGTTATTTCTATTCGACATGCCTGAAATTTAAGTTCAAGATAGTATTGTTGTTCTTTAAGAAGGATATCTAAGAAGACTGACAAGACAGTCTACTAAGATAGAGAAATGGATACAAGAATCAAAGAACAGTATTTCTAAATGGTTTAAACATCAATGGGAAGATAAACAAACTATGCAGCTCCAGGCAAAACATTTGCCTGGCATTTGCAAGGCCCTGAGTTCAATGCTAGTCCTACTAAACAGAATAGATAAGCAAAAACTCAGAGGCTTTTTCAGGAACTTTCAGGAACTGAGGCAAGCCCACATCTACTACTGAAGTAAGTCAAAGTATGCTAAACCGCGGGTCAAGCTGAATTTGTCTTGCCTCAATTATTTACCTCAGCTTCCTTTAGCTCGCTCTGATTTTTCCACAACACTGGCTGGGAGTTCAGGTAGGAACCAAATGGCCCCAGGTATAGAGTGCTATAGAGCATGAGCCCAGGGCATCATTATTTACTCAGTAACTGTGATGCTTAATCACAAAGAGGAGATCACTGTGTCATTTAGGCTGCCTGGGACCTGCTTGCTTTTTGCACTCCTTTTTAGGAGAAAGTCTTTCCTCTCCTCCTCCCTCCCTCTTCCCCCTCCCCTTCATACACAGGCTTTGTGGAGTTTGAAGTGAACTTTTGAATGTTGACCTGCCTATGGTAAAAGTTGGATTGGGGACACTTGTCTGTAATATTTAGCAGAACATATTTACAATTTTCAGAGAATTGGAAACAAGCTATCTATGCCATGATGTTCATATTTGTATCCATGGTCCAAACTTAAATATTTAGAAAACTAAGCAGGATATGTAAGCATGCCTACAGTGGAAGCACTTGGGAGACAGAGGCAAGAAGATTGCCAAAAATTCATGGCCAGCCTGCTCGATATAGTGAGTTTGAGTTTAAGCCAACCACGGCTATCATGAGACCCTGTCTTAAACAAGAGGGGAGGATGATAAGGAGCTTCACCCTTATGTAGTTAATAGTGTTCAAGCAGTACTGTTGATGCATACAGACAGAGAGAGATTCTACAAGGTGACACAGTAGTTTACTACCTCACCAAGGATAGATAAAAGGGAACACCAAAATCCTGAGAGAAAGAAAAGCCTATGTACTTATAGCCCATGAGTCCTCCAAACTAGAATGAAACCGGAATGAAAACATACAGGATGATTGTCCAAAAACAATTATGCAAGTCAATACAATAAATCAGGCCCAGCTGTCACAAGCACAATAAATCAATCCAAACTGCCAAACCACTTGTCTCAATCTACTGGATTTAATTAAAACCACCACTAAGTTCATGAGAGGTCTTCTAATAATGTGGATAATATCACTGAGCCACAACTATCCACCCAGACACGAGATGGGAGAAACTGTTCAATTTTAATCTGTAGACCTCTGAAGCAGGGCAGGATCTCACACACATCTGCAGCAATCCCCTGAGAGCCCTCCCAAGTCTTCTTCTGAAGCAGCATTTAGCATGCTCTCAATCAGCCTTAGCTACTAGAACACAGGAAGTACAGGAGAAAAGCTGCAGGAATACAGACTACCTGGTCCTTGCTGTGGCTAAAACGACAGCACGATCATTAAAAGCAGACTGGTGTATTCAATCAGGTGTATAAAACAAAAGGTGGTACTGTGCTTGGTGAATTTGAATTTTCCTAAGACACCCTGATCATACTTCAGCTATCCAGAAAGCTCTGCTCTTCAACAACTCTTAAGTCACACTCAAGAGAAGGAAAAAAAAAAAAAATGAGGGAAGAAATAAAAAATGCCCAAGTTATTATGAATTAATGACGATGACAAAGGAGCCAGCTCTGAAGTCATCTTCTAGGATCAGAAGTCAGAAATACCACTGATGGGGTCGAAAAGAGGGCTCAGTGGGTAAAGCACTTGCCACACATGCTTGACCACCTGAGTTCAGTTCCCAGAACTCATGTAAAGACAGAAGAAATGAACTGACTTCTCAAACTTGTCCTCTGACTTCCTCTTGTTTGCATATGCACCCTCCCACACACACACATACAAACACACGTTTTTTTAATTGTTGTTGTTTGGTCTTTTTGAGACAGGATCTCCCTGTACCTCCAGCTGGCCTGAAATTCACAGAGATCCACCTGCCTCTCTGCCTCCCAAGTGCTGGGATTAAAGGTGTGCGCCACCATGCCCGGCTACACATAAAGCTTTTATGAAAAGAACTATTATTGGTCCTTCAGTAGAAAAGATCCCTCAAATTTCTACAGAAAGCCACAGACACCCTCCCTCAAGCTTGTTGAGCTTGAAGGATTGCACCCTTCATCGGGAGAAGACTGCACTCAGTCAGAGGAGACATCCTGGCAGTTGCCTTGTGTACACTTGGCTCCATTTTATAAAGACAAAATAGACGACGTTTGGCAATTTTTGCCTTGAGTTATTGACATGTTTTAAATTATGCTGTTTTATGTCCATCCTTAATAGAACTGAAATCTGCTGTAAATGATCTTTATTAACAGACGCCTCAGGTGCTGAGCAGACTCTTGCTTTAACAACATCTTGAAGCAGACAGGCAGAGATCTTGTTAATAGGCTTTTCCAACCCTTTGGCTTCTGTGAGATGTAAGTGGATTATGGAGGTCTGTTTGTCAGGCTATCTTTTTACATCACTGTCTGAATAATTGCCACAAAGGCCTATGGCTTTGGCCTAATTAACAAAATGCACCAAATCCTAAGCACAGAACTTTTATCGATTGGTCCTCTCTGTGGGAAGTTTCTGAACCCCATGACTCCTGTTTGAGACAGATTTTCCTCAGGTGTCACACATGGGACTTCAATTTGTTAAGATGCCAAGGACCTGTCTTAGTGTTTTCAGATACTCCAAGTACTGGAAAGAACCATATTAATTGAAAATCAGTAACCTTGGCATGATGTGGCTTCTTAGGAAAATTTTAGTGTTTGTTTACTACCTTAACACGATCAGGGCCAATTTTGTTTTCACGGAACTTGATCCTTGTAGAGGTGATTTCAATAATTATAAATAGCAATTAGGAAACAGAAGAAAGCAGGTTTTATCAGAATGAGGAAGAAAAATGAAAATAAAGACAAAGGAAGACAGACTCATGGGAAGAGATGAGTTAATTTACCACTCAGCTTTTCATTAACTAGATAAACACTGGACAAATACTTGAGGCCTCAGGATGTGGCACTGTATTAAAGGCTGGGATAAAGTAGGAGACAATAAGGAGGGCATTGTCTTCCTATTCACATGGAGTTTTAGCATAAAAAAAAATAATGGCACAGAGCTTAGAAGCCTAGGACAACTATGTCCACCATTGATTAGACTGAAATTTTCTCAGTGTCTCAGGAAATATCCCATAAAATAACAAATTTGTTTGATGACTTAGAAGGTTAGATTAACCAGGGAGAACTGGGCCCTGTGCATCACTGGCAGCATTCAGTAGGTCTGTGTTTTCAAGTGGTATCACTCTTTGGCAAGTTTGATAAGATGTTGGCTCTAGACTTAAGGATCTCTAACTTGAAATGAAAGTAGGGGGATGGGAGAGATGGCTTAGCGGTTGGTGGTGGCCTTCCCTAACTGCAGCCCCAGGGGAACCCAACACCCTCTTCTGACCTCCAGGGCCATTGCATGACATAAGTGCACTTATACACATGCAGGCAAAATACTCATACACAAAAATAAAAATAATTAGTAAAATATTTCAAATATTTTTTAAAGTTAGGCAGTTATATACACATAGATTGTAGATTAGACATTTAAACAATTTTTTTTTACATCTTAGTAATCAAGGGATTACTCCACAGCCACTGACTGATTACTGTTTCATGCACATTGTGAACTCAGTTACAGTGCTATACATACAACTGAAGTAATTCAGAAAACTCAAAGCCCTGAGGGGAGTTGCATTTTATTCCTTTTCTTCCTTTCTTCCCCGGAAAGGGGATTGTAGTATTTTAAAATCTGAAAAAGATATCTAGAAAGTCTTGGCAGTCTGTTTTGGTTTGAGGCAAATGTCACCCATCTTGCTACAAGTATATGAATGGGAATTCATCAGCATGAAATGGAAGTCACAAGCACTGTGACCAGCACCCTGTCACTCATGGCCTTCCTGCTCCCTGATGAAGGGTCAAGATGAATGACAGAGCCCATGTCTTCAAGTGGAGGGAACAAACTAGAATGTGATCACCAAAAGGTTTGGTGGGTCAGGGTTAACAGAACATGCTAGATAGCTCAAGATAGTCTTCAATTAAGAAGTATAAATCGTGCCAAGAAAAGGCAACCTCTGCTCTCTACCAGCACCTCTTCATACTGGCCACAGGGGAACTGAAATCAAAGGTAGAGATAGTTTTCTTTCTGACCAACATCAGTAAAACAGCAACACCAGTAATCAATACAGGCCATCACTTTTTGCGAGCTCATTCTCCACTCCCCTTGTTGATGGTTCATCTGCTTCTTCAGTCTTAACACTACTAGAAAAAGAGCTGTTACCTTTATTTCTATTTTAACTGTATGTGAGGACACAAAGGAAGCAATTGGCTCAAACTTTCAAGGCAATAAGGGATGGGACCAGAACTTAAAGCCAGAAGCAACTCTGCAACCAAGGCCCTTTGCCCCTACACTAAATTTGCCATTGCCTTGATCCATGAGCAGGGATTTGGGGGTGGTTGTCGAGCAAAGGAAGCAACAATTCATCATCACCCTTTGCCCAGCCAGTTGTTTTCTTTGAGTTTTGCAAGAGATTGTGTTTAAGGTAAACTACTTATCACCTGCCTACACACCACTGATTTACAATCATTTCTTTATTAAGAAAATGTTCAGTGTGTTAGTGGACTGTCTCTGAAAAGACGCCAATGGAGAGGCCTTGTCAGTTTTTTGGCAGAGACACATCTAAACACATGAAAACGAGTTTAAACACTATCATTTATGCATAATTCTTTCTTGGCATCATTTCACACTTGCCACAATTTGAAGCCAGAAAACACTTATTCCTACTTTTCTTACTTGAGAAATAATCCAGTCTTAAGTGGATCTAATTCCTTCCCAGAAGAGAAACAGCTTTGTCAGGACTTGGTTGTGTGTGCTGCATCGGAAACATCAAGGATCCCATTTACTCACAGCTGCAGGGACTGCGCAAGCTGGTGCTCAGCCAGAGCTCTGTACCCGCAGAGAGCCGGAGTCTGGAATGAAAAACACGCAGCTGCTTGCAGGGAGGGTCACAGGCATAATAGATGGCCACATCTCAACCGGAGTCAGGCAGAGCCTACACAAATCATTCATCCAAGTGCTTCTATGTTAAAAATCACACAATGAGTACAAAATGACGGGCTATCTTAATGGAAGAGATGGGGGCTGGGAGGGGGAGGTCATTCTTGGGAACAGGAGAGAGTAAGTGGTTGTAAGTCCTTTGCAGAATCCTGCTCTATGGTTGATTTACTGCCAGGAAGCCCTCTTGCTGCAAATAGTTCATAAAGCCTGTGACCTGAGTACTTGCCCACGGGACCACAATAACATTTATCTAGCATAAATTAATGTGTTTCAGCCACTAATTCAATTTGGCTGTCTCATTCTTTTGGCTTTGGCAAAGCCTAGCATTGCTATAAAGTCAGTCCGTGACTCACAAGAATGGCTGTGTTTGTTAAGGAGTCACACACCACTAGGAACAAAGAGTGCTGTTAGTTGAGTAGTCATAAAAATATACCTCCAGAGCACATTTGGAACTGTGCTAATTGAAACTTCCTCTTTAGGGGAGGCTGATCAAAACCAGCTGCAGGAGTCAAGCAGGAACAGATTTCGACATCACATTAAAAGCCCAGCAAATTCAGAAAGAGCAGGCTCTGAGAGAAGAGGCATTCCAGCCCCAACAAATGCTCTAATTGGCTCCTGACGTGCTGCAAAGAGTGCTTGTGACCTCAGCCTGGAGTGCTGGGGAAAGAAACTTCTCCATGAGTAAGATCTGAGGAAAAAGAAACCCAGACGGTTCTCAGAACACACTCAAGGAACACGTGTGAAAAAGCACAAAAGCAGCCTGAACTAGGGAAGAAGTAGAGCGCATTCTGAAAGCCAAGCTCCATTGTTGGTAAAATAGCCTTTTAAGGACCTCCCATTGGTATTGAGAACAAAAACAAAGCGTTCAATTCAGAGGAGAAAACAAACACGAAATCCAAATGAGAAGCCGAGCCCTGGACGTGTCTCAAGAAAACATTTAATCCTTAAATTGAGAACTGTTTCTGGCTTCCTAGCCTCTGTGAGTGAGCTCTCCCAAGACAACTAGATTGCATTCTGCCAAGACATGCACCCTTTGGCTTAAAGATATGGAGTGACCATAATTTTGTGTTCTCCATACTTAGAGTTGGTTTGTCCATTTGTATGGGGAAGCACACACTGACAGATAACTATGAACAGTATGTTCCACTTATCAGATACATGAATTTTAGTTAATTTAGGTGAGAGATGTGCCTGGAAATGTTACAGACAAGTTTTGCTTTATGATATTTTTAGATAGCATATAAATTAGGAAGGATTACTTGTCCTTTTGATTTATTTACTTACCAATTTAATGGAGTGCTTGGTGTGTGAGCAGCCTCACTGTGATTCCTGGAGATACAGGGTCTGGGAGGCTTATTTATATTGATGTAGAAAAGATTTTATGCTACAAAATGGCAAGAGTAACTGTATATAATATATGAATTATAATGATTATTCTAGGAGATATAATTATGGCTTCACGAATAACCTTAGGGTTGAAAAATTGTTCCTTTTTTACCCTCTTTGGAATGTGTTAAGTAGCTAAACTCTCTGTGTAGGTCCCTTTTCCTTTTACCACAAATCAAATATATATATATATATATATTTAATATTTTATTTATTATTTTTATTTTATGTGTAACAGTGTATTGCCTGCATGTGTGTGAGTGCACCTGTGTCGTGCAATGCCGTGGAGGTCAGAAGAGGGCCTCGGGTTCTCCTAGAAGTGGAGGTAAGGATGGTTCATAGCTGCCATGTGGGTGCTGGGAATTGGACTGGGGTATAGTAACTCTTTGGGCTTGGGATCAAAATGAAACAAAGCCCCTCTACAGAAGGAGAAATTATATTTTTACATGTAACTCTGTCTGTTGCATCTTCATGCTAGAAACCTTGCATCTGGAGTTTAGCACTGACATGAGCCTGTGGGGCATGAGTGTGTCCGAGGGCATCTGTGTCCGGAGGGGTACTTGTTCCTCCGAGAAGCAGGGCCTGCTGCGGGGAATTGGCTGTGGAGAGTTAGCTACAGAGCGGGAACCTAGGAGAGTTAGCCCCAGAGGAAGGAGCATTGGCATCATCTGGGCAGTGGCCCAGGAGGCATGGACGAAAGCTAACAGAGACCGTGGGTGGGGCCCAGAAGCGACCTGGAACCTCAGGCCACTGAGCCACAGAGCGGAACCAGGTGTTCACATTTTGTGGGGCACCTGGGTGTTTGCCTTTGTAAGTTACTGCATTTCCCCTACCCAAGATAAAACTATGAAAAATTCAGATAAAGTTGTGTTGTATAGTTTGTCTAATAGCACCAGGAGCAAGGGACCCTAAGAGGTCTTGAGGGACAGCATCTAGTATTTCTCTGTTACTCATGACTTCTTCTACATTGTCATTGTCTCCATACAATGTGATTCACATTCCAATGCTCCGTTCCCTGGACTTCATTTATCTTGTTCATTCAATTGCTGTAGATACCACTGGAGAGGCTTATACTTCATGATGAAGGAAGGTGGGGAGTTGGAAGGGTTTCTGGGGTTGTTTTTAAGATCCCTCTTTCTTTCCTCTTAACACTTGCCTAAGAAAATTGTGCATGCTGACTGTAGTGGGTAGCTGTTCTGAAGACTGAGAGCTCAATGTGGTCTCCTTTCTCTCTGTCATAGGTGATTTCTAACCGTGGACAAAATAGACGAGCTTCTCAGATTCACCGGGAGTGAGAAAGTGGGCTGTTCCTGGAGGTGGTGCAACAGATTCAAGAGCTAAAACAGAAATGCAATGAGTTCATCTCATACCAATCAGACCACAACAGACAAGGCCTGCTAAAGAGAATCAGGAAGTGGCAATGATCTCTCCAAGTTGGGGACCAGGCCAGAAGCTGTGGCACTCAATAAAGATAAGCTCTGAGAGATCTCTTTATTATAGAAATAGTTTTAAAAAGCCATCATAAAGGATATGAAAAATACTACACTAGAAAAACTGTAATCACAAGGAATCTGATGAATAGCAGATGTTGATGAGCTGTAAGAACTTAGCGTAAATGTAAGTACTGTTTGGTTGGTCTTACTGCAAAGGCAGGTGGTGCCTTGTTCTTCCTGGGCCAAGTATCTAGAGTTACACTTCTCACACTCCCTATTAAACTGTGGTCAAGACTAGGGAAGGGGGTGAATGGATGATACCAGATGATAAAACAGAAGCAACAAAATCACTACAAAACTCTTCCCCTACACATCTTTTTTTTTTTCCTATTGGTTAGAAATAGTGACTTTTAAGAAAATTAGCACTGTTGGTAAATGAAAATGGCAGAGCCCCCATGCACTATGGTAGAGTAGGAATATCATTCCTTGTCATGAGGATTAGGAAATATGGATAGTTATTAAAATGATTGTTAATTTTTCTTGGAGATGCCTGATAGCCAACAAAACAGCAAAGTATGACAGGAGCAAGATTCATGAGAAGACATCAAGCAAGTAAATGAACCAGTACACCAACATGGGGAATAGTTCCTCTGGATAGTCAATCCTGGAGGGGCAGAGGAAGGCTTTGAAGATAAATAAGATGCTGTGTAGGGACAAAGATGAAAGTCTAGGCACTACCAGTGGTTAGGAGACCCATGCACTCTGTGCTAGGTTGTTAAATGCTAATCTGGATATGGACCTACTGTTGCAGGGGCTGACACCAGCCTCCAATCACTTTAATCCAGTCATGGGATTGTAGCCACTCTGGATTGCTAATGCCACCAGCTGTCTGCTAAAATCAAATACAAAGGTTGTATTTTATTCATCATTCATTGATTTATTTTCAAATTAAGCTTATTGGGATAAAATTTACATTCAATTAAATTCTTCTATTTGGTTGTGTTAGTTCTATGAACTTTGATAAGTGCATATAGTCATGTAACTACTAGGATGTCAAAGAAATAATCTTCTGATACTGGAGAGATGACTCAGCAGTTAAGAACACTTAGGACAGCTTTTGCAGAGGACTGGAGTTCATTTCCCAGCAGCCATATTGGAACTCACAACCTTCTGTAACTCCAATTCCAACTCTCTTCTGGCTTCCAAGGGTACCTACACACACACACACTTGGACATACATATACATTTTCTTAAATGAATAAAATATAGAGAGACTTTTTTTGATTTTTTTAATATTTTATTTTATTTCATTTTATGTGTATGCGTGTATTGCCTGCATGTAGATAAGTACACCTATGTTGTGCAATGCCCTCAGAGGACAGAAGAGGCTGTTAGATCCCCTGGGACTGGAGTTACGGACAGTTGTTAGCTGCCATGTGGGTGCTGGGGTTCGAACCTGGGTCTTCTGCAAGAACAGTCAGTGTTCTTAACTGCTGAGCCGTAAATGAATTTATTATTTATTTATTTATTTTGAGATCTGTTCATTTCCTCCATAACTTGCCTATGGTAACCACTGACTCGCTTTATATTCCATCTACATTGTAACTGTAATTTCATCTTTTCTAGGCTGTTATATGACTGGACTTATGCACCATATGGAATACTTTATTTATTTATTTATTTATTTATCTATTTATTTATTTTTTATTTCATATGCTGAGGGTTGAACCCAAGGCTTTATGCATGTTAGGTAAGTAGCACTGAGCTACAGCCCATGCCCTGTATATTGCCTCTTAAAGATAAATATTTTCTCTTAGCAATAGTATATTAAATTTATCTCTGCGTCGCATAATTACACTGCTGTTCTACTTTATTGATGAGTAATGTTTCATTGTATGGATGTGTCACAGTTTATCAATCATCAATTCATAGACATTTAAATGGTCTCCATTTAAAAATTGTTTAAGTTAAAGCCTTTTAAAAAATTGAAGCTGATAGATGCGATTTCATATAGGCCTTTCCAAGAACATGCATTTTTGTATTTATCTGGGTGTGACTGTCATTCATATGTTCGTGTGTTAGAAGCTTGGTTTCCACTATGAAGAGTGTGAAATCTTTAAGAGATGGGGTCTAGGTGAGATCAAGGGTGTCAGGGCCATCACTTCAAAAAGGCTAACAGAAACTCTTCTTTATGGGACCCTGAATAGCTCTTACGGAGGCTGGTCCTAAAAGAACAAGCCTTGCCGCTCCCTGGCCTCTGTGGCTTCCTGTCTGTCACGTGACATCTTCTTGCTCATGCGCCTGCTAAGTCGGTGCCATCCCCAGGAGGGGTGCAGTTATGGGAGCCCATACGAGAGCTGACATTATACTCTGCTGCTTGGATTTTCAGTTTCCCGAACAGTGAGCTAAATAAATCTCTTCTCTTTAGCCAGCCTTGGGTGTTTTGCATCGTGGTGGAAAATGAAATGATAAAAATATCTGTACCATTTTGTATTCACACCAACAATGTATGAGAGTTCAAGTTCCACAGTGTACTGGTAACATTCATAGCCAGGTTATTTTCTTTTTAATTAAAAATAAGAATAGCCATTGAAGCGAGCAGTGGTATCCCTTTGAAATTTTCATTTTTAATTTCCTCATGATTAATAATTTGAATTTCTGTGTGCCTTTTAAAAATCTTTTATCAGATATGTTTTGTGACTACTTTACCATATCTATTCACTATGGTTTGTGGTTTGTTTTTCATGGTCTCTTTTCAGTGTCTTTCACAGCAGAAAATATAATTTAGGTGAAGCCCTACCTGTCATCTTTCCCTTTTATACTTTGTTCATTTTGTCCTTTAAAATTCCTCACTTAACTAAAGGTAATAAGATTTTTCTATTATTTTCCAAAATGTTCTAATTTTAGGTTCTGTATTCAAGTCTATGATTCGTCAAGTTAATTTTCAACTATGATGTGAAGAACAGGTTGGAATTCACGTATTTGCATATGATTATCCAATTATTTCAACTTTTTAAAAAATATACTAATTTCTCCATTGAATTGCCTTGGGACTTTTTAAAAAATCAATTTAGCAGGTGTCTATGAGGCTCTTTCTGGACTGTCTGGTCTGTTGCATTGATCTATATATTTGCACTTTTGCTTTTCCTCACTATTTTAATCACTGTAGATTCACTATAGGCCTTACACGCTGATTCTGAGTCCTTCTAGTTTGATTTGTTTCAACTTTTGGCAGGCTGCTCTGGTTTTTTTCACGTAATTCTCCCCTTTAGCTTTCTGATGAATCGTCACATTAACAAAAATTATCTGCCATTTTAATTGGGATTTGCTTCTTCACAATAGTGACTCTTCCAATCTACGACATTGCTTTATAAGTCTGAGCATAAACTCTTTACATATGAGATTTATCATGAAGGGTTAGGCACCCTAACTTAATCTAGTGTTTTTTACAAAAGACACTTTTATTGAATTAGTTTCTAGTTTTTATTGTAATATATAGAAAAAAATTTAACATTAAATTGTTCTTTAATAATCTCGCTAGTCTTCCATTTGTTTTTAGTAACTATTTCATGGATTCTCTAAAATTTTTTTGATGCAAACCATTTGTAAATGGACTGTTTCATTTTCCTTTTGCTAAGTTAGGTTCATTTTATCTCTTTTCTTCCAACACTAGCCAAGACCTACAGTAAGCAGAGGTGGAAAGAGGACACATGTTTGCATTTATAGCAATTTAAAGGGAAAGCATTCAGAGTTTCGCCCTTAAGTATTATGCTACTTGCAAACATTTTCTAAATTAACACTGTTATCTGGTTTAAAAACTTTTCTTCACTTTATATTTTTCTGAGAGACTTTTAAAAAATCGTTAGTTGCTAATGAATTTTGTCAAATCATTTTGTGTAATCATTTTTGTGTATCTATTGGATAAATCATGTTCTTTTTTTCTTTTGACTTCTTGAAGTGGTAAAACACTGATGGTTTTAATGTTGTAGCAGCTTTGCATATGTGGAATAAATCACACTTGGCTTGATGACTCATCATTTTTCCATGTTTCCAGGTTTGATTTTTCCCAATACTTTGTTAGGAGACCAATTTTAACAATTTTTAATAGATAATATCATTATTCAACCCACAAAGAAATAATCCAACTTCAGTGAAATTGAAGAAAACTGAGGCACAGTGGAAACACACTCAGAAAGCCTATTACAGTATTACAGAGACGTGGTTCCTCAATTCTAAGCATGATGCATTCAGGGTAAATTTAAGACAAGATTCAGAATTCTAGCAGAGAGCTGACAGGTTTGGAATAGAACCATTTCTTTCCAGAAACTCTTTACTCCGAAGAAGGTCTTTTGTGCTATTTGTTAACTTTACTCTAATTTAGATATGACTGTCTGACTTATGGGGAGATGTAGACAAAGACTGCTCCAAGGTGATGTGGGAAAGAGGTGAACCTGACTTTGAAACTTGCTTCTGTGACAAATGGGCTTTGGGTTGACTTCCACCCTAGTTTCCTATTCCATTATGCCTTAAATCTTTGCACACAAACTCCAGGCTCCCTAAAAGAAAGTTATACGATTTTTAAGACCTGGGCATCTTTTAGTTTCTATTTTATTTCACTCGGAACTGGCTCTGATGGGGAAAAATAAAAAGGACAAGTGTACATCGTGTTAGTTCTTACATTTTCTGCATGTATGAACTGAAAACCTCTTCCTTATTTTCACAGAGAGACAATGAAAGGTAATGGATGTATTTTATTACAATGATTCTTCCATTTTCATTCCCCAATGTCTGTCATACTTGCAAGTTTACTTTCTGTGAACAATTTTTCATTTTATGAAATTCTGGTTGAATCTGTCTTATTGTGAAATCGCTCCTTGAATATTTGGCTTTGATTATTTTTATGTCCTTGAAATTTTAAAAACATTTGTTGCTTACTGGTTAGTGATCTTGTTTGTAAGATTCTTGGCAACTAATACTGAATAAGGTATGATAATACTAGTAATAGATAAAATGGAATTTAGAATAAAAATACATATATGTATAATTCACTAATTAAGTGATCTCTATAATACATAAATTAAAAATAAGTGCTAGTAATATTAAAGCAGTTATAATATCAGATGTAAGGTATTTCATTATGCATATAGATTAATTGTTCTATTAGTAGTATCAGCTGAAATGAAATTTTGGACCTGTAAGTCAGAGAGTTGTATCTTCAGGTGTTTATACCCAGACTACATATTCTCTGCATTGCCCCAACAATGCCTCAGGTAGTAGAGCTAGTGGACCAGGACTACTTCTACCCAATATGATTTTCTAATGTCTCCTGAGAAAGGAGGGTCACAATGAAACATACCTTCATATTCGTCAGGAATATGACTTTGCCAGCTGCAGACACTGGTACTCCAGTTCTGTCACTGAATTGTTCAGATAGTTTCATAATGTACACACTGAAACTCTGTGGCTTTATTTCTAATGGTCCAGGTGGCCTTTGAAGTGGGTTATTTATATACGTAGTAGGTAGTGCTTCCCTTTCCATTTCTTTTTTTTTTTTTTTGTCTTTCTGAGACAGGGTCTCCCTGTAGCCCCAGTTGCCTGGAACTCACTATGTAGACCAGGCTGGCCTCAAACTCACAAAGATCCACCTGCCTCTGACTCCCAAGTGCTGGGATTAAAGGTGCACGCCACCACGCCCAGCCTCCCTTTCCATTTTTAATGCCTGGATTTGGGTTAAGATAGGTTCTTGAGAAGCAGATGGGCGAATACTGTTCACAGTGTAAGAGGGCTACTGAGGCCAATCCTGTGAAGAGTTAAAAGGGAGAAAAGAGGAGTAGGCAGAGGAGCCTTCAGCATATGATGTTAGTCTGTCCCCTGTGAAAGAGGAGAGGAGAAGAGGGTGGGGACTTTAGAAAGCAGTTCTGGCTGGGAAATTTCTAAGTTGTGGCCATGCCAGAAGACAGAGGCAAAGTAAAAATGAACAGAATGGCCCCTGATGGGATGAATTGGTCTGACTGTTATGCTGTAGCTCCATCACCACAGGCAGAATTTGATGTGACTGTGTCTTCAGCATGCTCACACAGTGTATCCAAAATTGCAGTCCCTAAATCTATTCAACCAACTATTGTTCCTTAGAAGTTTCCCTGGAAGGAAACATGAGCAACGTCCCTCCCTGAGCAGCCCTCTCCATCTCTGTGGCCACACTGATCTTTCTCCATAAAGAAGAGAAGGGGCACAATGGCGTGTCAAGCCAGGAACCCTTCCCTGAAGAAGAAACTAATAACTGAAGTCCCCAAGATCTACAGGAGACACTTAACAAACCTTTAGGGAAGGATAATTCCTATTTATCAAATTATTTCAGTTACTAAAATAAAAGGAGGAAAAATTCTCATCCTTACTACTGAGTTTGTTAAGATAGACTGCTTATACCTAAAACCTTAAAACAATAGCCACGTAAGTCAGATAGAATTTCATTATAGGAGGCAGAGAGATGGCTCAGCAATTAAGAGCATTGGCTGCTTTTGCAGAAGACCCTGGTTTGTTTTCTAGTACCCACATAGCAGCTAACAACCTTCTATAACTTCAGTTCCAGGGGATCTGATGGCCTCTTCTGGCCCCTGAGGGCATTTCATGACTCGAGTGCACTTACAAACAACAAATGTAGGCAAAACAACAAATAAAAAAGAAAAAGAATGTCATTATGCACACACACACACACACACACACACACACACACACACACACACTTTTTTATAGCTGGAGTGCCAGAGCAGTCACATAGCCTCTTCAAGAGGCCAGGTTCTTTCTCCACCCCCATCTTTATTATATGACTTCCACTACCAAGATAATGACTCATTAATATGACTGATAGAGCTCTATGCATTATGCTCAATGCTGTAGACAGAGGGAAAGCAGGATAATGAAGTAAATACTTTAAACTTCAACTAGAGGATTAAAGGAACCTTTGAAAAAAGCAGGTAAAAACATAGTAATCTGGATCTGAACCTGTAGACCTGTAATCCAAGTTATTTAAGAGACTGAGGCAGGAGAATTTCAAGTTCAAGGCTACCCTAGGCTAGAAAGTGAGTTCAAGGCCAGCATGGGCAACTTAGTGAGGTCCTGTCTCAAAAAGTGAAAAGAGGGCTGAATGTGGTTCAATGATAGAGCTCTTGCAGGGTTCAGCCCCCAGCACCCCTCACAAGCATATTAATAATTAAATTTGGAAATATTGTCATTGAAAGGTCATGGCAAATAAAAAATATTAAAACAGTGAGATATAGGTTCATGAGAATTTGTGATCATCTAAAGTTGATATGATTATCTAAACATGAAATCTAGTAAGCTCTAAATATAGACTATGAGAATTAAGACTAAAGAGATGACTCAATAGTCAAGAACTCGGTGGTTAAGAACATTTGATGTTCTTGTAGAATACTTGAGTTTGGTTCTTAGTACCATTGGCTTACAACTTCCTGTAGCTGCAGCACCAGGGGATCAGACATCTTCTTTCGGCCTCTATGGGCACCCTCACACAATACACATACACAAAAACACACATGCATACACATAAATAAAAATATAAGAAAATGAAATATTTAAAAATAAAGAGGCTGGAGACTTGGGTCAGCGATTAAGAGCACTAGCTGCCCTTGCAGAGGACCAGGTTCAATTCCCAGCACCCACATAACAGCTAACAACCATCTGTAACTCTGGTTCCAGGGGATCCAACACCCTCTTCTGACCTCCATGGGCACTGCACGACACATGCAGGCAATACAGTCATACACAGAAAATAAAATCAATAAATAAAATATTTTTGAAAACAAAAGTAAAAAACAAACTGTAAGAGATAAAATGAGAATTTGATGTCTTTAGGAATCTAAGACAAACACTTAAAAAGTAAATTGACATCAGAATTAACCGATTAATAATTTAAGGCAATAAAGATGAAATTTATGATAGCATCAAACCTTTAAGATAAATACATTTTTTTAAAAATCTAATCAAAGATGTATTATAAGTGAATCAAATTACAGTATATCACTAAAAATCATTATTGTAAAGCCTGAATTAATGAATTATAACATACTCATAATGGGAATACTTAATATTTAGAGATGAATTTTTCTCAAATTAATGTCTAAGTTTAGCATACTTCAAGGAAAATCCTATCTATTTCTCTATTTCACCAATAGTGATAACTAATTAAAACATTCAGCTGTAAGAATAAAGGAGCCAAATAAAGGAGCAATAATTTCAGCAGCAGATATCAATAGAGCAAAAAGCAATCGCAATTATAATATTCCAGGTGGTAGCAAAGGCATTTAGAAAATGGGTCCAAATGGAGATTCTAGAAAGAGAACTGTACATAAGTTATTTAAGTTCTTTGACAGAGTTAGGAAAATGATCACATATTCACTGAATGGTGATAGGTCACCTGAGTATTCACTTTGAAAAAATTGTATAAATCCCTACTTTGCATATGAGCAAAAATAAAATTTAGATAAATACCTAAATTTGAAAGAAAAACTTTATATCTCTTAACAAGATATAGAAGAGAATGTTTTTATGACCTCTGAATAGGAAAGGCTTTAAACTATGGTTCATTTGTGACCTTTAGTACTAATGAAAGCACTGACAAATTTGGCTACATTTAACTATATTTGTTCCTCAGTATGATGCCATTTATAGAGATAGGTAAGTCATGCTGGGAAGTGGTATTGGGGAAACAAAGAAATAGCAAAGATACAATATCCAGAATATGAAGAAAAATCTAAAATGGGAAAATGGGTAGGCGTTACATAATGTCATCTGTATATTCTCATGTACTCACACGTATCCTCATACACATACCTTCATATGTGCATATATAGACATACATCTTTATCTAGAAATCTATCTCATTAGACTCAAATAAATGAAAATTGAAGCAAAGAAAACATCCCATACCTATGACATTGGCATCATTTCAAAAGTCTGAAAACATCAGTTGCTCCTAAGGTTGAGGGAAATGAGTTCCCATATGCTGTCTTGGGAATTTAAATTAATATCATTATTTTGAGAGTGTTTTGCCAAGATGTTAGAAAGTTGAGCTACACATTTCCCCAGTACAGACATCATGCTTGGTTTATAGTCCAGAGCATCTTGCTTGGCAATCTGGGGTCACAGACAGTGCTTCTGTTCAGCCTGGGGTGTTCAGATTCCTTGTCCCCGACCCTATCTGATACCAACTTGTTATAGGGAAACTTATGTCTCTTCTGCCACCTCATTCAAATGTTGAAATCCTAACCCCTAGGCCTCAGAATATAACCTTATTTGGAAACAGGGTTTTCAATAGGTAATTACTCCAAAATGTAGTCCAAAGGGTGGATTTTGATCCAATACAATTTAGAAGAAGAGACTAGGACACTCACATGTTATAGAGGGAAAACCTTGTGAAGAGACAGAGAATTTTTCCATTCACAAACCAAGAAGAGAGGCCTCAGAAAAAATGACCCCTATAGACACCTTGATCTCAAACTTCCAGTTTCTGAATGACGGGAAACATATTTGCCTTGGTTAGGCCACCCAGGCTCAGGTGCTTCGTTATGACAGTCTAAAATGCTAGTGCACTGTGCTAGAAAGACAGTTCCTTGCATTTCCAAGGGCTTCTGGGGTGGCAGAACCCCTTACTGGAGAATATCTGTGTTTGTGATTTCTAATCCAGCACATGCACTCTAGGAGACAAGGTAGACTTACTGCAGCTGTTAGATAAAGAAACTCAATCACATGTAGAGTATATCATAATGCAGATTTCATCAAACATAATGCAGAGTGAAAAAAACAAAGTTGCAGCAGCACCATGTTGATGCGTGTACGTACATATGTATGTGTATAAAATGCCTACATATCCTTGTGTGTAATTTGTATAAGGTTTCAGCATGGGAAAAGTATTGCACATGAGCACACATCTGGATAAGTTTAAAGCCCAGGTACAGAGTACCTGTATCAACTGAACAACCACGGCTACTTCTGGGAAGAGAGGAGAATGGGGATAGATGCAGCATTGGTAGGACTTTCAAGGGGCTTCCAACTGCTTCTCAGAGTTTTATTGCATCTTGAAAAACACATAGTGGAGCTGAAAGATGGCTGTTTCTTGCTGAGGACCCAAGTTCAGTTCCCAGTACCCACACTGGGCAGTGCACAACCTTCTGTAACTCTAGCTCTACGGTATCTGATGCCCACTCCTGGCCCCTCCATAGGTCCTTACACACACACACACACACACACACACACACACACACATAAATAATTTTTAAAAAATCTTTAAAGTTGGGCGTGGTGGTGCAGTCCTTTAATCCTAGCTTTGGGGAAGCAGAGACAGGGGATCTATGTGAAATTGAGGTCAGCCTGGTCTACATAGTGATTTATAGTGATTTCCAGGCCAGCTGTGGCTATCAGGAGACCCTGTCTCAAAAAAGACCAAAACATAAAAATAAATAAATAATAAATAAATCTTTATAAAGGAAAATATGGGGCTGGAGAGATAGCTCACTGGTTAAAAACACTGCTGCTCTTGCAGAAGACCCAGGGTTGATTCCCAGCACCCACATGGCAGCCAACAACCACCTACAACTCCAGTTCCAGGGGAATCCTATGCCTTCTTCTGACCTCCAAGGGTAGTGTATGACACAGGTGCACTTACATACCTGCAAGCAATACAGTGATACACATAAAATTTAAAAAGATAAAGAAAACTTTTAAAAAAGGAAAATACATAGCAGTTATAGCAATGTTTGATATTGATTAAATGTGGCTGGTGTGTTTATGTTAAATCGTTCTCCTTAGCTTTATGAATGTTTCAATCTTTCGTCAACAAAGGTAGCCATTCAATGTCTGATTATATTATAAAACAAACCAAATTTAGAAACTGTGCCTTTCTCATGGAGGAATTCATTTTTAAATGGTAGGTAATGGCTGACAAATTTGGGGAGCTATTAGGAGGACACGGTTCATTGCATCTCCCCTCGTTACTCCTTCCTCTGGATGGACTCCAATGAATGCAGCAAGTCATGTGCTTGCAGTCTCTGCTGCAGCTGTGTGCTAATTCTAGACTAAACCCCTCAAATTAGCAATGGATAATAATATGCTAATTAAAACTGGAGCACAAAGCAGTTTTTCCAGAAGCGATGTGAAAAAAAAACTTGCTGATTATTATCTGTGTATACTATAACAATTTTAGAGGCTCATTAAAGATTCTTAGAAGAAAATACGCTAAGATAAACATGCACAGGGTTGTGTCTTGAGAAATATTAATGTTACTTCTCAGCTTTCAAACATGGAAGTGTATCAGTATTTCTGGATCTCTTACCCCTTCCTCTCCTCAATCTTCCCATGAGAAAAGGAGCTTCAAAACAGCATAATCATCACAACAAGTAAAATAGCTAATGCATTTACAAAGAATTTCCTTTGTATTATAATTACAAAATTATGTCCTTGGGGCTACTCATAAACTCTTTACAAACCAATTTGACATTTCCCTGATCCCAGGTAAGGGGAATTGTAAGAGATTAAAACCAGAGTGCTAATCAGAGTGAAATAGGAGCTTCTTTTTTAAAAAATTAAGTAGTTCCAAGTTTCGTTAGTTCTTTTTTTTTTTTAACTTTTACAAAAACTTTATTGAGAATTTCATACATGCATATAAGGTGTTTTGATCAAATCCATGCCCACTCCCTCCCCTCCAGCATTCCCCCCCTCTGAACAATGAAGATAATTGAGAGGACATTGTATTTCTCAGTATTAAGTAGTCAGATATATAACTAATGTTCTCAAATATTTAGAACTATGTAGGGCTTATATCTTTATTAAAATGGGTTAAAAGATAGAATGATGGGGCTGGAGAGATGGCTCAGCGGTTAAGAGCACTGACTGCTCTTACGGAGGACCTGGGTTCGATTCCCAGCACCCACATGGCAGCTATGAGTTGTCCTTAACTCCAGTTCCAAAGGAATCTGAAACCCTCTTCTGACCTCTGTGGCATTGCACAACATGGATGCACTCACTTTCATGCAGGCAATACACTCATACACATAAAATAAAAATAATAAAAAATATTTTTTAAAAAGTACGTTTTATAGTTAGCTCTCTTGTATTGTAACATGGTATTATTCAAAATAATTAGAAATAACAAAGTTTATACTTGAGGTGATATATTACCTAGAAGGGTTTTCAAATTCCTTGAATTGCACACAAAACAGCCTCCTGTTTTTATCTCTAACTGCACTAAAGCAACACCAGTGTATAAGATATGTTTTATAGTCTAGTTCGAGCACCTTGTCCTGTAAGACAAAAATGCTGAGGTTTCTTTTCTAGTGCTCTTTTTCCTATGTGAAAACACTGTTCAGGACTGACCTCAATTGTAAAATGAGATAAAGACACACTCTGTTGTTGAAAGCAAGGAGAGGAGAAGCTGCTGGGTAGGAAGGGACTAGATTAGGAAACTGATGAGAATCTAGGTGAAGCTACTTGTGGGCTGGAGAGATGGCTTAGCGGTTAAGAGCACTGACTGTTCTTGCAGAGGACCTGGGTTCAGTTCCCAGCACCCATATGGCAGCTAACAACCATCCATAACTCCAGTTCCAGGGGATCTATCACCCCCTTCTGACCTCCCTGTGCACTGCACTATACAGGTACACTTACACACATATAGGCAATATACTCAAACACATAAAAAAGCAACTTGTAGTTGGTCCTCTCTGTTGGTACCATCTGAGAGAAGTGTAAAGACTGAAGGATAGGACGGAGGATAAGGCGGAGGAAACCCTGCTAAAGCTGGTGTTGACTTGTGTGGGTTTGGGGTGGGTGGTAGTGACTTGGGAAGACATGAAGAAAAGAAACAGAGTAGAAGGATGTTAAGGGTGTAGCTAAGTGTAGAGCATTTGTTTAGAATTATGAAGACCTGGGTTTGATCTCCAACACTGCAGAAGTCTGGGATTACTCACATTTTTGCTTTGAACAAGTAAGTGGATGATGATATCATCAGTGATGGGAAATAATAGCTAGAGAGAAGTGTTGGAAGATTGTAACAAGGGGTTAGGTTTTGACTACACTATTCTGAGACACTGTTAAGCACTCGTAGCAATGCCATCTAAAGAGTTATATATTTCAATTTGGAGTTATCAGAAAGGACAGGGTGAGAATTCTCTACTTCAAAGTCACCAGTATAAGGGGATATTCAAAAGGCATTCTCTTATGAAGTCACCTAGAGATGGTCTATAAAGCCGTGAATAACTCATTATGACAAATAACTGTTAATGTGACTCAGAGTATGCAGATGGCTCAGTCGAAACAGAGAAGAAATGGTGTGGACCATGTAGTATGATTTTCCCATATAGCCAGTTAGTGTCTAAGGATGGTGCACAATTAGAAAACACGACTTTCCAATGAAATTATATTTACAGCTATTCAAAACAGGGGGGAACAGTTTTAAAGTGGACTTCTAACCTTTCTAATTTGCATAAAAGCAGACATGAGTGGTCTGTAATTTTGAATGAATTTGGGCCGTAATTTAGACAGATCTTGTACTGCTTGTCTTTTTGCTTGCAGACTTTATTTATCCCTCTCTTCTTGAGCGTGCAACAGGTGGACATTAACAAACCACAAGAATGACCTCATTGTATGATTGCCTTATATTAACATTAATGGAAAGTGTGAGCGAGAACAGTGGGGAGGACAGGCTTTGGGGGACAATTTGGATCAATACTCTGAAGTATCTGTAGTAAACAGGGGCTCCATGTGTAGTTTCCATTTCCTAAGCCATGCAGCATTTATAGCTTTCCCACTCAAATGTCTGGAGCGATGAGCTCAGTGACAAAAATGGGGCTTGAAAAACAAGAGAAGGAATGACAAGCATGTTATTTATTTGCTCAAATCTATTATAATGGGACTGGCAGTGCTAGTCTCATTAATAGAGGGACCTTTCTTTCCAGACGCCAGCTGGAATAATAAAGGAACTGTGTGACATTTAAAAAGCAATTGCTCTGTTATCTGTAGATGATTCTGTTTCTGATACTTACAGATGACAGGGGAGAGAGATCTGAGTAGAATGTAAACCGCCTTGTTCATCATTTGCACTCCCAGCACAGAGAGCTTTAGGGTTAAATGTGATAATACAACTACAACGATATGCTGAAAAGTATTTATGTCCAAGCACTTGAAGAGTTATTTGAAGCATTTATGCAATTGTTCTTTTGCCGTGTGATAGTCCAAGAGTTGATAGAAATACATCTGTTGTGTTTTTCTTGAATAGGCAAAAATAAATTGTAATTATGGGATACTGCTTTTCGCATATAAATATACTGCTTTTGAAACAAGTTGTTCCAAACAAGTAAGATCTTTTTCTGAATGGCTAGCAAATGCAGATTCCTTTGATGCCTTAGTTAATGACCTTGAATGGAAACATATTTTAGATGTCGGGCATCACATGACAAAGTGAATCCACTTATTTAAAATTCTTTACATTAAGAATCTGTATAAAAAACAAATATTGCTCAGTGATTTTCAATCTCTTGACTGTTTCAACACGGATTCCAAAATGAGAAGCTTCAGGGAAGGGTTTTTCAGATTTCCGTCTCCTCCTTTAGAGAAAAAGTAGGAAATAAGAAGCAAATAATGGCCTGTATAGTACAGCATTTGTATGACCCAAGCATTTCCATTCCTCCAAGGTTCGGGTTAGAATTTTAACGGGTTCCAATGTTACTTAACCCAGTTCAACCATTCTAGTTGATATGCTTATCCTGTACACACTAAAACCATGAACAAACTATAAATCAACAGATTATAAATTTTTATTCTGACATTTTAAGAACTGCATTTATTTTACTTTCTGCCTATGTAATGAGGTCTAGCTGTTTCCTTTTTTATTTTAGAGGTGAAGAGCTATTTAGTTTGACTTATTTGCATAGTACTTAAGCAAGAAGAGAAGTCTAGTTTTCTATTTTAAAATATTCTTGTCTAATACTACTAGAATTCTGAGGAGTATATATAATCTCTATCTCTCTGGCTCCATCTCTGTCTGGATCTGTCTCTTTCTCACACATATATTTTACAGTGAATGTTGATGAATGAAAATTTAGATAAAATGCCTCAAAGGTGAGATAAAAATGTAAAAGCTGGCTAAATGGCTCAGTGGGTACAAATGGTTGCTGTCAAGCCTGATGTCCTGAGTTTGATCTCTGGGCCCCACATGATAGAAGGAGAGAACTGACTCCTGCAAGCAGTCTTCTAATTACACATGGGCCAAGGTGTATACACACACACACACACACACACACACACATCAAATGAATGTAAAAAAATTTAAAGATAAAATTTTTAAATGATGTTAAGAAACAAAAAGAAATCCTGTAAAAGACAAAAAGATAGTGAAACGTGTTATCTCCTACATGTTTTTAGCATCTCACCCTACATATCCTATCATTATTAGTTTGGCAAGTCAAGTGGAGTTCAAATTATAAATCGTTCCTCTATCCAAATTCCAGAAGTTAATTTTTCCTGAAACTTGTTGGAGAATGTGCTGCCTATCAAAGTTAGAAAACTACTATAAATTATACTTCTATTTAAAATATTCTCAACCTCAAGCTTTATAAAAACTGTAGGATGATCTGTAATAAATCCATTCAGATACATTTAACACAGAGGCCACTAAATGTCTTTCAGCACAAAACCTTTTAAAAATCACTTTTATTAATGTCCACTAAATTAAATATTGAACTAGAACTGTGCTTCACAGAAACTTCAAAAAAAGTATGAATTAGTTGGATAACGTGAGAACTTACTAAAATTTCAAATTTATGAGATATAACTTAAGAAAATATGATATGGGGGAGTCTGGGCTAGAGCAAAGTGGAACTGTTAACAAGCATTTATGTAAATTCTGATAAAAGATAAGCACAGACCACAGTTCTACAAATGTCATCCCAGGACCAAGCAGTTCACAAATTTGGTATTAGCAGAAGATCAATGCTTAGGGAAGCTATTGTATGGTATGGGACCAGTTTTCCTTCTCATTTTTAAATTGAGTCACAAAAAGAAGCTTCCATTTTCTGATGCTAAAGCTACATCTTATGTTGGTCTCCACTGGATTCCCACTATTGTCATTTGTCTCCTACATGTCTTATTATTTATGCATTCAACCAAATTTTTATTCAAACGGTGTAATATTGCACATGATTAATAATACACAGACAGCCCCATGCACAGCTCTATACCATGTGACTGAGGAAGTCTTATGCAGGTCATTACATAGAAACATAGAGACTTGAACACACTGAAGGAAGGAGAAACAATGTCCTTGAGGTCCAGAAACCAGATGAATGGTGTGTTCTGAGGAAAATATCTTTCTGGGTTCTTTGAGACAGAGGGTAAACTCAAGAGAAGACTGAGAAAGGAACCCAGTGGCTGATTGTGGGGAGGCAGCAGTTCCCTCAGGAATAGTCCAGGGACAATGAGGTTTTGTTGGATAATAAGATTCTAGGTCTCCACCAAGATTGATTTGAATGTTGAATTTGCATGTGGAGATTCACGAAGGCTGAAAGAGCATCCAAACACAAAAGGGATTGTCGTGTTATGTATTACCATGACACTGCTCTTGGTGACATTGAAGAGCAAGCAAAGAGTGAATTAGAATGCCATGATTTTCCTATTCATGTTAACTGTAAGGCTATAGATTAGCTCACCCCTTGGGAAACTTCTGTGTGTGTGTGTAATCTGAATAGCTGTGATGTATTTTTCTTGTACATATGAAATGCCTTTGATATAGGAGATTAAATGTCCTATGAAAACTTTCTACAAACCTGCATGGACAAAGATGTGATTTAGAACCACTATTGCTACAAATGATCTGCTAAGATTAAGGACCTGTAGTCTTGAAAACAATGAAGAGTTATAGTCTTCCTATTTGCTTTGGTTTTAGGAATGGATTTTTCAATGTACTGTATTCTTCTATTACCTGAAAATTTAAATAGAAAATTCACTGATACTTATTAAATGCTAATAACACTAATTCTAAGGCAATAGATACTATAGCAATGAATAATATAATTCATAGGAAAATTGAGACCCACCATTCTGGTGAAAGAAGATGTGGAATTATAATTCATGAAATGTAAAGTATGGTTACTAATTCAGTTTTATATACCAAATCAACAGTTAATTAGAATAAACAACTTGAAATAGGCTGCTTTCTTTTCCCTTTTTGTAGGATATGAAAGTTATTAAATTGTGATTTTTTTAAATAGTAACACTAATTTATTTTAAATACCAACCCCCAACCCCCAGAACTCCATGCTAGGAAATGAGGTAGTAATACATGATTAAAACGATGCCTATCAATGCATTTGTAACTAAATGGCTGATACTTTTTAGCTGTTGTACAGTCTACTGCTGGGAAATCGATGAGGTAATTGCAGAGTGATATAATTTGATTGCTGATTGAAATAATAAAGCTAGCTGTTTGTTGAGCTGGTCATTCTGATCAGCTTTTCACCAAGCACATTGGATTCTGTGTTAATTACAGTGTTTTAAACTCAAACCCTCTGTCCTTACCACATTCCCACAGGAGATCTAGCTGCTTTTCTAGATCTGATTCTGATCCTGACAAAATGTGCTCATCCAGGAGCCAAGCTACAGTACACTTATTATTTGAAACCCTCAGGTATTGGAACCTTGTACAGCAAGTGTCGATGAGAAGCTGAGTTTCTGAAAGCAAACTACTTAGCTCAGCACCTGCTGTATAGCTAGGTCAGCAGTAGATACAACTACTGATATTTTCCATAACAAATAATTTGTGTGAAAAAGAAAACTGCTCAGGTAAATTTAGAAAATCTGATTTTTTCATAGGTCGACAACTCTAGGAAACGTGTAGCTTGTTACATCTAATTTCTTCCAATTTCTCTATAGGATTCAAATAAGAAAAAGGAACATGGGCCCACGTCAAAGACTCCTGCTGCTAACACATAAATCAGCACAACTACGCACTTAGCAAATGCTTCCCCTTTTCAAGCACTAGGCACTTAGACTGCAGCTGGTGCCACTCACTTGCAGGCAGTATCATGGTCTAAGGTACAGATTCTCGAATCAGACAACCTGGACTGAAACTCTATTTTTTATGTTTACCCATCATCTGTTTCTTCTGGGCTTCAGTGTCCTTTTTTTCAAATTAGAGACAGCAATAGTATATCACAAGGTGACAACAAGAGTTAAATAAAATAGCTCAGAAATAATAACTACTCAGAAAATGTTGACTTAATATTTTATTATGATTATTGCACTTCTTTATACAATCAATACTTGTCCAGAAGGTGAGGAGATTGTCACTCCGTGCTGTTCACTCTTGCTCTCTTTGAGCTTTCCCACCTCTTCCAACTAGATTTTTGTCAAGGAACAACGGAGAACTGCAAAACAAGGAAAATCTAAATGATTTTTATTCCTATAATTCTGTAACATTTCTAAGGCCAAGAAAATTTTCTAAATTGTAGCACAAAATAAAATTATTTTGGAAGTTATTTAGATAAGTATTTGTGAAAGTCTCAGAAAGGGTAGAAAGAGACAGATGTGAATTAAGCTTGAGGTACATATACTTTAGGAAAGAATAAAACTTCGCATGATTAAACATATTTTGACTTTTATGTAATAAGCAGCTGCTATTAGAACAATGTAGACCTTACAATGGGTCTTTCGAGTTTGGGTAACTCAGCTTTTTGGTAGTTGTCTTGATATGTAGCTACCCCTAATCATGGATGCTGAGGATCTTTTACCTGTAACAGAACTTGGTCATGTAAATTATAGCTGGGGATTGGAGAGATGGCTCAGTGGTTCAGAGTGCTTGCTGCCGTATTCAGAGGACAGGAACTTGGTTTCCAGGACCCAAGTTGGGCAGCTCACAATCACCTTTAAAATCACCAGCTTTAGGGGATCTGACGCCCTCATCTGGCCTCCTGGGCACCTGTGTACATACACAAACAGATAGGTACACATTCACATAAAAAATAAATATTTAAAATAAGTCTAACACCTATGTTTTTCTCCTGTTAGTTATTTTGATGAAAATGCCAAAATATTAGTAACCATAATAATAATCCACCCACTGTGTCTTCTTTAAATTTTTTCTGAGAGTTTTCTGCTTATTTGACAACTAAATCCAGGCACCAGTATTCTTTTTTCTCTGATCTAGATATTTTTACAGAGACTACCTCGCAAATGTCCCAAGAGAGGAGGCTGCTCAGGGAAAGATGCTGGCATCACGCAGCCCTCTTCATGGTGATGAGTATGCTTCTGTGCAATGGACGTTGTCAATAAAGTAGAATATTATTCTGCTAAAGGCTTTCCAGGCTCAGCTAACTCCAAAACCACTCATTTAACTTGCTGTTCTTGCTTCCCAGTTGCATCATTTCTCTTTTTGCATAGTCAGAGGGTTCTTTTCGTGCTTGCTATGTAGACTGTTTGATGATAGTGTCGTGTGTTTTTATTAAAAAAAAAAATCCGGTTTGTATGGCTGTAATGATTCTTCAATATAGACTGGCATTCTGGGGTAGAAAGTGAGGTCTAGTGCTCTACCCAGTATCAGAGGATGGCTAGAGAGCAGCTTTTGGCTAAGTAAATAATTGCCACCTTCTTACAACTACAAATTTTAATTCGGTCATGCTTTCAAGTCGGCAGTGGGAAAAGACACTGCTGGAATATTTGGAGAGCTGATCAAAAGGTCCCCATTACATACACACACAATCTGCTCTGGTTTTACAGGATCTTGAACGCCACAAAGATAGCTGTTCATGGGCTTAGCATTAATGTTCTGCCTTCTGTTCAAAATATAGTATGTTAGGCTGAACGTGATGGCACACACCTTTAATCCCAGCTCTCAGGAAGCAGAACCAGGTGAATTTCTGTGAGATCAAAGCCAGACTGGTCTACATAGTGAGTTCCAAGTCAGCTGGGGCTACATTGAGACCCTGTCTCAGCAAAACCAAAAAAAATCCAACTATAGTATATGAAAATAAAAAATTGTATCACTTTCACTTTCCAATATCAGTCTTTGGAAGCAAGAAAGTCCCCAGACAGGGTATGTGACTATTTCATCAGAGTCAGGCACACAAACAGGGAAAGTGACTAGAAGACAAGTGCTGGACACCCCGCACCCTGCTTAAACATTAAGCATATGGAGCAGATGGAAGAGCAAATTAAGAAACGGGTAATTGATTCCAATGGGTAAAATTAGATTAGAGAAATACAATTTATTAATATGTGAATGTCACTCACAACTCATATTCATCACATACAACTTCGTAGGAAAATACATGCAATTTCATAGTAACCTCAATAAACCTGTATCCCATATTCATGCAATTACATTGTTAACCTGCCTAGTACTTAGTATATGTATAGCATTTAGCTTACATATGTGTGAATATGTATGTGTACATATGTGTTTATAAAATCATTCCTGGCACAATTGATTCTTCAACCCCAGTTTCAAGCAATTATTTGCTAGGTAACATGTTTATGAGTACTTAGAGATATATTAATATTATCATGCTCATTTTTAGTGAAGAAATCATTGTAGAATAATTTTAAAACTAATGACATTCAAGTTGTTTTGATTTTCATCTGTTTAAAAAGAAAAAATATTGCAGGAAAATGCTCATTATTAAATGTTTTAGCTACAAGATTTAGAATTATAATGATTTTTCAGCTGAGGAACTGGTCAAGGATGAGAGAAACAAAATGGAAACAAAGCTACAGCTGATAACTGATGACAGCGTTTGACCAAATAGAGTCAGTAAAGGAAAATAGAAAATGTAATTCTGGGAGCTGGAGAGATGGCTCAGTGGTAAAGAGCACTGGCTGCTCTTGCAGAGGACCCGGCTTCGATTCCCAGCACCCCACATGGCAACTAACAGCTGTCTATAACTCCAGCTTCAGGGGAATCTGATGCCCTCTTCTGACTTCCACAGGCATTGCATGACATGGGTGCACTTACATGCATGCAGGCAATACATACACATAAAATTAAAAAAAAAAAAAGAAAGAAAAAGAAACTTGAACCTGTCATAATGGGTATAAACACACTGGATAAACCACCTGGCTGCAAGTGAGACATAAACCAGATAACAGCAACATAGAGAAAAGAGAAAAAAGCAAACAAACAAAAACAACAACAACAACAAAAAAAAAAACTCCTTACTATGCACGTGATAATACTTAGAGTTTTTAATGTCTGATGTAGATCTGACTCTAAGAGGTAAACTACTCAGAAACAGCTGTTCTCGGTAGTGTAGGCTAACTATTTGGCAAACAGAGTAACACTAAGAAGTTTTATTTTTAGTAACATTGTATGTATTAAGGCCTAAGTTCTCTTTTAAGTCAGAGCTACTCTAATGTACTCCACTACCAAGCCTCTTTAAATGATAGTGCTCTCTTGGCTTACTAAATGGGCTGATGAGATAGGATCTGGACTAAAGTCAAGAGCAAAATAATGTTCTCAGAGATAGTTATTTCTGTGAGTAATGCTCAAAAACATTCTTATTTTGGTGAAATCAGATAATATTACCGATATAGGCTGAGATAAAATAATTCACATAACAGAAACCAGACACCCTCATCGTGAGCTCTCTCATGACATGTTCTGGTATCTGGGAATTCAGATGAAACTTTTAAAGGTGTATTCTAAAGTCTGTAAAGGTATAATTAACATTTTTATTATTGTTTACCCCCAAACAGTATTTCATGAAATGATATATTATGAGGAATGAAAGCATTACTCCAAATACATGTAAATAAAAACATCCTTTAACTCTCCACCCAGAAATGAAGATTAATTCTGTTACCTTGATGTGACCACTAAGCCCATGGACCTGAAATGTTAGGTTGGGTTAGTAAAGTCAAAATGAGACTATGCTTTTTTTATATCATTCTTTTTGAAGTTTAGCTTCTAGAAATAAATTTGTCAACACTGTGCTTTTAACAGACTTTAACAAAAATATGGTTTTATAACCTACACCACAGTCATGATATTGATGACTCTTGTTACTCTAAAAGCTTCTTCATGTCCTTATGACATCAGTGTTAGATAAACAAATAAATAAAGGCCCATTAAGGCAAAATTCAATCTGGTCATGAGAGTAAGTAATCTTTGACTTAAGTAGAGACCTAACATTTCAGTTGGGTGGGTCATTCACCTAGCAGAGGGACCACCCCACATAGAGGGACCATTCCTAGTAAGGCAGGCTCATCTTGTCATGTTAAAGAGACAGACTGAATAATTATTTCTTTAATGAGATACTATCTTTACTTCCCAGAATTCTTGCCCCCTAGTGCATGCCCACAGACACCATAAGGTTGTCACGAGGTTCTTTGGTTGTGCGTGCCTACCTTTTCTTTTTCCTTTTTTGTCTTTCTGTCTTTCAGATGCTGGTCAGAACATAACTCTGCTTTTCCTGATATTTTGGGCTTCCCTATTCTCTCTCCAAAGCCCTCCTTTCCACACTATATGGCTTCTTGCTACCATGTGACTGCCCTCCATGCCCAGCACTCAAATGACATTTTTTTTTTTTTTCTTGTTTTCTCCATTCTCTTCCTCTGGGCAGTTGTCAAGATTTACAGCTTGCCTGAACTAAGGCTTTACTTTTAAACTCTAATAAATTGGTCCTGAGCTTCCCTTTAAGTCTGTTCTTACATTCCCCCAAGAGGGGACCCGGATTTCCCTGGTAATATGAGTTCCCACCCACTGGCTAATACTGATCCATTTTCCATTACTATGACTTTGCCTTTGGAGACATCCATGTAAGAGAAATTACATAACACTCTGGCTTTATGTTTGGATATTCTACTTACAGAATTGTGTAATAATTCTGTGTTGTCTGATTCCATATTTCATTTACTTTTACTGCTGAACATTGTCCCTCAGTGTATCTATTCTATACATTATCCATCCAGTAGTTGTGAACATAGTCAGTTCTAGGTAAATACAAAAAGTAATATTATTAGGTTATGCAATTTAGACCTATTATCTTTATAGAATATCTCCAAGTTGGTGTAGAATTCTAACCAGTGATGGATGGGAATTCTGTTAGCACATCTTTAATAATAGTCCTAATTTTTTTTTGTTATTCTAGTGAATGAATGGTGGTTTTAATTTTCATTTTTTTAGTAACAGTTTTAAACCTTTTTCGTGTACTTATTTTGCATTTGCTTATTTCTTCTGACTTCATTCGTTGGTAGGGAATCTTTTTTTAGTTAGTAGTTTGCACTGTAGCACTTCCCGGGCAGCCTCTATCAGCACTGAGCACTGTCCCTTGTGTGCCTGTATCACTTCTTCTTCTAATACAGACACCAATCATGGGGGATTAAAAGCCAACCTTATTTCAGTATGACATTACCTGAAGCTTTCGAGCTTGTGAGTAAACAGCAGTAATTCAAAATCAAGTCACATTCTGAGGCACTGGAGTTGAAATTAGAACTTCAAGATAAGTTTGAGAGGAATGTAATTCAGTATTTATATTTTTTTATTGTTTGGATCCTGGTTCAATTCCCAGGATTTAAAGGTATGTGCCACCACGCCCAGTCCTGATTATGAAGTTTTATTGATCAATGTTTTTCTTTCATAGTTCCTGAATTTTGAGCCCTAAGAAATAATTACTCATGCAAACCACAATTTTCTTCTACACTGTAACCTAGAGGCCTTATATTTTAACTCTAGAAGTTTTATATCATTGTTTTGTAGTAAGACTTGGGGTCAGACAGTGTGAGTCATCCAAGTATGGGTGTGTGCATGCGTGCATGTGTGCATGCATGCGTGTGTGTGTGTGTGTGCGCGTGTGTGTGTGTGTGTGTGCGCGCGCGCGTGTGTGTGTGTGTAGAGCTATCCACAATTTTCTTTTTCTTTTTGAGACAATATATCTCATTGACCCACCAAGTTAGACTAGACTGACTGGCAAGAAAGACCCAGGGATGTGCCTTTCTCTGTCTCCCAAAAGCTAAGATTATAAGTCTGCACCACCATGCCCAGCATGTTTTTTTAAATGTGGGTTCTGGGATTAAACTTGGGTCCTTGTGCTTGCAAAACCAATACTTTATTGAATAAGCCATCTCCCCAGCCTATTTGTTCTATTTGAAATCACTTTAGCTATTTTGGAACCTCTGTACTTCTAATATAAATTTCTTAATCACCTTGTCAATTTCTACCAAAAAGGCAACCTATATGATTTTTATTGAATTCTTATGATTTTCATTTAATATAGTTTGAGGGCATTTAGATCTACTCTTCTCTCCTCTCTCCATCTCCCCCAAGAGCCCCCTAGCCAATTTAATTAACTCTCATATATATCCCTATAGAGTATGATTTGTGTCCCCAAGAACCTTCAGTGTGGGCCCATTCACTGGGCTCACCACCAAGAATCCCAACCCTGAAAGACACTGTCTTCCACCTTCCCCACAGACATCAATTGCCAAAAGTTCCTTAGGTTGGGTTGGGATTTCTCATCAACTTCCCCGTGTCTTTGCTGGGATTTTGTCTGGCTTGCATTTGCATAGGACTTCAGCATGCTGTCACTATTGCTGTGAGTTCATGTGAGTAACTGACCAGCTATCAGCTATCTGGAAGACTCTGTTCCCTTGTGGTCATCCATTCCTTCTGTCTTGATTTATTTTTATTGAGACTAGTGAATTTATAAAACACTTGAGATTAGAAAATATAACACCAATAAATACTCTAATTCATCGGCAATGTGATTTTCCTGTTTGGATCTTCTTTGTTCATCTAGAGAAATACTTTTAGCTATTAGTGTAAATGTCTTATACATTTTCGTTAGATTTCTCCCTGTATACTTTGGTTTTGGTTATAGTCACTGGAAATGCTATTGGTTTAAAAATCTGAATGTTCTGATCTAGAATTTCCACCTGTGTTGACATAGGTCCTCTTTTCTTTTTCTCAGCAATATTCCACAGTTTTCTTTATAGATATGAAACATATTTGTTAAATTCACCCTTCCTTATCCTATATTTTACAATTATAAGTATTATTGTTCTTTGATTTTATTTTCCATGGCTACTGAGACTACTTTTCACTTGCTGATGTAACCAGTTACCACAACACTGGGAACTTAAGGTAACGTTCAGTACATGACGGTTCTATAGGTTGAAATCCAAACCAGCCACTTTTCTTCATCTGTGAAGCCAATAAGCTTACTTGCTTTGATCTTTCTTCCGTCTTCACATCTCTTAGACTAAAACAAGACACGATTCTCCAGGTTAAATTTTCATGGGATTAGAGGGTCTCCCCATTAATCCAGAATAATTTTGCTGTGTATGGTAGCAGTTGCAGATTTGAATAATGGGAACACAGACATCACAGAGCTTTATTCTTCCTACTTCAAGTCACCAAAGAGCTGTAACTGGATTTTAAGTGTTGAACGTGTACAATAAGACATGCTAAACTTTTCAAATGAAGTTTCCTCAGGATTCTATTTATAGACCATCCTCCCATCTACAAATAAGGCAACTATATTCTTTGCTTTCCAACCTATATGACTTCCTATTTTTTTTTTTTTTTTTTGCTTTTAGCCCAGGCTAGAACCTTCAGTAAAAAATGGGATAGAAAGAAGAGGACTCATTTGCATTTGTAAGAGAAAAGCTTTCAGTCTTTTGCAGCGGGGTATTAACACTAAATGAAAACCTTTTACTGGGTTTAGAGGTCCCTTTCTTTTCCTATGTTCTTAGCAGTGTTTCCCTTGTATGGACATTGCGTTTTATACACATTTCCTCATTTGGGGCAGTCACACTAGAAATACCATATGATATAAAGCAAAATCATATTTGTTATCAATATAAAACACACAGAGATGCAGCAAGCACTTATCCTGAATAAAAGTTCATTTCAGCAGGCATAAGTAAACTGGTTTTGCTTTGTAAAAGGCTCCATGAAATAAATATGCAATATAATGTGGGTGGTTTGGGGGCTACAGTTCAGAAGATCCCTGGGTAGTGACCTAACAGTGGAGTTTTCTTTGGAATAACTTGTCTTTGTAGGAAGGCGTAGGACCACAGGTCAGTGGTTGGTATTATCCTTCTCATCTCTCCCTTTTTAAAGATTTTTAAAAAAGATTTATTTTCATATTTTTAATATGTACGAGTGTATGTCTATGTATGGGTATGTGCATGTGAGTTGTGCTGGTGCCCACAGAAGCCAAGGATGTTGAATCTCCCTGGAGCTCAAATTACACCTAGTTGTGAGATACCTGGTGTGGGTGCTGGGACTCGCACTGAGGTCCTCTGTAAAGGCAATATCTGCTCTTAAGCTCTGAGCCATCTCTTCAGCTGCTATTTTTATTTCTAATTATGTATGTATGTGTCTGTCTAAATGTAGATTTGTGCACACGAGTGCGGTACCAGGGAAGTCAGAAGAAGACATCAGATCTGTCCAGTTAGATTTATAAGCATTTGTGAATCATCCATGTGAGTGGTAGGAACTGAACTCAAGTCCCCTGTAAGAACAGAAGGCGCTTTTGACTGCTGAGCCATCTCTCCAGACCTTTCATTTCTTTTAATCAAACTGAAATGGCTAAGCCAGCCCCTTGACAAGCTATAAGGCTGTTAGTCAAAATTAATAAAATTGACTTGGTCGCCACGTCTTTTGGTAATGATGATGAAAATCTCATGGTTCCATTTTCATAGTAAAAGGAAAAAATAACTACAGCCAAAGAGCCATGGAGTCACTAATTTGTACTTAATCTTACTGTTGGTGCTTAGATTGGACAAAGTCCCTTTATCTTCTCCTCCTTATTGTTACCTCTTAGAATTTCTTCTCACATGGAACATTTATTTCAAATGTAATCATCCCAGTCAGAGAAGGAGTAAGCTGGGATAAGGCAGAGCTCTGACCCCAGACTCCAAATGCCAACATTCCTGGTTTGCAGTCGCTCTGAGATGAGCTTTCACACATGCACGGTGAAAATTTCTTTGTAACAGATCCCAACACAGCAAAAGACGCCTCTGTAGGCTTCTAGTGGGAGCCAAAACTATTTACAGGTCATGTTTAGACATCTTGCTTAAGAAATATGTGGGCCAGGAATTAGGCAATTGTTACAAGACTTTTCTTCCTATTTGGAACTAAATGCCGAATCAGAGTTTTGCTTGCTTGCTTTTGCTCCGCTTACTTTGATTAGCACTTCTTATTTTTTGTCTGAAGTATTTAAAAAAAAATTCTCAGTTATGTCATTTTACCCTGTTGCTCCTTAACCCACATCTCTGAATCGAGGGATATATTCTTACATAACTACATTATAATACATTTTCCAAGGCCATTAAGAAATATTCCATATTGATATTTTACCAGTTGCTTTTAAAATGTCTTAAAATGGTTTACTTAAGATACAAAGAAGGCTGTTATGACCCTTGAAGCTCTATAATCTACGATTGTTCATGCTCTTCTTACTGTTTTTATATCATTACTTGAAACTTGGTCAATAATTTTGGAAACAGTGTTCTGTATTCCCAGTATTTCTATGTGGTGGTGATTAGTGTCCATTGAATTCAGACTCATGTTTGGCAAGAATATTTCACATACAACATTTTAAATGTTTTTCGTTATATAATTTACGTGTGTGTGTGTGTGTGTGTGTGCGTGCGTGCACACGCTTGTGCCTTATAGCACCAGATGCCTTTACCCACTGAGCCATCTTGCCAGTTCCCTCTTTATATTATATTAGGGGGGCTGGAGAGATGGTTCAGTGGTTAAGAGCACTGCCTGCTCTTGCAGAGGGCCCGGGTTCGGTTCGTGGCACTCACATGGTGGCTAACAACCATCTCTAAATCCAGTTCCAGGGGTGCAAATGCCCTCTTCTGACCTCCGTGGGCACTGCACAATATGAGTGCACTTATACACATGGAGGCAATGCACTCATATACATAAAATAGAATAAATAAAATATTTTTAAAATAATATTATATTAGGTGGACAGTAATGTCTGGTCATTGCATTCATGAGCTATATTGAAGGGCAAATGACTACACATAGAAGCACATAATGTTCTCAACATTTTCTGCCTC
>NW_008342636.1:243455-244760 GCF_000622305.1 Nannospalax galili | reverse complement strand
TGGGAGAGTAATTTATAAAGATCTTAATTTTATTTTTGATCTATAATATCCCATGGTATTGTGATAAAATTATCGAATATATAATGGTATATTTATATAATAGTATATATAGAAGTATGATTTCATGGGCATAGTGTTCCACCATGTCCTGGTTTATAAATTCTCTTGTAAAGGTTTATCTTTATTTGTATATAGATGTTCTTTCATTTCATGGCCTGTCATATTCTATTGTAAGGGCATATCCTTAAAATATTCTGAATATTTGTTAGTGTGAATAATACTTAAATTAATAATCATTTTTGTAGGTATTTGTCCTACTGTGTTTTTTGAAATATAGCCATATACGTAGGATTCTGAACTAAAGAATAAAGGCACATGCAATTTTACCAGATGTTGACAAATTCACAAAGGGATTGTACATTTTCCATTTGGGACAGCAATTCATGAACAGTGTGCCATTTTACCATCTTACCAGCCAAGCATATTGTTAAGTTCTTGTATATTTTCAAATCTGATACATAAGAAATGATATTCAGGTAATGTTTTATATTTTCTCAGATAAATACCTCATGTTCTCTCATATGTGGACCCTATCTTCTGATGTGAATATATATGTGAGTATGGGTATAGTTCATGAAACTTCAAAGGAACCCAGGGAGGGAAAGAGTTGAGGAGGACGGGGAGGATAATAGAACACGTGATGTGACAGCCTAAAGAAGGCTATGGGGTGGAAGCTGGGTGTCACGTGGTGGGGGGAAGAAGGCAGAAGGGCACCAACCAAACCAAATTGCATTTGAAAATGCCAAAATGAAACCTAACACTTTGTACAGTAGGTTGAAAAGTAGCTAATAAAGTGATTTTCTTACATGTTATGTTGAGGACATTTTCATATGTTCAACAGCCACTTTGGGTTTTGGCCTCTGAACTGCCCACTATAACACTTGGTCATTTTTCTACTGGCTTCTTGATTTCTGGCTTGGTAATTTCCAGGAGTTTCTCATGTGTGAGCAGACATCCTACTGTGACATATGCTGTGCATATTTTTATCTGTTTCTCCTTCATTTTTACTTTCTTTTGCTGCACAAAAGCTATTTAAAAATATATTTATGCCATCAAATATATTAACTTTTCCTTTTGTAGATTTTATTGTCTAGATTAAAAAAGTTTTCTCTGTTTCTAGACTACCATGTATTCAGTGTTATGTTCTTATATTTTTTACAATTTCATTAAAAATTTTACATTCTGGAACATTCTAGAGTGAGTGTGTTGTGAGACATGAGGATCACTACCTTTCCAGATGGCCGT
>NW_008342636.1:238347-243352 GCF_000622305.1 Nannospalax galili | reverse complement strand
TATATATATATGCCAGTATAGTTTCCACATATACTAAACTTGTAAAATAAACTTATTTCTAAATTTTTTGTCAATGAACCGATACCTGGCTGCTTTAATTTTTGTGGCTTTGAAATATGTTTTAGCACCAGGTTCGTAAGACCCTCCCTTCCCCAATATGTATTTGCTTTCTTTTGTGAGATTTTCCAAGTGTTCTTCACAGCTTATATTTAAATCAACTTGCTTAGAATCAGAGGAGAAAACTCTGTTGATATTTTTTATTGAGATTCTGTTAAATTAATAGAGAACTCTGATGTAATTATGTGTTTCTTGACCACATACTTGCACATGTAGTTGTAGAATTTGTTCACCACCCCCTTCCTCTCACACAGACACACACAAACACCTGATCTCTCACTGTCCTCCTCTTCATGGCTATTTCTTCTGGTATGTGAGGGCAGTTTTATTATCCTAGTGGCTTCCTAGTTTAGTGGCTACCTTTATGCAAATATCCTTAGTTCTCCCTATTATTCCAACTAAAGTTGACGAGTGAATAGTAAAGATCCAAAATATCAGTCACACAGAATGCTGAAGTTGTATTAACTTTAAAAATAATTTATTGCATTTTTGTGATTTTCATATGCTAAATCTTGATCATATTTAGACTCCCTTTCCTACCTGGACCCTCTACAGCAACCTCCACCAGATTTCACGTATTCTGTCATATATGTTAAGGCTTATCAAGCCAAGTTTGTGTCTTCCACACACAAGATACACCCAAGCTCCAACCAGATAAAAACCCAGCATAGAAGGGGGAAACAGGTAAGAAGCCCCAACCTTAGCTGAAGAACTATTGGCACGTGATTACTACTGGGAGGAGAGTAAGTTTTGATAACTTTTAATCATGCTGGACATGATGTGTACACTTTGAATCCCAACATTTGGGAGACAGGGGCAGGCAGATATCTGTGAGATTGTGGCCAGCTTGGTCTATATAGTGAGTTTCAGGCCACTTGAGGCTACACAGAAACCCCGTCTCAAAAAAAATAAAGCTTTCTCTGGTTGATGGGGTGGTTCAGCAGGAAAAGCACCTGCTGCCAAGTCTGACTCCCTGAGTTCAATCTCTAGGACCTACACACCGAAAGGAGTGAACTGACTCCTGCAAGTTGTCCTCACACATACACCATGACACATACATGCTTAAACACACACACACACACACACACACACACACACATGCACACACACACACACAAATAAATATAATAAAAAAATTTTTTTAAGACACACACACACACGCACACACACACACACATACACACACACACATACACATGCACATACACACACACACATGCACGTTTTCTCAATAGAAATCAGCACGGTGAATGTTTAGTAATAGTTTTATAAAGTAGTCAATGGGGAGCTATAGTTTCTATCTCTTGCTTTGATAATGAATTTTTATGTTTCTAAATTGCAATCAATCACATTAAAATGGTATCAGTCATTTTTTTTTACATTTAATGACATAAAAATCTTTCTTAGAAAAAGAATAACAATCTAATTCCAGGACTGGTTTCTTATGTCTAAAGCAATGTTCCTGTGCATGTGACTATGTTACTATGTGTGCAGCTTGAGTAATCGGAGTCATGGTATAGACATCTTTCAGAGAGAACATCAATCTTCACCATTTCTTATAAGCACTTGAATGAACAACAGATGCCTGTATCGTGGGGATTCCTTTCTAATGACTCCCTTGAACCATCACTGCAAAATAAAATTTGTCAGTTTTCATACAGGCTCACATAATAATTTTCATTCTAATAATTCACAATGATTATGTATAATTATTACACAATTCATATTATGCTATTAATTACATAATTCTGAAAGGATTTTTTAAGTTACCAAAGGCATTTTTTAATTTAATTTTTTAAAGGTACAATTTCTTTTCTACTGTTTTTTTAATCTTTTTTGAAATTGAATTTTTGCAATTTTCATGTGATGGTACTACACAAGCCTCTTTGTTGTCCCCTGACCAGTTTAATGTACTCTATTATCTAAAGCCTAAGGCCTATAGAGTAAAATTTGTGTCCTAATGTCCTTCAGTGGGGGCCCATCTACAGGAGCCTGGTGAACCTACCATTTCTTTTCTACTGTTTTTTTAATCTTTTTTGAAATTGAATTTTTGCAATTTTCATGTGATGGTACTACACAAGCCTCTTTGTTGTCCCCTGACCAGTTTAATGTACTCTATTATCTAAAGCCTAAGGCCTATAGAGTAAAATTTGTGTCCTAATGTCCTTCAGTGGGGGCCCATCTACAGGAGCCTGGTGAACCTACCAAGAGTCCCGTACTTGAAAGAGACTGTCTCTGCCCCTCCCAGCAGCCATCTGTTGTCACAATTTCCTTAGGTGGGGTTGGAGCGTCTTGCCCACTTCCTCATGTCTATGCGGGGATTTTTTTTCTGGACTGAGTTTACATGGGACTTGTCATGCTGTCACCATTGCTGCGAGTTCATATGAGTAACTGACCAGCTGTCTGGAAAACTGCTTCCTTGCGGTCATCTGCCATCTCTGGCTCTTACAATCTTTCAGCCCCTCTTCTGCAGAAGTTTGCTATAGGTGTCCTATTCAGGGACAAGTGCTCTGCAGCCTATTGTTCCCTGAAGGCTGGCCAATTTTAGGTTTCTGTGTTAATTGCTATCTGTTGCATAAGGGAACTTCTCTGGCGAGGGTTGAGAATGCATTAATTTATAGGTATGACACTAAATCATTAAGAGTTATTATAATCATTTATAGTTATATGCTAACAATTTAGTAGAAAACTAGTATTAGACTCTTTCCTAAGTCCTGTGATCTCTCTGGCCTCAGGTTCCTAGGCCTGATGTCAATGTCAGGTATGGGCTCCATGCTATCAAGCAGTCTTTAAATCCGATTAAAGAGTAATTGGTTACTCTCCTAATATTTACACCACTATTGTACTGGGCATATCTTGCCAGGCCAGTTGTTGTAATTTACAGGATTCACAGCTGAGTAAGATTGATGGTTGCTTTTTCCTTCTAGCAGCATGCTTAACACCTTCCAGCTGATCTTGTCTGGTTTGAACTTGTCTAGGACTTGTGCATGCTGTCACCATTACTGTGAGTTCATATGAGTAACTGACCAGCTGTCTGGAAAACTGCTTCCTTGCGGTCATCTGCCATCTCTGGCTCTTACAGTCTTTCAGCCCCTCTTCTGCAGAAGTTTGCTATAGGTGTCCTATTCAGGGACAAGTGCTCTGCAGCCTATTGTTCCCTGAAGGCTGGCCAATTTTAGGTTTCTGTGTTAATTGCTATCTGTTGCATAAGGGAACTTCTCTGGCGAGGGTTGAGAATGCATTAATTTATAGGTATGACACTAAATCATTAAGAGTTATTATAATCATTTATAGTTATATGCTAACAATTTAGTAGAAAACTAGTATTAGACTCTTTCCTAAGTCCTGTGATCTCTCTGGCCTCAGGTTCCTAGGCCTGATGTCAATGTCAGGTATGGGCTCCATGCTATCAAGCAGTCTTTAAATCTGATTAAAGAGTAATTGGTTACTCTCTTAATATTTACACCACTATTGTACTGGGCATATCTTGCCAGGCCAGTTGCTGTAATTTACAGGATTCACAGCTGAGTAAGATTGATGGTTGCTTTTTCCTTCTAGCAGCATGCTTAACACCTTCCAGCCAATGGAAATAAGGCTCTGAACTCAATACCAGCTTGATTTCTCCTTGTTTGTTGTACAGCTCATGCATATCGTGTCTTTAGCAATAGCATCTTACCATCCAGTTCTGATGGGTAACCAAGGATAGGGACAATGACCAATATCTTTTGAGAGTCTGTGAGACACCTGGTTAACAACTGCTAGAGAAGGAGTCCATTCCTAACACTGAGGATTTTTGTTTCATTAGCCTGTAATGTCTGCAAAGGGCAGTGTCCCTCTGTTACAGAATAACTCCTTTTAATCTCTTTTTATAATGTCTATGTATATATTTTAAGAATCTTCTGTAGTGGTAGGTTTCCATAGGCTTTTTTCTAAAGGCCTTTAATATTACTTATCCCTCCCCATACTCCCGTCTCTGCCCTGCTCACCTATTCCCCACCTCACTCAACTCTTCCTCATCAGATGTTCCTCTTTCCCCCTTCATATCATTGCATTTTACCATTCGTCCCAGGAAGCTTCCCCTCACCCACCCATGGGAATTTATTAGTTTTTTGCCTCTGAATTTTCAAGTTGAAACATGCACATCTAAGATTTCAAAACTATCATCAGCTGTGAGAGCATGTGACATTTGTCTTTTGGGGTCTGGGTCGCCTCACTCAGGATGATTCTTTTTGGAATCTCCATGTTGATTTCCATAGTAGCTGCACCAGTTTTCAGTCCCACCAGCAATGAAGAAGTGTTCCCCTTTCCCCACATCCTTGTGAGTATGTGTTACTCTATGTTTTTTGGATATTTGCCATGCTGAGAAAGATAGAATGAAATCTCAAAGTGGTTTTAATCTGTGTTTCCCTGATGACTAAAGATACTGAACATTTTAAAAAATATTTCTCAGTCATTTTGTGTTTCCTCTTTAGAGAACTCCCTGTTCAGCTTTTTACCTTACTTTTTAACTATGCTTTTTAAATATTTTATTTACTATTTTTATTTTATGTGTATGTGTGTGTTGCCTGTGTTATGTAAATGTGCCCATGTCATGCAATGCCCACAGAGGGCAGAAGAGGATCCCCTGGAACTGGAGTTATGGAATGTTGTTAGCTGCCATGTGGTGCTGGGATTCAGACCCAGGATTTCTGCAAGAAGTCAGTGTTGTTAACCACTGAGGCATCTCTCCAGCCCCATTTTTGTTGTCATTGTTTTTTTGTTGTTGATGTTGCTTTTGATGTTTAGTTTTTCTAGTTCTTTGTACATTCTAGATTCTAACCCTCTATCAGAAGTATAGCTGGTAAAGATTTGATTACATTATTAGTATTATATCTTATTAGTTATTAAA
>NW_008342636.1:224153-238238 GCF_000622305.1 Nannospalax galili | reverse complement strand
AAAATAATTCTAAAAGGATTTTTAAATTCTTTTATTGACAATATTTGCAGGTTTCTAGACTTATTTATGCTTTTCCTATCAAAATCCTCCCCCAGAGCAATACTGACCCCCAAGACTGAAATATGCTTTGTGCTGACCTTATACTCACTGACCTCACACTTGCCTAAGACTTCTAATTTTATAGCCAAGGTAATTCGTCTAGTGCTGTTTACTACTAACTTTGCTGCTTTTCACTCACTGTGGCTTCTTCCAGAAGAAAATTATCTACCCACATTCCCCAAGAACAAGATGAAACAGTAAAGCTGAGGGGCAGAGTCAACCTAACGTCAGAGATGGAAGGGGCAGCTTTATGTTCTTTGCACTGCAGTCTTGACTGAAGAGTTGGTTGGTGGCTGCAGTCTTTCTAAGCCACATTACAGTCATACCTGAATAAAGAAACAGCCAGACCCTTAGCTTAGTTTTCAAAGCCAAGAATGGACTTCAACTCTGAGAGGTTGTTCTTTCAGATCCCTCATGGAACTGTGCTCTCTAGCCAGGCCTCACCCATGCTTTTATTCAGACAGTCCCTCCAGCATGAATTGGGGAACTGCAATCTTGGGTCTACCCTTATCTTATCAGAGAATCTTGACTGTTGATCCCTAGCCCTAAAGTACCTCATACACACAATGTCAAACATTCTTCTCAATTATTCTCACTGTTTTCTATGAGAATACTAGTATAAAAGTGCTTCTAGCACTTTGACATGTTAATTCAAGCACATCCACATTCATTCACTCTCAGCGGTGGAGGGTAAAATGGGGTCTGAGGGATTATGGTCAGGTGCCAATATCACAAGACCCCAGGGCTCAGTGAGCTTGTTTGCATTATAAACAGCAGCTTTTTGGTGCAAGGTTAAGTGAAAGTCATTAATTTAGATTGTGTTCTTATTGTAAGTCATTCCTACAGGTGGTAACAGCAAAACAGCTGGGGGAAGAAAGCCCTTCTTTGACAAAGATAGGATGCTCAAAGTGTAAAATTTCCTCTCTCTTCTGCATATCATAAAATATTATGCCTCAGGAGAAGAGTTGTGGTGATGGAGCCCAAGCAGTGTCCTTTGGCTGCCAGCCTGAGCAACATCAGAGGGGACCTAGAAATAGATGTATTTAAAATGAAAAGTAGCTCATTGAACAGTCTTCAACGACATGAGAAAAATCGTCAGTGATGTTCTTTCACACTGTGGTTTAAAGTAACATTTTCTAAAATGCACACAACAGAATGATATTCCTAAGTGAAGCATCATGAAAAAGGAAATTGCCTTCACCAGCCAATGCACCAATGTGCATGAGACGCGTAACATGCCATGCCCCATTGTGCATCAACAATAGAGTTGTTCATGAAGACCTCTGCTGAAGAAATCAGTGTAGCCAATTAAACCTGCTGAGTAGTTTCCAATTTATGGCCCCGTTCAACTTCTTTTTTCTCCTTTGCTACACTTTCCAGCCTCCCATGGAGCTAATATCATACAAAGCATACTCTGAAAAATGCTGCTTGGAAGATTTTCCAAATTTATAACTTACAGAACTGTGTAGCTATAGTCGATCCCTTTGGAGGTGTTGGGCATAAATTACGTCAATAAACCTTTGAAGTTGATCGTTAGAGTGCCTCAGCGAGTGTTTTTACAGCGATCAGCTTAATAAACAGCAGCAACATCTGATTTTTCATTATTATCAAGTTCTTAAAGAAGGTCCACAGTCACTAAGCTATGCATATGGTTAATTACCAGTCTCATAAAACTTTATGGAAAACCACCATATTTACATCACAGTTAACATTTGGGTTATATTGGATTTGGGCTACAGTGGAGGCCAAGATTTAATGGCAATAATTAGGACATAGTGGGAATTATAGAAGATCTTTCCTCATGTTATTTCAGAGAATTCTTACAACAATCCAATTCTATCAACTACTTTTCTGTTTCTAGAACACCATGACCAAAACAACTAACAGAAGGAAGAGTTTATCTGGCTATGGTTCCAGAAGGTGAGTTCATCATGGTGGGGAGGCATGGTAGCAGAGGCTTTCTGCTGAGAGCTCACATCTTCAAGCAGGACCAGAAAGCAGAGAAAGACAGAATGGAAATGGGCAAGCCAGCCCCTAGTGACAGGCTTCCTCCAGCATTGCAGTACCACCTAAAGGCTCCATGGCCATCTTCAGACTGTGCTGTGAAACAGGACCAAGTGTGTCCAAATACTCAGAATATGGAGGGATATTCTCTTTCAAATCACCACACCAATAAAGAGAATAGTATAGTGATGTTACTTTACATTAAAAAAAACAAAAACAAAAACTATGCTGGGCTGGAGAGATGGCTCGGCAGTTAAGAACACTGGCTGTTCTTGCAGAAGACCTGGGTTCGAATCAAAATACCCAAATGGCAGTTAACAACTGTCTGTAACTCCAGTTTCAGGGGATCCGACAGCTTCTTCTGTCCTCCCGAGGGCTTTGCATGACACGGGTGCACTTACCTACATGCAGGCAATACACAAATACACATAAAATAAAAATAATAAAAGATTTTAAAAAACTAAGCTAGCTTCATTTTTGGTTGAACTGTAACACAGCTCAATACATAAATATAAGCATAAAACTTGACTTAGAGAATATACCAGATGATTAAGATTCAGAAATTGAGTACTGACTGACTGTACAATTCCCTCCATGCCTAAACCAGTTACGGTCTTCCTCAAATAAGCCATGATAATGACTTCTGAACCCTTCTGGTGCCCATGAGGGCATCTCATGGTATGTTGACTTCTGTGCTTGGCTGTCTTCCCTCCTTACGCTGTTTGGGGTGTTTGCCTGTGGTATGTGTGGCTGAGGTTTTCTTCAGTGTTGTGTAACAGTTATTTAATTTACGGAACCATTTCATTGCATGTTAACAGTTGGATTGTTTGTATTAACAGCTCTTACAAACAGCTGTGCAAATAACATTCATACACATTTCTTTTGGTTGGTAACATTAAAGTTAGAGTCACTAGTTCTTATGGAAGGCAAAAGGTTGGTTCAAGCAGATGCTTTCAAATTCTTTTCCAGAGTGATTTAGAAATTCATTCTCTAGCAGTATAAGATAGTTGAACTCGCTCTTCATGTTCACTGACACTTGATACTGTCACCATAAAAAATGTAGCCACTGTGTTTTATGCCAGCAGAATTATTGTAATTCTTTTACATTTAGTTCTCAATCAGTTTTAATGAGGTATAATTTAGATGTAATAAATTGCACCTAATTAAAGTGGTAAGTTTGATAACAAATTTATACACCTGTGTAATTGCCATATCAATCACAATGGAGAATATTCTATCACTCTTGTAAACTCTCTGGGCCCCTTTCAGTCATTTCCTCTACCACCTATCCCATCCAAACACAAACCTGAATTCTGTCAGTACAGGACAGAGCTGTTTGCTGCTGAGTTTCAGACAAATGCAATGATACAGTGTACATTCCTTTATGTCTCCTTTCTATATGAAAAATCATGGGTCTTAGTTGATCTGTGTCCTTATGTGTACTAATCTTTTATGTTTATGACTCAATAGTATTCATTATACAGATGTGTGCTTGCTTGTGTCAGTCAGCTTTCCATTACAAAAACAAATAGGTAAGATAATTGACTTATAAAGACCAAATTGTTATTTTGGTTCAAAGCTGTAGATGTTTCAGTTCATTATTGACTGGGGCACATTATTTTGAGCTTTTGACAAGGTAAATCATCCTGGTAGACACTCAATGGAGCAAAACCACTTGCTTCATGATTAGTGAGCAAAATAGGAAGAGGAAAGAATTGGAGTTCTATAACTCAATTCTTGCACACTCCACCTACAAGCTAAAGACCTCCCACTAGGCACAACTCTTATTAAAGTTTTCATCACTGTCCAATAGCACCAAACTAGACAACAAGCCTTTAGCATATAACCTCAACACACTTACGATGCAAACTATGATAATAGCACAAGCTTTTCAGCCATTCACCTGTTGATGAACATTAAACATCTTTCAACTTTTCAACTTTTATATGTTGAAGATAGTTTTATCAACATTTATATACAAGTCATTGTGTGGACATTTAACCAAGAGTGTTTTTATTACAAATATATTTAACTTTATTATCAGGTTCTAATCTCTTTCCAAAATGATTGCACTGCTGTAGCTGTTAAGTGCTAAGAACTCCATATAATGCTACCATCCGATATTGTCAGTTAGTGAGTGTTAGTCATTCCAATTCTGCAGGTTGATATTCTATTGCAGTTTTGGGTAAAACTGTGGATTAGAAACTATGTCTGTTGTCAGATGAAAAGAAGATAAGATAAAAACAAAATAGATCCTACTCATTTGAGAAAATTACAGTTAATAGAATGCTTGCCTCACATACTCAAAGACCTAAGTTCAATCTGCAGCATGCATAAACCAGGTGTGATAGTGCACATTTATAAACCTAGCACTTCTTAACCTCAAAACCTTGATGAGGTTAAGAAGCTCAAGTTTGTTATCTGCTAGCCAGTGAGGTTGAGGCCAGCCTGGGATGTGTGAGACCCTGTCAGAGAAGAGAGGAGAAGAGGGCAGGTGGAGGGGAGGGGAGAAAAGATGACAGAGAGACGGGGCAGGGTCGAAAAGGGGGAGAAGAGGGGAGGGGAAATTAAGTGGCATTTTTCCATTGTGGAGAAGCAGCTAATCAGTCAACACCTAGCACAGGAGGCTGCTCTCACCAGGCAGTGTCAGCTCAGTTGTAGTGACAGAACATGATCTCATGGGTGGGTTCTACAAAAGCTGGAGATATGATGGTCTGGGTTGAAGAAACTACAAGCAAAGGCTGGATAACGCAGGTATAGGGAAGAGGTCAGAGCAGACATGGGCAGAGAGGCACAGGTTGAGGCTAAAATAGGGAGACTTTCCAGAGGCATCCCCTAACTTTCATACAGATTCTTGAGTCGACTACCTGGGATTTCAGGGAATATGCTGTGGACCTTGAGCTAGTATCCTGACAGTGCCACAAAGGTAAACTCAGGGTAAGGGCCTTCCACACCTCTTCAGAGCCTCAGACACAGAAAGTCCTATACATGGAGATTCCTCAAGCACCAAAGACAAGGTTATAACCTTAAGCCCTTAAAATGGGAGGGAGGGGGGTAAGAATTCTGGGACAAAGAGGACTTCTCATCTGGAAGGACATATTGACTTACTTGAATCAGTGGCTCTAGCAGTACTCCTCTTCATGTATGGAGACTAATAAAAAGGCAATCCAAGGAGAAGAAAACATCCCAATGAGAAAGAAATACAAACAAGGCAGAATACATTCTATTTGGTGTTGTTGCTTGTTTTTATTATTATTTGCACTATTGCACTTTAGTTGTTATGTTATTTTAGCGTGTATCTTGCCATACACGTTTTAATGACTGTCCTTCTTTTCTACACCTTCAATATTTTTCTAATCTACAGTTTAACATTTTCTAATCACTGTTTAATGTTGACACCCTTAGTGTATCAGTTGCTCGGTGACTCATTGTTGTGATGATGACAAAAGTAACTTGAGGAAGGAAGAGTTTATTTGGGCACACAGTTCCAAGGGAGCCCACCTACTGCGGCCTAGAAGATGTGGCAGCAAGAAGTGACGTCTCACATTTCCTCTGAAGTCAGAAAGCAGAGAGCAAAGAACGCTTGAGCTCAGCTAGCTTTCCCCTTTTTATGCAGTCCTGGATCCCAGTCTATGGAGTGGTGCCGCCCACATTTAAGGTGGGCTTTCCCACCTCATTTAACTCAATCTAAATAATCCCTCACAGACAGTACCAGAGACTAGCCTAATCTAGATAATCCCTCAAGGCGTGTTCAGAGGCTTGTCTTCTAGGGGATCTTGTCAAGTTAAAAATATTAATCATCACACTTAGCTCTAAAAAACTAAATACATTTCTCTCACACACAGTACCATAGTGTTGATGTCTTCAAACCTTATCAGGGACCCGAGTGAAGTGGGTAAGTGTCTTCTACTATAAGTCAACACCGGGGCTGCAGTTAAATCATTATATCAATTCCTAGAGTTTCCTCTCCCCCAATGGCAGTAGGAGACATGACTCCAAGTGAAGAAAACTCACATGGAGACTTGTGTAAAGTGAAGCAAGGGAGAGTGAGGAAAATGTGAAAACATAAAAGCGAAGAACACCTCCATTCCAACAGATGAGCTACCCACAACATACCACATAAACACATATGCAAATAAAAAAAAAACAATTGGGTAAAAAGTCTACTTTGATATGTCCACAAACCCACACCACCTCAATGCTGGAAATCAAAGCTAAGGGGATAGCTGAAATGTATAAAAAAGATTCCCAAGTTCTGCTTCTAAGAATGACTACATAAAACACCCAAGCAAGTAGATGAATAAAGTAAAATCAATTCAGAGCTTGAATAAGACAATCACAAAAGTAGAAAACCACTTAGTAACTTGGAGGAGAAATTTTTAAAAATAGGGGAAAAAAAATCAATCAGATGCCAGGTATACCCCTACATAACTGCGAGGATGTGCTGGACATCTAGGTCAGTCACCCAGACCTCCAAGAAACCCCCTTACCTGAGGCAGATGTCAACTTATTCACGGATGAAAGCAGTTTTGTGACAGAAGGGACCTGGAAGGCTGGAGCCACTATGACCACCAAATGGGATGTCATGTGGCCCCAAGCCTTGCCCAGGGCACCTACACACAAAAAGTTAAACTGATCACCCTCACTCAGGATCTACATTGGGAAAGACTAAGGCATGAACATCTTCACACAATGCAAATATGCTTTTGCCACCCTTTCATGTCCATGCCATGATCTATAAGGAAAAGGACCCTGACACTTCTCAGAGATGGTTTGAAAACTGACCCAATCTCCTGCTCCTGGTCCCCTCTGGGTTAGATGTGCTCTCTATAGGTAAGTTTCACCCCACATGAGGTCATGTTCTGAAAGTTCCTCCCCACTGCTTAGACTAAAGTATACTATTCTGAAAAATTACTGCTCAGTCTCTCTTAAAGTATGTCTAGTCTCATGAAGAGGTCCATGCTACAGTCCATGCTATGGTCTGAGACATCTGCCTGGTTCCCTCCTCTACACCCTGCCACCCATTCCAAAAGGAGAGAGAGGCCAACATTTCTGGTTCTGTCCTTGATTTGACTGGACTCCATGGCTGACCACCTTGCTTATAGACCTAACAAGACCTCTTGTCCTTCTCTTCCTGCATCCAATGATTAGGCCTTGCCTGATTACCTGGTTGTTAAACTTTATCAAACAACATATAGCCTCTGTCATATTAATGTACCTGAGAGCCCTGTATAATCCCATGTCACCTGAGGATATTGAATCAATGCTTTGACTCTGTCCTAAGACCAGAAGAAAATGAAATGGCAAAACTAACTCCATTTTGCTCTAGCTGACTTTTGCTTTACCCTGTGTTTTTGCCCAGCCATTCCCACTGCATCCAGCCTCACGGAACATCTCATGCAGGCAATTTCAGGGAGTACATTGTTTTTAGAATACTAAGAAATTTACAAATAGCCAGGTAACATGTCCAGGTAGCAGCACATCCTCCCACCAAGCCTAACTGTAACTTTTTGTTAACTGAAAACCTCTTTGCTAACTGACTTGCCCCTGGTCTGATGTAACTATGGTGATCTGAAGTAACTATGGTTATTGCCCCTGGCATGATGTAATTGTGGTTTTAAGTTTTATAAAACCTGCCCTGCTTCTCATTGGGGTCCAGAGTTCTTTTGGGCATTAGTTCTCTCTTTGTCTGCTGGCTAATAAAGTACTCATGATTAGACCAAAAACTACATGGCATTTTTTGCTGGTTATTGATTGCATCATGAAAAGAATAGATAAACAAAGGCAGGACAGGAAGGAATCCATTATATCCAATGCAGTAAATGAACAAACCCCTAGTAGTAATGGGGATAAGGAAAAGAAGTATCAATTATCCAACCAACCAGAACAAACCCAATGAAACCCTAGAAAATAGCAAATATATCTCAGTAATAAATGTAAATAAATTTAAATATAAACCAATCTAACTCACCAATTAAAAGATTTAGACTAACTGAATATATTTTTTAAAACTCCATAATAAATTTCTGAATGTATTGTTATGGCCCACAGAGAAGGATGGAGAGATAGGAGGTAGAAACAAGACAGTGTATCAGCTACTGCAGCCTTAAAATAAAGTTGCTGTCTCTTTGGACTTTAAAATTGTTCCTATGCAGCTTATTTTCTTTTCATTTAATCAAATAAACAGAACGTTTTTTTACATGGGAATAAAAAAAAAAAAAAAAAAAAGCTCCAAGAAATACACCTCACTGGGAAAGACATCCAAAAACCTGAGAGTCAGAGGATGTGGATGAACTTGTCAAGCAAAGGGAAGTTGTAAACATGCTGACATAGCAAATTCTCATAGCTACTAAAGCAAACATCAAGTCAGAAGTGACCAGAAGAGATAAAATAATGCAACTACATGCTAATAAAGAGAACAATTTATCAGGAAGAAATAACAATCACAAATATATATGTCAAATATTGCTGCTTCCAATTTCATAAAATAAACACTAAAAACCATGAAAAATCAGATAGGTCTTGCTTTGAAAATGTAAGATTTCAGTACCCTACTCTCATCTTCCAAACTGATGATCAGCACAGGAATTTGAGCTAAATTTTAAACCATAGGTCAATTGAATTAACAGATATCAATAGACTATTTTACCCAACACAATGGAAATACACATTCTTCTCAGAAGCACATAGGAAATTCTCTCAGTCTCAGTATGAGCCACAAGACAAGCCTTAACACCTTTTTAAATTGAGTTAATTCATTGTATCTTATCAAACCATAGTAAAATATAAATGAAAAGCAAGTAACCCCCCCAAATCTTCATACATACTTGGAGACTGAAAAATACACTTTTCAATGAACAGTGGGCCATTGCATATATCATGGAGGAAAATAAAAGCAATGAAACAATAGAAAAACCTTCCAGAAGCTCTGGGATACATCCAAGGCAGTCCTAAGTTGGATGGTTAGAGCTAAAAGCTTTCCCATTGAAATCAGAGAACTTTCAAATAAATAGCCTAATAATGTATCCCAAGACTCTAGGAAACCAAGAAGCCAACTCAAATGATGTAGATGGCAAGAAATAGTGAAGATTCAGGCAGCAATTAACAAAACAGAAAACAAAAGACTCAACCAAAGAAAGAGTTTGTTTTTGGAAAAGATAAACAAGATTGATAAATGCCCATCCAAACTAACCAAAAGGTGGAAAAGACGAAATTAATGGAATGAAAGATGAAAAGGATGTTGTGACAGCAGACATCAGTGACACTCAGAGGGTCATTAAAGAATATTTTGAGAACTTACATTAAAAAAAAAAAAACTGGAAAGACTTGAAGAAATGGACATTTTGTTTGCTTATTTTTTCTTTTTAGGATTGTTTTGTTTTTGTTTTTTGAGACAGGGTCTCACTATGTAACCCTGGTAGACCTGGAACACACTATGTAGAACAACAAAGATTGTATTAGTCACTTTTCTGTTTCTGTGATAAAAACACTATGACCAAGTAAACTTATGAAAGGAAGAGTTTATTTAGCTTACAGTTCTAAAGGGGCAAGAGTCCATCATGGCGAGAAGGCATGGTGGCAGAGGTGGCTGGAGGAGGAGCGGAAGCTAAGTTCTGACATCTTCAAGCAGGCACAGGAAGCAAGAGAGTGGAAGTGGGAATGATTCCAATCACTATCACTCCTAATGGGTTCTATCTGCCTCTGCCTCCTGAATGCTGGGATTAAAGACATGCACCACCATACCTAAAAGAAACAGAAGCATTCTTAGATACATAAGACCACCAAAATTAAGTCAAGATGACATAACCAACTTAACAGCTTTATAAAAATCAGAGAGATTGAAGTAGTAATTATTTCCCCACAAAGAATGGCTCATGCCGAACAAATTCACTGCTGAATTCTACCAAGCTTTTAACAAAGACTGGTGCCAGTACTTTTCAAATTGTTTCACAAAACACAAGGGAATGAACAGTACCAAACTCATTCTACAGAGTCAATATTACCTTGATAGCAAAACTGATAAAGATGAAAAATAAAAATAAAAAAACTGGGGAAGTTTCATTCCATAATTTGTTGAGAGGTTTCTCAAAGCAAAAGTGGTACTAAATTTCATCAGTCCTTTTCTACAATAATTGTTATCATATCTTTGTTTCTTTTCATCTTTTCTCTGATTATATTAATATGGAAAATGATACTAATGGAATTCTGATCATTAAATCAATCCTCTATTATTAAAATGACTAATTTTGAAAAAGATCATTTTCAGAGATGTTGTAATTGTATGTTGTTTGATAATGTGGTTCTCTTGTGACATCCTGTCAGATTTAAATGTCAAGGTTCTGATGGCAAAGTAAAGTAATTTCTGCCCTCTTATTCTATTGTTTGTTCCACTTTTCCCTTTAACATTTATTCATTTATTATTTATTTATTTGTTTTGATACTGAGAATTGAGGACAAGACCTCACATAAGCTGGGCTACACTCTAACACTGAGATATGTCCCTAGCTAATTTGGGGGGGCTTATACCTGGTAAATTCTGACAGAAGAATGAGAAACGTCGAAGTAAGTGGGTATGCTGTCGTTTACAGATGACCTTGTTTCTCAGAGGACCACTTCCCACCATGGACAGAATCCAAGTGAACATATGGGGTAAAGCATGATCATAATGAGCCAAGAGACAAATCTCAGAAAAGAAATGCTAACTCCAAAAATGAAAACTCTAAAATTCAAAGGAAAATACATGAATAAAAACATTAATGAGGTGATTTTGAAAACAAAGTGTATATAGTACATGTGGGTCAACCCAGGGGCAGTAAAATAAAAGAGCATGGAAAATTCTTTTCAAGTTAACAAAAACTCAGAAATTTGTAAGAAATAAGAAATGTTGTAAAGTATGCAGGAAACTAGGGAAAACTGATTAAAAACTATTTTTATGGAATTTTAGGCACATGTCACCACACTTGGCTTATTTTTCATCAAATTTCAGTTTTCCTTGGCTCATGCTCCCCTTTCGTATATTACTGTTTGGGGATTTCAACAGAGATCCTACTTCATTTCCGAAAGAGTCTCATCTTTGAAGATACCAATCCTCAGGATTTTTTTTCTCTTTTCCCACAGTGATGCTACTGAATGTGCATGCTGCTTCCCAAAGCTTTCGACTTATCCTTACAACAAATTTCAGTATGGAGGTTTCTCGTAAAATTGGAACTTCCACGCATTGTTCAGCTAAGGCATCCTTGAGTGTACATTTGAAAGCTAAGTCAGCATACCACAGTGATACTTGCACATTCGTGCTTATTGATACACTAGTCACAATAACTAAGAAACGGAACCAGCCTAGATGTCCATCAACAGATGAACAAATTTTTAAGTGAGTCATGTGCAAAATGGAATTTTATTCAGTCATAAATAAATAAATGACATTTTCAGGAAAATGAATAGGTCAAACTTGGAAAAGAAAATAGTGCATATTTTCTTATATGAGGAACCTAGACTGGAAGTGGGAGTGCGGGGTGGGGGATCATGGGACATAAAGTAGAAAGAGTAGAGAGAGGACCAGGAGAGGCAAGGGAGAGATCTAGAGGGACGTGGCTGGGAGAATAAGAGAGGTTGATGGAAGACACAGGTCATGAAAACAGAAGTGGGGGTATTTTCAGGGAGGAAGAGGACTAACAAAGTTCAGTAATCTATGATAAAAATGTCACAGTGAAACCCATGGCTTTATATTCCAGCTGAAAAATAAATAAAAAGCAATTTGCTTAGAATAGCTAATAAATAAAGGAATTTAAATTATATCCTAGAAGTACCAGAAAACAAAGTCCATGAAAGAGATGACATTCTACGGATACAGCAAAGCTTTTAATTATGCAATAGGATTGTGGGATTTTCAAAAGGCGCTTTAGATTATGTGTTTTTGTTTGTTTGTTTGTTTGTTTGTTTTGTCATCTTGATGACTTGCCACTAGATGATGGTCCAGGAATAAACAACTGCTGCCAACATTCTTACTCATTAATTGTTTAAAATAAAAGAATTCAATAAATATCTGATTTTTTCAGCAATTTAGAACATGAGAAATTTATAATTTCTCCTTTATAACCAAAGATTTTATTGAACTAGGGGATTTAGGCAATCAACAAAGAGAATAATAAAAAAATTTGATTCTTTAAATTTAAATTTTTAATATTTCATTTTCATCAAAATGGTAATCATTAGTATTAAGGAATCAATACAAAACTGAAACAATGCTAAAACATTTCCAGTTTGCCTCACATCTTCCTGCACATATTGAGACTTTTCCCTGTAACTGAGAGTAAATCTCTAAGGGTTTCTCTTGTTTAACTTCTAGCCTTCTTGGCTTCATGCCTTATGGGTTATTGTACCTGAGACAGGTGTTATAGAGTTCAATTTTTATGTTCTTTAAATTGTAATTATATATACAATTGACATTCCCAAGCATTTAATTTAGTCTAGACTAACTATGCCTTAATCATTTTTTGAAATACAATTTTTATTAATTATTTGAGAATTTCAGATTTGTATACAACACTCTTTATTCATATTCACCCCCCTACTTCTCCTACTAAATCCTCCCAGATCCACCCCCACCTCTGTACCCCTTGCTAACTTGGTGTATTCTTTTTTTCATAATGCATGAAGTCCAGTTTTTGTTGCCCATATACTGGAATGTGGTCCACTTACTAAGGGCCATACCCTTAAATAAAATTGATGATCTTCCAGAAGCCATCAACTGTCATAGCTGTTCAGCTAGGGGTGAAGACTCAGGAGCCCCTTCCTGCCCCATGCTAGAATGTTGACTAGACTTGGTCTTGTGCAGTTCTTGTGCAGGCAACCACAGTTGCTGTGGGTTCATGACAGCAGTCCTGTCACATCCAGAAGACACTGTTTTGTTCTGGTCTTCCTTGACTTTGACTCTTGCAATCTTTCTGCCCCCTCTTCCTTGATGGTCTCTGAGCTATTGGAGAAGAGAGTGTAATATTTATAGATGGTTCATTTGTGTCTGAGTACTCCACAGACTTTTGTCCTCTGAATTTTAACTAGCTGCAAGTTTTGGCATTTACCACCACCCATTGCACAAAGAAACTTCTCTGTTGAGGTCTGAAAACTTCACTGATCTATGGGTAGAAAGATACAGATTTGGAGAGCAGTTTAATGCTATGCTTATTTAGCAAAATGATAGTAGTATGGTCACCCCTGGAGACTATGAGCTCCCCAAACTGGGTTCTTGGACAGATTTACAGTACTAGGTATATGTTCCCTCCTGTAGAGGGGACCTTAAATCCAATCAGAAAGTAATCTGTTACTCCTCTAGTATTCATGCCACTATTGCATGCATGATCATATCTTGCCACACTGATTGTTATTGTAGCTTATAGGATCCATAGCTGGGTAGGATTGCTGCTTTTTTCCTCTTGCAGCCTATATATAGAACCTTCCAGTACTATGATAACTAGGCAATAAGGAAGAAGATTCTTGGTAATGTCATTAAGATGTATTTATTTTTTATTTATTTAAGTGTATATATGTGTCTGTGTGCATGCCTCTATGTGCAGGTATGTGCACCTGTATGTACATGCAAAGGCCAGAAGAAGGTGTTAAGTGGCCTCCTCTATCACTGTGTTGCCTAGTTCTTTGAGGCAGGGTCTGTCCATCAACTTGGTGCTTGAATTTTCTTGGCTAGGCCGGAATTCAATAAGCCCCAGCAATTCTCCTGTCCCAGTGATCTTCTCGTATCCACCACCCTCAAGCTGGGGTTACAGATGTGCACAGGATATCCTACGTGTTAAGTGGTTACTTGGATCAACACTGGAGTCCTCATAATCGTGCAGCATATGCTTTTAATGTCTGAGTTATCTCTACAGCCCTCTCTTGATAGATGATTAGATAGATAGATGATTGATAGATAGATAGATAGATAGATAGATAGATAGATAGATGATAGATAGATAGATAGATAGATGATAG
>NW_008342636.1:223828-224125 GCF_000622305.1 Nannospalax galili | reverse complement strand
TAGATAGATAGATAGATAGATAGATAGATAGAGATAGATGATAGAGAGAGGGATAGATGATAGATGATAGATGACCTACAGATAGATGATAGATAGATGATAGATGACCCACAGATGGATGATAGATAGATGATAGATAGATAGATAGATAGATAGATAGAAAATAGAGAGATAGATAGATGATTGATAGATAGGCAGATAGATAAATGATAGATACATAGATGATAGATAGATGATTGATAGATAGATAGAGATGATAGATGATAGAGAGAGGGATAGATGATAGATAGATGATAG
>NW_008342636.1:151867-223688 GCF_000622305.1 Nannospalax galili | reverse complement strand
ATATAGATGATAGAGAGATGGTAGATAGATACAAAGATATATAGATAGATAGATAGATAGATAGATAGATAGATAGATGATAGATAGATGGGTTTTTTTGAGGCAAGGTCTCCCTGTAGCCTCAGTCTCACAGAGATCCACGTACATCCACTTCCCAAGTGCCGGAATTAAAGGCACATGCCACCATGCCCAACTTCTCTTAATAATTTTTAAAAGAAATATTTTTTTCAAAAACAAGAAAGAAAATGAGGGAAATCCTGGTACCTATGTACAACAGAGTCTGCAATAATCTTTAGAAATTTTTGACATGAAAATTTCATACATGTGATTTCTAAGGTGTACTTGGGTGGCATCATGTCGGCAAGAAATAGAAGAAAGTCAGTTGTTTTTTTAAAAAGAGAAAACAAACTCTTGGTATTTGATTTTGAGGAGGTGAGAGAAATGTTCAACCATTATGATCAAGGCTGTTCTGGAAATCGACATTGTTTTTGCACTGAAAGAAATAAAGGATTTAGCATTTCCAACAGACTTTAAGTTCTTTTGAACTAAAGTCTGACATCTCCAAATGGAGGACTCCTATGAATATCAAATTATGGAGTTTAAATAGATCAGTGATTTTTCTTCCACAACTGAAAACATTAGTAGTTTACTATCAGGACAGAAATTAAATACAAAAGCACAGAGCAAAATCTACTATATGTATTTTTTTCTTAAAAAAATAATTAAAGTGGGGCTGGAGAGGTGGCTCAACTGTTAAGAGCACTGGCTGCTCTTGCAAAGGACCCAGTTGCGATTCCCAGCAACCACATGGTGGCTAACAACCATCCATAACTCCAGTTCCAGGACATCCAATGCCCTCTTCTGACCCCCGTGGGCAATGCATGGCATGGGTGTACTTACACACATGCAGGCAATATACTCATACACATAAAATAAAAATGATAAATGTAATATTAAAAATATTAAGGATGCTCAAACTGCTTAGACTTTCTAGTTTAAAGCGGCATAAAGATATTTCTCTTTCTTTGTTTAACTTTTATCACAAGGAAAACAAACTCAAGGTAGAAGAAAGTAGCCCAATCACATGGAGACACAAAGCACATTTTTGAGAACAATTTTTAAAATCACTTGTTAATATTTTTAAATGACAATAAAAATGAGTGATCAGGACTAGCATGTAGATGCCCCCATGTTAAGATGGCATGCAAAACAAACATGGTTCATTACATTAATTAAAAGATACATGCTAGAGTTAACTACAAGGATATAAGGAAGCCCAGCAGAGGTTGGTTGATATCTCACAATCATAAGAAAGCAAGAAACAAAGTGGGGGTGTGAGGAACACTTGACAAAAATAAAGACATCGGGGACTGGAGAAATGTATCAGCAGTTCAGAGCCCTGGCTGTTTTGGCAGAGGACCTGACTGAGTTCATTTCCTAGCACCCACATGGCAGCTAACAACTGTCCACAATTCCAGTTTCAGGAGATTCAATGCCACCTTCTGGCTTCCATGGGCATTGCTGTGACATAGATGAACTTACATACATGCATGCAAAACACTCATACACATAAAATAAATATATCAAAAAATCTGAATGTGTAGATATCAAAATAAATACTGAAGTCTCCTTCAGATTTTCAGATTCTCTCTAGCATTCAACCCAGTCAATCTCATGCTGATTCACATGGAGTATTCAGAGATGAGCACTGTCTTGCAGGAAGGTCACAGTCACACACCTAGTGCCACACTTTCCCCAAATACTAACGAAGTTTCGAAGAGAATTTTAAGTAGTGCAATATTAGAATGGGCACAGTCTCCCCAGCTTTTCTCTAGCATAGTTTGTTCAGAGATATTCTTTTAGGTGCTGAGCCAAAACCTGAGAAGAGATCTGCCTGGATCAGCTTGCTGGGTGTGCTCTAAAAGGAGTGTGCACTTAACACTACATTAATTGTAACATGTTACCAGTGCACCTTCTTTTTTAAAAGGATATAGCTAAAAAGTGAACTTATAGATCTCAGGAAAGAAATACAGTGAACAATAAAAGAAAGATGAGTCTGAAAGTCTTGTTAAAAATATCACATAAAAATAAACATTGTTGGGGCTAGAGAGATGGTTCAGTGGTTATGAGTGCTTATTACTCTCCAGAGGACCAAAGCTCAGTACCCAGCACCTACATTGACTGCTCATAACTGCCTGTAATACCCTCTCCAGGGAATCTGATATCCTCTTCTGACCTCTGCAGGCACTATAGTCATAAATAATACTCATATACAGGCACACATACATACATACAATTAAAAATTTAAAAATTCTTTTAAAAACTGTGCAGGTGTTAGAGATATGGCCCAGAAGTTAAGAGCACTTGTTGCTCTGGTAGAGAACCTGGGTTTTGTACCGAGCATCCACAACGGGGCTCAAAACTGTCTATAATTCCTTCCTCTGGCCCCCACAGATACTGTACACATGTGGTGCATTTACATGCAGACAAAACATTCATAGACATAAACTAAAAATAATAATAATAAAAAATAGGTAAGCATCAATGAATATAATGTAAAAAGTGTAGCAGACAGGATAAATTTCATATGTACATATATAAGACAAAACAAACATGAAAATGACTGGAAAAAGCTATGGGTATGGTAAAGGACATTGAACTATCTAGAATTTTTCTTCTATGAATAGAGAAAGTTGTACAACTTCAAGTCCATGGTATAAGTAAACGCTCCTGAAATATTGCAGTCTTAAATCTGCAGGTTGAGTTTGACAGTGTTCCAAGAAAATTAACCAAAAAGATTGATATAAATGCATGCACTCAGTTAAATTCCAGGTTCATCAAGGATTAAGAAAAATCACAGAGGTATTTGTGAATAAATAAAAAAAATTTTACAAAGAGGAATCTCAAGTGGTCTTAAGAGTTCTCCAAAGAAATATTTAGTTGTAGAGACAGTACAGAAATAACTACAAATTTCTTTGAGATTTAAGTTTTATCCTATTTATAACTAGTTTATGGTGGTTTTGAATGAGAATGTCCCCCATAAACTCCAAGTATTGGGACATTTTGTCTCCATTTGGTGGTGCTGTTTTGAGAGGTCTTAGAAGGTATGGCTAAGCTGGGGGAAACACATCACTGGGGGTGGGCTTAGAAAGTTCTTAAGCCTTACTGGATCTGGAGTCACTCTTATTTCTTGTGTCTTCTTGAAGATGTGAGAGCTTAGCTTCCCTCCAGCCACCTCTGCCACCATGCCTCCCCACCCCGATGGACTCAATGGATTCTTGCCCCTTGGAACTGTAAGCTCAAATAAACTCTTCCTTCTCTAAGTTGTTGGTCTCTCACCAGTGAGTTCATCTTGCTGCTGTGACCAACTTTTTTAGAACTGAACATAGACTGAAGACTAGCAGATCTCTTGGAATTCGTCAGGCCTTCAGCACCAGATTGGAACTACTGAGACATCCAGCCTTGTGGACTCAGCGACTACAGATTCTCAGCCTCCCCAGTGTGGTGTAGCCATTGTTGGACTACTTGGATTATTCCTCTAAGGCAGGAACTCTACATGAACCTGGAGCTCATATTACACACACACACACACACATATATATATATATATATAATTTGTATAATTTTTAAAATTTATTTAGAGAGAGGGGAGAGAGAGAAAGAGAGAGAAAGAGAAAGAGAGAGTCATTCTACCAGTTCTGCTTCTTTAGAGAACCCTGATTAATACAGTAATTGGTACCAGAGAGTGGGCTGTTGGCTGTGAAGAACCTGACCATGTGGGGTTTTGGAAGAGTATGGAAGACTTTTGGCTAGGAAAGCTTAACAGGCCATTCCAGTAGGGGCCTGGAAGAAAGTAGTGCTGAGAACAATGTAGTTCCAGAGCAAAACAAGGACTTAAGAAGCAACTGGGATATTTTGGTAAAGAGCCTGGCTGGAGTCTGCCCATAGCCAAAAAGCTTGCCTGAGGCTAAGTTGAAAAGCAATTTTAATTTTTCTGGTGGAAGAAATTTCATGACAGCCTAACATAGAAATGATGGCATGGCTATTAAAGGTGAATATTATGCATATCTACAGTGAAAAAGAACAAATGGAGCAGAAAGAAATACAGAATGTACAATTTGGATTGAAAAGAGCACTAGGAAGATAGATGTTGGAGCTCTGGCATGTGCTGGAGAGGATCCCTTTGATAAGGAGATTAAAGAGATTAAGGAGAAGCCTAGAGATTTGCATTTAAGCAATGTAGAGAGTGCCTCCAGGGCAAGACTACACCCAGCTGAGCCTCCACCTTGTGAAAGAAAAAATGCTGCAGGGGCCACTGAAGAGAAAATCTAAAATGGATGAAGCAGGCTGGGGTCCATCCCAAACTTGCAGCCAAACTTGGCATTGTCGTTCACTTGGTGCTGGCTTTACAGGCATGAAAAATGCAAGAGTGAAGGGTTCATCGGTTTTTCCTTTGAGGTTTCAGAGAGCCCCTAAGGCCAGGCAGCGTGCAGCAGGGGTTCTTCTACATAAAGAAGGCCCTGATAGACCATTTTGTGAAACTGTGAAGGCGAAGCTTGGTTGGCAGTGGAGACCCCAAAAAGTCGTTTGTGGTACCAAAGATGTGAGGCATATGCCAGGAAGTCCTGCATACAGGGAGTGGTACCAGCACAAGAGAGAGAGGTGTGTTGCACATGGCAAAGCTAGAGAGGCTGAGCCATTGAAGCCCTTGGAAGTAAAGTCCCAGAAGTTAGATGTGTTGCTACTGGATTTGGTGTTTGCCCTGCTGGTTTTCAGTCTTGTTTTGGTCCAGTATTTCCTCACTTTGCCTCTGTTCCTCCCTTTTGGAATGGTACTGTTTATTCAGTTCCACTGTATGTTGGGGGTATATAATTTGTCTTTTGATTTTAAGGGGGCTTACAATTATGTGATTTCCATGAGTCTCAGAAGAGACTTTGGACTGTAGACTTTTGAGTAGTATTGAGACTAGTAAAGACTATGGGGACTTTTAAGGCTGGACTAAATGCACTTTACATTTTATATGGTTATGAGCCTATGGGGACCAGGGAGTGGAATGTGGTGATTTTGAATGATAATGTCCCCCATAGGCTCCAAGTATTTGGACATTTTGTCCCCATTTGGTGGTGTTTTTTGGGAGGTCTTAGAAGGAGTGGCTATGCTGGAGGAAGCACGTCACTGGGAGTGGGCTTGGAGAGTTCTTGAGCCTTGCTGGATCTAGAGTCATGCTCTTGTTTCCTGTGTCTGCTTGAAAATGTGAGTGCTTAGCTTCTGCTCCTCCTGCAGCCACCTCCTGCCACCATGCTTCCCGTGCCCGGAGGGACTCTTGCCCCTTGGAACTGTAAGCTCAAATAAACTCTTCCTTCTATAAGTTGCTTTTGTCAGTATTTCTATCCTAGCAACAGAAAAGTAACTAATAGTTCATATTTAAAGTAAAAGAGAGAATGTCTACTTACATAATAAAAATTATATAAACAAACAAATGGCACAAAATAAACAAGAGAAATGTTGAAAAGGATAGTCAGTGAGCCAACACTGACTACAGACCTAAAGTCACTGTCCTTAAATAATTTAATGTTAGTATCATACTTTCAGAAATGTTAAATTTACAGTATAATTTAAAATGGGGGCTAAGAGAGCAAGGATGGAAGGAAGTATGTAATATTCCCTTAGAGTCCTTGGGAGTCAAATATTCTTAAAATCCGGAATATGTAGTTTAAAAATAACTCTATTTAGACATGTAAGTTTTCAAAATCTTGCCTGCCAAGCACAATCTATCATTAAGTATTATTGGATATGACCCATTCCTCCATGCGAAGAAGAATGAAAAATAAATTGGAAAGCCTCAGGTCAGAAATCAAGATATTTCCAGTGGCTCATTCTTCATTGTCAGTTTCAGATTCATCACTCAGTCCTTCATATTCCAACAGGCTCCGTTTGCCCACTGTGAGTCCCATTGACATTGATGTGGGATACACAAACACCAGCTTTACTGGCTGCCTGGTAGCTGGTGTGCAGGTCTACGACCCAGGGACTGCTAAGCAGAAGCTGCCTGTGAGCCCTCCCATCCAGAGCAGGAAGTGGAGCAAAGCTGACTGTTTAGCTGGGCTGCTACTGTCATTGGTTGGTTTAGAGTGGGTAGCCAGAGGTATGTTCAGACTTTGTAATACTGGTCATCAACTCTCATTTCTGGCGTCTCAGATTGACAGCAGCAGGGCTGGTCACTTCTTTTAAAAAGTTAAAGTTGTATCTCTTTACTTCTTGACAATCATATATGTATACAAGTATTGAGATGCTATCTACCCACCATTATTCTTATCATCCTCCTACTCCTGCTGACTCCTTTCTTCTTCCCAACCTGTGTTCCCCCCACTTCCCAAAAGTCCTTCTCCTACTTCCAGCCAATCTTCTACTTCCCAGCCAGTCCTCCCCTTACTTCCCAACCACTCCTCCCCAACTTCCCACCAATCCTCCCTCTACTTCCCATCAGTCCTCCCCTACCTTCCAGCCAGTCCTCTTCCTGCTTCTTTTTATCTGTTTACTTGTTTTATAACTCACTGAGTTAATTAGCATTACTTCCATGAGTATGGAGGTTATTTACCAAATCACAGACACTTTAATAAGAGCTACATCACTCAAGAAAATGGCTCTTCCTCCTCTAGTAACCATTAACTGTCAAAAGCTCCTCAGTGAGGGAATGGAGGCTTGTGAGCCCCTCCCTGAGCTGTGATGTAATGATGGGCCCAGTCTTGTGTAGGTAGCCATACCTGCTTGTGTGTTCATGATTGCAACACCACACCATGTCCAGAAGACAGCATTGCACAACACTCCACTCCATCCTCAGCTCCTACAACTTTCCATCACCTCTTCCATGATGTAGGGATGGACATTTATTTTTTTTTTGTTTGTTTCTCAGAGTTTCATATTTGAGTATTGTCTTTGCATTATTTCCAACTCCCCATCCCAGTCTCCCACCAACTCCTCCATGTCCTTCCCACTCCCTCTTAATTTCTTGTTTTCTTCTTTGGTTATTATTGTTACATACACGTACATACATTTATAAATACATCTGTGAATCTATTTCATGAGCACCATGAAATAGAGTCAGTGCATTTTTATTTTTATATATGTGTGTTTAGGGCTGCCCACGTGGAATTAGATAATCTCTCAAGGAACTAGTTTCTGGAAGAAACTGATTCTCCCTCCCTCAGCATCCATAGTTTGCCTATAGCTCTTCATCTTGAGGTGCGACCTTGGGAAATTTCTCTCATCTACCTCAGCATGTAAACTGGCTTTGTCATTATGCAGATCTTGTTAGACTACCATACTGTGGGGATGTCATTGGTGTAGCTTCTCTGTCATGTCTAAAATATCTTAACTAGCAGCAGGTGTCGTGTCCCTCTGATTCTACTTTCTCTCTGCCCCCTCTTCTGCAGTGTTCCCTGAGCCTTAGGTGCAGAGGTTACATTGTAACCCCTCTTAAAGTGTCACTTAATGTTGGGTGTCTTACACACTTACTCTCTGTGTTTGTAGATGATCATTTCTTAATCACACTGACCCTTTGGGTTTTGCAGATTTTCTTTGAACCTAGTGCTCTCCCAACTATTCTGTGACATTTTCTAATATATTAAAAATTTTTGTTACTAAAAGAGAGAAAACCTTAAATTTTGTTATTTTCAACTTAGGAGATATGCCTCACATGCACAAATGTGTGTGGCACACACACATGCACATACACATTCATGCACACTCACATGCACACATGCACATTCACATGCGCATACACAAACTCACATACACACTCACATACACACGCATGTCATTATTTCTTCTTTCAGCTCAACTTCTCTTCCTTTGAAGTCAAGTGAAATTCAATTCAATCTGAAGTTTTAAATACAAATGTGAAATGCTTTTATTGCTAACCTAGTCTTACCTTGAGATTGTTAATGTGAATAAAGGGAACACAGAGTGATGTGTACTAAAACTAATTATTGAGTAACGGGAAAATTTTGTGAAAAATTTGTGGAAAAATTTGCTCCTTCTTTCTGTATCTTTCTACTTTATCTAGTTTTCTTTGGTTTATTAAATGTATGAGTATTTTATATGAAGTCCATCACATATTTATAACTGTAAGTGGATAGTCCAGTCCAAAATATTTCTTGCACATTTAATATTTCCCCTTGTGTGAGAACTCATCATTTGTGGATGTATGCTGTGTGTTGTGTATGAATGTGTCTGTGTGTGTGCTGTGTAAAAATCATAAGGAACCAGGCCACTACTTCCTAATATTTTTCTATTACCTATTCTTAGCTCACTTGGATTTCTGAATGGAATTGGGAAATATAGAGTGACTTTTCAAGTGACTATTTCTCATCACAACAAAAATTAGCACCTGTGACTACGCATGTACTTTCATGTGACATACATGGCACTTTGGGAGGAAAATAAGGCATTTTTCAAGTTATTGTTCTAATGTGCAGAGCTTCCCTCTTCATAAAGAGGCTTGAACAAAGAGAAAATACATACATTTATTTTCTTCTCAGCTACAAAAATGTCGTGTCTACTGAGGCTTATCTCCCACAGTCATAAGCAATGCTAAGTGCTTCATACCCCAGAACAACTTAAGAGAGATTGCACTCTACGTAATTATGCAAATAGATTTTTTAAGAAAAAGTAAAAAGCAGAAATCACAATAAGCTAATATGGCAGCAGCTCCGAACGTGATGAGGGTTATTAAAAACGAAGTGTTTGTTCATGCCCAGAGCCTTTTTTACTTAATATTTTTTCAAGGCACACATACACCTCCAAAGGAAATATTCAAGAAAGCAAAGCTCCTAAATCATAATTACCATAATTATACTTTTTCATCTTAAAATCCTTTCTATACCTCTAGAATAAATATTATATGCAGTATGGAGCATCATAATTCAAGTAGATGCTCAAAGAAATGATGCTTTGATTGCTATTTGCTGCATGTTCTATCTAATGAGCCAGAACTGCAGTGTACATGTGTGGTATATCTATTTACTGTTATCATTATTAATTAGCACATGGCTTTGACTAACTTTAATTAAAAATCTTCATAAAATGATTCAATCCCATTGTATAGAATATGCCTCAGGAATATATAACGGAAATAGATACTGAAGCAGTGAATCACTTAGACTACTTGCCAAAAAAATATTTTAAAAACAAGCTTTCAAATGGAGATGAGCCTCATAAAAGAACCTCAGAGATTGGCAATAGCTTAAGCTCTTTTCCTGGCCATGTGAACATCCTCCTTAATTATGGATCAAGCTTGGTCTTTCGTGCCTTGACTGCTATGGATGATTCCTTCCAGCTTCCTCTATGGGACCATGCTGAGCTGGAATGCCATTAGATAAAAACTTGATGGCATTCGCCTGCCTATGTTCCCTGGTGAATGTCAAAATAGTAAAGAAGGAAGGGAAGGTGTTTGGAAATTTTTGAATTTGAGTAAAAAGAGAATTTCATTTCTTATTATTCTAAAACAAAATGTAACTCACTCTGAGTAGAAATGTTAAGACCCAGCATGGAACTAGGTCCATAGAAAGAAACCGACCAAATGTAAAAATGAAGTAGTCCTTTAGCTGAGAAGCATCCTCATTTGAAGAGCAGCTGCACATGGTATTGGTACAATGTGCTTTCAGGAGCGAATTGCTGGGAGGTTTCTGAAAAAGAGCAGACAAGTCAGATGGAACTGGTGTGAAAACCTGTGAGATGGCTAACTTTTCCTGAGACAAAGAAAAAAAAATATTTTTTTTCGAAAGCCTAGAATTTCTGATTTTAACTCAATAAATTAATTTGGAGTTAGTTTCAGAGACAATCATGTATGAATGATGATTTTTAACATGGTCATGTAGAAATGTGCGAACTTTCTTTTCCCAAGCAATTACATATTTATAGTCAACTCTGAGGGGTCCCGTTCCCCATCCACAAAATGCAGTGACTGATATGAAAAGTACCACACTGTACCGATCTGAACTGTTCTCTCCTAGCCTCTCCCAGACGTTGGCTCTCCCACTCTGTTGAACCTGCTCTTATTGAGTTATGCAATAAGGACTTTCAGTAGGTAGACCCAATGCCCCATTCTTACCCCTACTTTTCCAACACCTGCCTGTCACAGTCTCATTGCAGCAGCTGGGATGATTTCTCTCCTTCTCCATCTCTGTCCCTTCCTTCTTCCCCCTTTCTTCTTCCTCCTTCTCCTCTTATGTGTAATCTAGCAGTTTTCTAAATATACTGCAATGACAAAGATGAAATAAATGTACAAAACACAATGTTAAAATGAACTTCTATTGGGCTTCTAAGAGCTCAATTTCCATAATAAACATAATTCTGTCATTCTTTTCATCATTTTTGGTTCTAGACTCCCAATTCCACATTCATTATTGTTCTATGACATTTTGGAGTGAAATTTATGTAATGTGAAATGCACATTTTAGATAACTGCACACTTTAAAAAAATAGATGTGCAGCCTCAGCTTTTCATCAGCCTCAGAGCGCTATGTTCTACCACTGTGTTCTTTTCTAGTCAGTTCTCAACCTACAGCACAAACACTGCTTTGCAAGCAATGGAATCATATTTGCCTCTTACACATTTTGCACGAGAGGAATCATAGTGCATGTGGCCTTCCTGCCTGGCTGCATCCATTCATCAACATGTCTGTAAGATTCACCCATGTGGTGTCAATGGTTCATCCTTTCAGCTGCTGAGGAGCCGTTCATTGTGCTAACTGACCATGTTTTCCTAGTATGTATACTGGGGCTGTTTCCATTGGGGAATTAAGTGAATAGAGGTATGATAAGCATTTTTAGTCGTCTTTTCCATTGCATCTCCCTTGGAAATAAGCTCAAGAGCATGAATTATGAGTGTGTGTTCCGCTTTGAAGTAAACTGTAAAAGCTCTTCTCCAAGGCCTTGTAATAGTTATCATTGCAGGAGCAATCCAGGAAGGCTCAATTTCACAGCTGCTATTTTTTAGCTGGGAATCAGTTACTGAATATAATTTATATGTAATAAAATTAGGCTAGGTGTAGAGGTGTGCGTCTTTAACCCCACCACTTGGGAGACAGAGGCAGGAAGGTTTTGTGAGTTCAAGGCCAACCCAGACCAGATAGCTAGTTTCAGGCCAGCCAGGGTTACACAGTGAGAAGTCATCTCAGAAACAAACAGGAAAAAGAAAATTATGAGTTTCATGAGTGCAGAGCATCATGTAAGCATCATCCATCACAAGATGAAATGCTTTCATCCTCAATAAAATTTCCTTGAGCCCCTTTGTATGAACACCCTTCCTCCCTGAATCTCAGACCCTGGCAACTACTGATAAACTTCAACCCCTTTGTATGTTTGTTTTCTCCTGAATATCATAAAAATGAAATTATATGGTAGGTTGCCTGTTTTCAAACCTATATTTTTGCATTTTGCAAAATGTAGCTGCAGTTCATCTATGTCACCACATTATATATATATATATATATATTCTATATCTTATTTTTGTTGAGCAGTTTTCCATGTCATAGTTATCCACTCACCTGCTGAAGGATACTATGTTGTCTTCAGTTTTTACCAATTATGAATAAAGTTCCTATAAACATGCATTCAGGACTTCATGTGAACATGAGTTTGAATTTCTCTTGGATAAATGCCTGGGACTTGATTATAGGTTGTAGCATAAACATATGCTTAACTATATGAGAACTGTTTTCCAAAGTAACTGTGCCGTTTTGCATTCCCACTGAAAGTGTAGGATGATTCCATTACTCTCACCTCTACCACCACTTGGCATAATTGGTGATTTTTTTTTCAATTTTAGTCATGTTAACAGGTGTGAGATTTATCTCATTATGGTTTCAATACCATTTCTCTAAGAACTGATACTGATCATCTTTTCAGGCGTTGAGTGCTATTTGCTTATCTTGGTTGAAATGGCTCTTCAATTCTACTGCCCAGATTGTTTTCTTTATTCAAGTTACAAGCTTTTTATCAGACATAGTACATAAGATAATTAACCTAGTCTATGGTTTATTTTTTAGTATCTTGACAATATCTTTTGTAAATCAGAAGGTTTTTTTTTTTTTTTTAGTTCTACTGAAGTCTAATTAATTGGTTTCGCATTTTACAGATTATGCTTTTGTTCGTTTTAATTTGATTTGTTTCTGTCATACCTAGAGAAACTTTGCATAATTAATGGGCACTAAGATTTTTCCATTTTGTTTTCTTCTCAGTGTTTCTTTGTCTTACTTTTAAAGACTTAGGTTTCAAATCATTTTAAAATTTTGTGGTTGGACCTGGAGAGATGACTCAGCAGTTAAGAGCACTGACTGCTCTTGCAGAGGACCAGGATTCTGTTCCCAGCACCTACATAGCAGCTAACAACAGCCCATAACTCCAGTTCCAGGGGATCCAATGCCCCTTTCTGGCCTCTCCCCACATTGCATGCATGGTTGCACTTACATACATGCAGGTAAAACACTTATACACACAGAATAAAAATAAATTAATAAAAAAATTTGTTTAATTTTCTTGTTTCTGTTGGTGGTGGTGGCGTGTGTGTGTTTTGTATGTGTATGTGTGTGTGTGCACAGGTGAGTGCCTATGAGTGCAAATGAGGAAGTCAGAAGAGGACACTGGTGTCTTTCTGTCACTCTCTAGTGTTTGAGTTTTGAGACAGGGGCTCTCACTGAACTTGGAGCTCCCCATTTTAGCCAGGCTGCTTGGCCAGTGAGCCCCTGGGATCTGACTATCTCTGCTCCACATTGCTGAGGTCAGAGACGAATCTTTTCACATGGGTGTCAAGGATTCAAACTGTGCACTTTCACAGTTACCCACTAAGGCTTCCCGGTGCTAGGATTAAAGGTGTGGGCCACCATACCTGGTTTTAGGTGCTGATAGGGATTGAACCCAAGTCTCTGTGTGTGCTAGGCTGTCACTCTACCAACTGAGCTACATCCTAGGCCCTAGATATTTGATTCTTATTAGATAATAGGTGTCTCATGCCTGCCTTGCTCATGGTCTCTTGTTTGATCTCCAGTCATTGAAATCATTAACTTTCCTCCAGGAATTGTCTTTCTATCTTTCTCAAAAAACAATTGCCCAAAAATTTAAATTGATTTCAAGACTCTGTTTTCTGTTTATCATCTTGACTATTCCTTCATCCAAAACACATTGTCTTCATATTTGTAGTTTTATAGTAAGCCTTGAGATTAGAAGCTGTGAACCCTCCAATTATGTTTTGACTTTCACACAATTTTCTTGTATAAATTCTTTCTGTTTTCAGTTTTATCCTCGTTCAGAATTAACTTGCGAATTTCTATAGAATTTTCACTGGATTTTCAATAGAATTATGTCAGATCTTTAGACCAATTTGGAAATAAGTGACATCTTGAGAATACTGAGTCTTCCAATCTCTGTTCACATTTCATATTCCATTGTTTAGGTTTTGTTTGACTTTTTGCCTCACTTCTTTGACGTTATAAGTATATAAATTTTGTATGTTTTAGATGTACATTAATAATTCTAATTTCATAGTTCTATTTTAAATTGTAATTAAAGTATTTTAATTTGTTCATTGCTAGTTATGGAGACTTTTTTTTTTTGCTATAAATGTGGATACTGTGAACTTACTAAACTCATTTATTATTTCCTGGAGCTCTTTGTAGATTTTCTGGATTATCTATTTAAATAATCATGTTTCACTTCTCTTTTTCTTGCCTATGGAATGGGACAAACTGTCCAGAGCTATACTGAATATCAGTGACAAGAACAGGCTTTCTTGCCTCAAAGCCAAATCTTGTATGAATGCATTCAGCATTGAGTATGAAGTTAAATATATGCTATTTGTAGATAAACTTTGCCATGTCCCTAAATTATAAATAATATTGCATTTTTTTCAAATGTTTATTCTGGAACTGGAAATGTGGCTTAGTGGTTAAGAGGACAAACTGTCCTTGAAATGGACCCAAGTTTAATTCCCAGCACCCATTTCTGAGGGCTCACATCCACCTCTACTCCAGCTCCAATGGGAATCCACTACTTCTAGCCTCTGTGGGTACCTACATTCACATGCACATGCCCACATGCATGTACATACATATAAATAATTTTTTTAAAACTGAATCAAATGTTTCTTTTGCCTGTATTTTAACAATTACTTGCTTTTTTTTAAGAATTTTTATGGATGAAATTAATTTTAAAATAATTAACCTACCTTCACTTTTAGATGAACATCCATGGTCCATTTGTTTAATTTTCTTGTATATTTAAGATTTGCAGCACATTATACATATACATAGTAAAGTGATTACAACCATCAAACAAATTAACATATCACTGCTTCCAATGATTGCCCCTTTTCTGAGCTAAGATCATCTAAAATTAAACTCCTTTGCAAATTTTTGTATATGATATCATATTTTTACATATTTTTTATTTTTGTGTGTGCATACATGCATGCAAGAACCACAGGGCAACTTGCAGAAGTGGGTTTCAGGGATCAAAAGGCTGTTAGACTTGATGGCAAGTACCTTTATTGGCTGAGTCTTCTTTCCAGCCTTAATATAATATTATTAAGTATATTTCTCGTGTTATGTATTCAACCTTCAGATTTTTTCAGTCTAACTACACATTTGCATTTTTAATCCACAGCTCTTCACTTTCCTCCCTCATTGCTATTAATTATTGTTTTATTCTCTGTATCTATATATTCAATGTTTTTAGGTTTCTACATAAGTAAAATAATTCATCATTTTTATTTCTATGTCTAGAAAATCATTACATAAAGATCCAAAGGTCAACTCAGCAAAAAGAGCAACATGATAAATATATATGTAGCCAACATCAAACCATCTAATATATAAAGCAAACACTTGCCTAAAAGGAGAAATTTTAAAGTGGCTCAGTGTACTACTGTCAATAATGAATAAAACCTCCAAACAGAAAATTAATTATAAACAGCTGATTTGAATGAGACCAAATGGTTTGCTAGACACACAACATTTCTCACTCATCATTAGAATACATCATTTCATAAAAGCACGCAAAAATGTGAGCTCACAAAATAGGTTAGAGAAAAATTAAGTTTGAAATCATCATCTTTTGCAATTCCAATGAGACCAAACTAGAAATCAATAGCTATAATATTTAACATGAGTTTTGTTATGGTCAAATTAAATTATTTGTTTATTTATTTATTTATTTATTTTTTTTGAGACAGTCTCACTACCTACACTTGGCTGTTCTGGAATTCACTCTATAGACCAAGCTAGCTTCAAATTCATAGAGATTCACCTGCCTCTGCTTTACCTGTTTCTTTTCATGCTTTGCTTTTTATTTAGAGGGGAATTTTTGTCAGAATTAGACATTTTCAATATTATAATGTGAAAAGTGGAAGTCAGACCCTCTTTTTCTAGTCTAGGGTTTATTGTGGGTGCTGACTTCTATTGTTACTGATGTTTGTTCACATGCAGACAGACATTTTTGGATTAACCTTATGCTATCTCCTTTTCTCGTGTGCGTGCGTGCGTGCGTGTGTGTGTGTATGTGTGTGTGTGTGTGGTCACAATATTATCTGCTTTATTAGCTTAATGGTCAGCTAATGGGACATGATTTTTTCCTTTATGCTTTGAATCAGTCTTTCTCCCCTGTGCTGAGGGGTTCTGTCTCTGTTGTAGCCTTCGTTTTGTGCACGTACAGAGCTTCAGTGTTAGTCAGAGCTGAGAGAGTTCCACCTTCCTGTGTTTTTCTTTCCCTGAGTGTATGTGCTCTGGGTTGTCTTCAGTTTGCTCTGTGGTAAGGGAGGGACCATCTACCATACATAGTACAAAATGATTGAAAACCAGGCACTCCACACTAGATAGATGACACTGACAACAGTTCATTGTTACCACACGCTCACGGTGCGGTGTGTAGGATAAAACACCCTGAATTGTGCAGGCCCACATGGTTGTATTTGATACAGAGTAATCATATGTGCTTGGGTACTAGACTTTCTTTTACGTATTTTAGTTATTATTTTTATTTTATGTGTATGAGTATATTGTCTGCATACATTCATATACCTGTGTCATGCAATGCCCACAGAGGTCAGAAGAGAGGGTCAAATTCCCCTGGAACTGGAGTTATGGATGGTTGTTAGCTGCCATGTGGGTGCTGGGAATTGCAAGAGCAGCTAGTGCCAACTTTCTAGCACTTTTCTTTTTTTAAATATATATTTTTGTTGAATTTTTGTGCATGTCACACAATGCATCAGAATCTTATTTAGACCTCCTCATCTATCTACACTCACCCCCATAGCCCACCCACCAGATTTCACACACCTGTCATATGTGCTAAGACATATCCAGTCAAGTTTGTGTCCCCAGATGTCCCTCAGTGTGAATTCTTCCACTGGAGCCTGGTCAGTCTGTCTAGTATCATTCCCTCAAAGAAGATCAACTCTTCCTCACTCAGCAGAGACCAATGGCAATAGAGCCTTGGCTAAGGGTGGGGCCTCCTTCCCATTTCTCCAGTTCTATGTTGGGTTTTTGTCTGATTACGTTTGCGTGAGTCTTGGGTATACTGTTAACCATTGTTGTAGGTTCATATGAGCAAGTGCCCAGAAGTTTGGAAGACCCTGTTTTCTTATGATCATGTATAACCCTGGCTCTTACAATCTTTCTGCCCCCTCTTCTGCAATGGTTCCTGAGCCTTGGGTGGGTGAGGTTTAATACAGAAGTGGGTGAGGACTATGGAGTAGGGAGAACACTAATGCATTTCTCAACTCTCACCAGTGAACTCTTCATCATACAACAGAAGGCCATGTACACAGAAGGCCACAGACTGGCCATTGTAGAGAATAAGAGACTGCAGAGTGTGTGTTCCTGGATAGATTGTAGTTCTGTCAGGAAGATTTGTTTGTTTGAACAGTTTAGCAGGCTGGTTAAGGATAGGAAATCCAAAATTGGGGACTGGGTGGGTTGTAGTTGGTGCCAGTGCGAGGGTTGTCGGGTAAGGAGCCTTTCCTGGACATTGAGGTGATATCTGGAGAGATATCTGGAAATTCACAACCAAGCTTTTCAAGGCAGCATTTCCATTTACTATTGATTCTTAAATATATATTTAATCCACAACAGGCAGAACTCTGAATATACATGGCCCATCAGACCGCTTTACAGAAATATGCATGAGCATTTCTTCCTAAGTTTAGTACCAGTCTTTCTTTATCCATTTCCTCTCATCTCCTCAGGCCATGGTAATGTTGAAAACTTCAAACCAAATAGCTGTCACTTCTTGTTTTTAGTGTTCAATGGAGACATAGTTTTTCCCACTGAGTGAACTGTGAATCATGTCATTCACATGTTCTGTAAATTGGGCTTTCACAGAGAGCTGTCAAAGAGTGACAGGTTTATTTTCTTACAAATATAGTTTTAGGGGTGCTGGAGAGTTTGCTCAGTGGTTAAGAACATTGGCTGTTTTTGCAGAGGACCAGGATTTTGTTCCTAATGCCCACATGGCAGCTAACAACTATCTGTAACTCCAGTTCCAGGGTATCTGACACCCTCTTCTGACTTCCACAGGCATTGTACAACATAGGTGCACTTAAATACATATAGGCAATATACTCATACACATAAATAAAAATGATAAATAAAATATTTTTTAAAAAACAAGTATGGTTTTAGGGAGCTCCCAGTGCAGGCCAGGAGTACTAGGCACTGGAACACCTCATAGTTACTGTGGTTGTGAAGGGGATGATTTTCAAGACTGGCTGAATATGAGAAGGGGAAGATGGATAGAAGATGAGACCCTGCAACATTAACTAGCAAATCATACCAAGATGGAGCCGTATTACTTAAATAAATGTCCCTGAATTGTTGTAAGACTTGGTTAATTTGGAAAGTTCAGAAAAATGTTTGTTTTCTGATTTTTCACAGTCTTGGTGCACATTCTTGGCTTTCATGGAAGAAAGAATTTCCAGAGATTTCTACTCTTCCATTTGAAAGTGTTTCTCTACAACTGACTTTCCGAGAAATGTAGGACTCCTTCCTCCAAACTGAATTTAGCTCAGGTTTTCCAGATTGCTGAATGCTTCAGGGAAGCAAACGCCATAAGCGAAGACCCACACCTCTATGCTTAGTCAGCAGCTCTGTTACCTCTTACACATACAGGGAAGTGTATCTCAAAGTAAAGAATTTAGTATTTGGGGCTGAGGGGGTGGGGGGTGGTCAGTTGGTAAAAGTGCTTGCCTATTTCTATAATTTTGACATCTCACAAACATTTTATCAATGAAATGATCATACTTCTCAAGATTGCCTTTATCTCCTGAATTTAAATCTGTTATATTGTTGTATTGTGTTGTTTTATGATATTTTTTGGAAGTCTCTATTATCTGTTTAATTTAGACAATTCATATGTAAATATGTAAGGTTATTATTGATAAGCTAGTTTTTTAAGAAAAATATTTTATTTATTATGTTTATTTTGTGTGTGAGTATATTGCCTCCATGTCTGTAAGTGCACCTGTGTTGTGCCATGCCCATGGAAGTCAAAAAGAGGTTGTGGGATTCCTTGAAACTGGAGTTACAGTTGTTAGCCACCACGTGGGTACTGGCAACTGAGCCTAGTTTTTCTGCAAGAGCAGCCAGTACTCTGAACTGCTGAGTTATTTCTCCAGCCCCAATTAGGTAGTTCGTTTATTTAAGATTTATTCACTTTTATTTTATCTATGTGTGAGAGTAACAGCATGTATATATGTGCACCACATGTGAGCAGTGCCCACAGAGGTCAGAGGAAGGCATTGAATTCTCTGGAGCTACAGGTGGTTGTTAGCTACCATGTGAGTGCTGGGAGCCAAATCCAGTCCTCAGCAGGATCAGCATGTTCTCTTAAATGCTGAGTCATCTCTCCTGACTCAATAAGCTAGTTCTTACTTCTGTCATTTTATTCTTTTACTCCTTTCTGCTGTTATTTGTTTTCTATATTTTGTATACATATTTTCTTTTTTTAAAACTTGTTTTTATTTTATGTGTGTGTCTGTGTGTCTGTGTATGCGGTATGTGTGAGTACCCTCAGAGGCCAGAAGAAGGTATCAGATCCCCTGAAACTGGAATTATAGGCAGTTGTGATTGACACAGCTTGGGTGCTGGGAACTGAACTCAGGTCTTCCGGAAGAGCAGTACTCATTCTTAACTGATGATCAATCTTGCTGATCCCTGTATATTCATATTTCTTATGTTCCCATCGCTTAAATTGTTTTAGGATTTTATTTTTAATTTAGATGCATTATTAATTGAGTATATTGCCTTATATATTATTCTTTTTACTTTATCTTGTTTAGTGTGTGTGTGTGTGTGTGTGTGTGTGTGTGTTGTACACATGTGCCAATGTGTGCATGTAGAAATGAAAGAACAATTTTCAGGATTCAGTTCTTTCTTTCTTCTGTGAGCTCTGGGGGTCAAGCAAGTCGTCAAGCTTATATGGCTAGTGTTTTTTACTCACTGTGCTGTCTTGCCAGCCCTGTACACCATTCTTAATGGCTTCTTTGAATACCATGATATACTAGTCTTTTTATAACAGCCTTTCAGTACTTTGAATTGTGGAAACCTTAGTTTCCTTAGGGCCCACCTGTAATTTTTTATTTTTAGTATCACGGCATCAGATAACATGTGCTGATATAATTGGGTTTCAATCCACACAGAAGATGCAAAAGGCATGTGGAGGACAAATTTTCCTATTTACCCACACTGTGTTCTTGACTCCTTTCTTACTGATTGTGATGGCTAATCTTGTCATCAATTTGATTGGACTGAGAAGTACCTAGAAATTAAAACTGCCTCCTCTGGGTGTCTGTAATGGTTTTTCTGTTGAGAATAAGTTAATGGAGGAAGACTTGACCTGAATGTGGGGAACAACATCCAACAGACTTGAGGCCTAGATAGAGAAAAGAAGTCCACCAAGTCTTCCAGTCTTGGCTTTCTGGCCACTATGATGTGAGTTGCTTTACCATCCCATACCTTCACCACCATGGTAGACTGAAACTTCTGAAATGTTGAGTCTAGATGAATCCTTGCTCCATTAAGTTTTTCCTGAGGTATTTTGTCAAAATGACCAAAAGTGACTAAAACAGAAAACTGACAACAGGGGTAGGGCCACTGCTGTGACCTACTGCTAACGTGGTTCATGGGCCTTTGGAACTGGTTTTTGGGAAGAATTTGGACATTTGGGCATACATGATAGAGAAGTATAAAAATAATGTTAACAGAGCCTAATGGGTGGTTCTAGTTGGCTCTTAAAGGATGAGAATTGTGAAAGGAATGTATATAGTAAAGACAGTGTGCCTGAGATTTTAGATGGAAACAGGGACTTCATTGGGAGTTGGACTAAAGACCATTCTATATTTTATTCATTCTGAGACTCTGTAGAGGCTGTGATTAAAGGTAGCAGACTAATGCATCTGGTGGAGGAAATTTCAAAGCATCTAAGTTTTCAGGCTAGTGCATGGGTTTTTCTGAGCTGCCTTCAGACAGATTTATAATGATAATTAGGAGCAAATATCAGAAGAAAGATCTGACCAGAAAATCCTGTGTAAAGTTAAGGTTAAAGAAGTCATGATCCTAACCATATTAGAGACATTAATAAGAAGTCAAATTCTTCACACTGGGAGAATAGGGAACATACTTTAAGTGCATTTCAGAAATCAGAAAAAAAAAAAAAATCCACAACAGGCTGATAGGAGTAAATGTGTAAACTCACTTAAAAGACTTTCCCTTGACAGAGAGTTCTGAGGTTCTGAGGGCTAACTCAGAAATGCTTTCAATAACTGGGCACTCGAGCCACTGTTGCTGTGGTCCAGGGGGTTCAAATTACTTCTTGAGACAGTAGAAGGCCTTTTTCTTGTTTCCGTGATATTGGTTTTACATGCATGCAGAACTGAAATTTATAAAGACTTCCACCCATATTCTAAGGAGAGCCTGGGAGTCCAGGCTGTATAAAGGAGGGTTGGATTCCCTACAAGCAAAGGAGTCTGAAATTTTAGAGTGAACCTAGAGATTTGATGAAGAATCCAGGAAATTGGAAATGTAACCAGTAGTAAACATCTGCCAAGGAAAACTGCAAGCAGATCAGCCCAGACAAGATGTCATGTAGACTGCCCCTGGGCAAGGTTATAGTAGTGGGGTTGTCCAAGCTCTTTTGAGCTCACTTTCTATCATGTGTCTGGAATTTCAAGCATCAAGTATAGAACTTAAATTTGCATTGCTGGGTTTTAATCTTGCTTTGCCTTGGGTCCCACCTTGGTAAGACTCTATTCTTCCTTTAGAGAATAGAAATGTTTACCATGTGTCAATGTACATTGGAAGTATGTAACTTGCTTTTTGAATTATACAGGGACTTACAGTTAAGGTTTGCTTTAAGTTGTGGTGGTGCATGCCTTTAATTCCAGCACTTGGGAGGCAGAGGCAGGTGAATCTCTGTGAGTTCGAGGCCAGCCTGGTCTCCGAAGTGAATCTAGGACAGCTGGGGCTACAGGGAAACCCCATCTCCAAAAGACCGAAAAAAAGAAAAAAAGAAAATTTGAATTTAAACTTGATTGCTTTTAGTTTTATGCAGAAAAGTTAAGCAAAAATTGACTTTGTTACTGTCTTTATTTGGAGATCAAGTATGGCTTAGAAATGTGTTTAGGTATCAAGTTGAAAGTGGTAGACTTATGGTGGTTACTTTTTTAAGGCTTAAATTTTAAAAAATGATATGTATGAGTGTTAAACTACATGTATGTATATGTACCACATGTATGTGTCTGGTAGCCATGGAGGCCAAAAGAATGTTGTCAGATTCTCTGGAACTGGAGTTACAGACAATTGTGAGCCACCATGTGGGTGCTGGGACTTTCGCAAGAGTAGCCAGTGGTCTTGACCACTGAGCCATCTCTCCAGCCCTGTGATGGTTACTTTTGATCGTCAACTTGGTTGGCTTGTGTCTGTCTATGAGGGTGTTTCTGGAGATGCTTAACTAAAAACAGGGAAGACTTGCTTGGATGGAGGTGACACTAGGGCACCTGGACAGAATAAAAGGGGAGAAAAAGGAGGAACCCACTAGCACTTGCTTCCTGGCCACTATGTTACTGGCTTCTCCATCCACTCTGCCTTCCTCACAATGGTGCACTGAAACCTCTGACACTGTGAGCCAAAGTCCACCTTCTGCTTTTAAACTGTTTCTCTCAGATTATCACATTAATGTGAAAACAACACACTGATGCTCAAAGGTAGCTTATTTCATTTTCTTTCTGCTTGAAGATTTCCTTAACGTGTCCTTTAACTACATGCTTTCTCAAAACTTTTAGTTTTCTTTCATCTGAAACTTTTATTTTCTCCTATTCCATGCAAGTTTCACTGCATTAACAGACAATTATTTATTTCATCACCTGGCAAAAAAGGTTTCAGATGAAAAATCCACCAGCAGCATTCAAGTTCATATCCTTTGTAGACAGTGTACTTCTTTTAAGTAATAGTTCTTAGTTGTTCTGAGAGATTTTTTTTTTAATAAAAGGAAGAGTTTATCTAGTTTTGGTTCCAAAGGGGCAATAGCCCATCACGACAGGGAGGCATGGCAGCAGAAGTGGCTGGAGGAGGAGCAGAAGCTAAGCTCTCACATCTTCAAGCAGACACAGAACCCAAGACAGCGACTAGAGATCCTGCAAGGTTTAAGAACTCTCCAAGCCCACCCCCAGTGACATGCTTCCTCCAGCATGGCCACACCTTCTAAGACCTCCCAAAGCAGCTCCAATAACTGGGGACAAAATGTCCAAGTGCTTGGAGCCTATGGGGGACTTTCTCATTCAAACCACCACTGGGATCTATGAGATATCCCACACCTGCCACTGCTATACAAGCTTTTAAGATAAATGAGGTTCCTACTAAGCCATTTTTTAGGTTCCTTGTACTTTTCTGCAAATGTGAGAACTACCTAATTGCAATTATGCAATTGTGGATTGGAACATGCAAGACTTTTTTTGTTTTGTTTTGTTTTTCCCAGAATTAGTAGTTTTTATTTGGGTTTCAAGACAGCAGGCATTCATCTACCTCATTTTGATTTGTATTTCAAAACTGGTCAAGGACATTTAACCCCCCAAACTCTGTCAGACTATATACATCTAAAACAGAAGATGTGTGACAAGAGAAAAGAAAAAATTGAGATCAAAAACAGCAGATGAAGCAATTGTAACAGAGTAGGCCTGGAGAGGTGAGCCATACCACAGTGGGGGTGGAAATCAGAGACAAACCCAGCTTCAGGCTCCCTAAACCTTGTACACAGCAGATTTGCTAGGTAGGTCTAGACATACAGGCAATTGTGGGGCTTAAAAACCTTTGAAAAAATCATATAGAAACTTTCTAGCCCCTCCCCCATTCCACATGGATAAACACCTGCCCCTCACCCATGTGAGTGGAGGACTGGAGGCTTGCTCTTGGAGAGGGTAAATCAGGATGCCTGAAGGGGACACATGGGAACTGCTGAAGGATGGAGCTGTAGTAATTTAATCATACTCTGACTTGGTATTATTTTCTTTGGTTTTATCTTATTTCTAGAGCACGTGTCTTCTTGGATCTATTGGTTCACCTATTTCACTAACTTTAGGAAGTTTCCAACTACTAGAGTTTTGAAGACTCTGAGTTTCACTCTCTTTCTCCTTTTATTTTGGACTCTGACATTAAAAATGTTGAATCAGTCACTGATCCACAGGTCCTTGAGATTCAGTTCATTGTCTTTTGCCCACATTGGCTTCCTCTCTGCCCTATTTATCTGTCCTCATATTCATGGACGATCTCATCTAACATTTCCACTTTATTAATATGTTTCTTTTTCTGTTATTTCTATGTTCTTTAATATTCATTTGTTTCCTTCATAGAACCTCTGCATTTTACCAAGCTTTTCTATTTTATCCCTTGTTTCAAGAGAATTTTCAATTACTTTTTGAATCATTTTTATGGATGCTCTCTTTGAAATCTATATCAGATATTTCTAACATCTGATTTCAGTTTTCAGGTCAGTTGATTGTCTTTTCTCATTCAGTTTACAATTTGCATGTCTTTGGTTATGGAAGGTGATTTTCGATTGTATCAGTGACATACAGGTTATGATAGCAGGAATTTCTGTATTCTATTTAAATATGCTTAGCATGCAATGGAGTTGTTGAGTCTTAGTATGCAGGTCTTGGTTGGCTATTAGAATCAGTGCCTGCAGGGATAATCTAACTTTCGGAACCTATACACTGCTGTTCTGAGTTTTGTGCTTTATCTTATGCCACTGGGACTCTCTTTATCTGGTGCAGCTTTTCCGTGACGGGCTACCTGGTGACCATTGATGGGAGACGGGAATCTGTAGCCCAGGAGAAGGGTATTTACTATGCTGGAATGTGTTATGCATATGCCCTTTTTTTTGCTCTGTGATATCTCTAAATATCAAATTAAATTTCCTTTACTTAAAATCCAGCTGTAGCCTGTGCTGGTTTCTTCTTGAAGCTTTATGTGAGAATTCATATCCTGCTTCCAGTTTTATAATGGCTACCAATATGCCTTAGCTTTTGGCTCATTTCTTCATATTCAAAGCCAGCCACATAGCCATATTAGCTACAGATTGTCTCTGCTTCCACTATGATGAGGCCTCTTTTAACTGATTCACTCATCTCTTTCTCACAGAACAACTCTTGTAAATATTCTTAGCCCTCCCATACAATCCCAGATAATCTTCTTATCTCAAGATGTTCAGTCGTATTTTCAAAGTTCCTTTTGCCCATGGAAGGTGACTTATGTATAGATTCCAGAGAGTAAGACATGACCGTCTTTGGAGAGGCACATTTTTCAGCCTACCATGATATCTTTCAGGGTTCTTTTCTGATTGCTCCCTATGATTATCAAGGGTAGTATTTACACCTGGGGAGAGACACAGGAAGAGATAAACGCACACCACCATCTTGCCTGCACTGTCAGTATATTATCATTTTGTCTCTAGCTTAGGGTCAAATTCAAATTTTACATATATGCTTCTGAGATATTATAATGTTAGTGATTGACCAAATATTTAAGACCAAGCCCATCACAGAGTCACAGAACATAGTTTGGGAATGTCTCACTCCATTTTGGTCCCCTTGATCATGAATGCCTTCATTTGTTGTTACCAAGTTAACCATTCCTCATAGTTTTTTCCAAGAATTAAGGTGGAATTTTACATCATTCTCTGTAAAAATCATGATCATGGCCTCATCTTGATAGGTTAATTAATCATATAGACATTAGTTGTGTTTTTCATCACACTATTCTTTTTAAATAAACTCTACACATTGTTTTAGCCTAAATAATTCTGAAGTCCTCTGTTCATAAGACATAATATATAATTATGGCAGAAATATATCACTTTCTGACAGTCCCCAAATTTGCTTTTCCTTTTTCTTCTGAAACTTTTCATTAGCGCTGCAATTGCATTTGGAGTGTCTCCACTTTGATCCTGAACATTCATTAATGATGTCTGTCCTAACATCATTTTTTCTCATTGGAATTCTTAGTATTCATGGAATGTGATCCTTCATAGTTTTAAGAGAGATAACTAGATTCCTTAATTTTCTATTTTTATCCTGATATTGAAATGTCTTCTTCAAAAACTTATGCAACTTTAAAAAATATGGGCATTGCATGATAAGGGTACACTTAAACACATGCAAGCAATACACTCATTCACATAAAATAAAAATAATAAATAAGATATAAAAGATTTTATTTTTATTTTATGTATATGCGTATTTTGCCTAGATATGAGTATTTTGCCTAGATACATGCCTGGTGCCTGTAGAGGCCAGAAGAGGATATAAGAGCCCCGGAACTGTAGTTAAGGATGAGTGCTAGCTGCCACATGGGTGCTGGGTACCAAACCTTGTGCCTCTGGAAGAGCAGTAAGTGCTTTTAACCACTGAACCATCTCTCCAGATCCCATTATATTTTTAAACCCATGAGTTGGTGTATGTATCTGTGAGTGTATCTGTGAGTGTATGTATCTGTGAGTGCAAGTGTCCTTGGAGGCCGGAAGAGGGCATCAGAGCCCTAGAGCTGGAATTACAGGCTGTGAGGAGCAGCCTGACATGGGTGCTGGGAACTGAACTCAGGTGCGCTACAAGAGCAACAAGCTCTCCGCCACTGGGCCAACTCTTCAGTTCTTTTCAGGGTTTTCAAAATCATTGTCACTGCCTGAACTTTTTATCCATCTGGACACTGAAAATGTGTGACACACTTGATAGGTGATAGACACAGTCAGCCTGAGGGAATCTAAAGATTAATAGACTGACGATCTGGCAAACTCTTCTATCATCTGTTCACATTGTGCCATTTTCCCTGGGCAGTATCCTACCCTGTCTTTGTTCATAGCCAGTCCCTGAACATCACTTGCAAGTCTTTCTCTAGTCCTCAGCAGATTCCACAAGCCTCAGCCACTCTAGCCCTAACCTGACAGCCCCTTTCAAGTGAGGCTGGATTTCTCATTCCTCCTGCCTGTTCTACGTGTCCTTCTGTATCCCAAGCTCTCAAGAAAGCTTCCTGTGCAGCTAAATCAGTTCCCTAAATCAGCTTCCATTTCCCCCGACTGTTTATAGCAAAACATCATGTTTAACAACAATCTTGATTATTTCCTCAAAAACGCTTTTCCTAAATAAAGATACATGAGCCATATGTCCACACTTAGGAGTATTTTCTTCTCTGTTCAAATGGAGATTGCAGAAGCTTCATGTTTGCTCTCAGGCCCCTTCAAAGCCTGTAGAAAGGACAAACCTGCTTTTTATTTTTTATTAACTTTTGAAATACACTTTTAAAATATATCTTAGTTCCAAGTCTGCTCACCAGTGTTTACTTCTTTCAAAATACTATCCCCAAGGTATTTAACTGCTTCATTTCTCATCATGAGTCATTTCTAGCTTTTAATCCGAATTCGATTCAAAGGAGCAGCATCTTAATCTCTTCATTTGTTCTTAGTAAGAGGAAGGCGGAGCACGTTTTCCGTCCTTCTTTTAGCATAATTAGATTCTCAGGGGTTTTGAAACTTAACATGACTTTATCATAATAATGCTTCCATTTTCTCCCACTGTTTACAGCAAAACATCATGTTTAACAACAATCTTGATTATTTCCTCAAAAAATGCTTTTCCTAAACAAAGATACATGAGCCATATATTGATCAGTTCCCTTTCCCAAATTTTGTAGCATTTGCGCAAATACCAGCCGCCAGAGATTTTCTTTGGCCTCCACTTAGAACAAACCAGCTGTCTGCAGAGTTATCAGCAGGTTTATTTTTCTTGGCTTAAATACAAACCTCTAGTTATTAATACAGGCATAAGTTCTCCTTGCTGACAATTTAAGATAAGGTAAATTGAAAGTGACATAAAGGAGTGTGCGTGAGTGCTGATAGGCGTCATCAAGATTCTTTGCTGACATTCTGAAAGATCTGGTCTGGACACCAGCAATCATGGCAAATAAGCCTGTGCTCTTAAACAGTGGGCATTCTCATTGATTTGCGAAGGGACAGATGCAGTCTATGACTGCAAATTAGCAGTGTGACATCAATCCCAAGAGGTTTCGGAGCTGGTACCCCAGCTCCCCTCTCCCTGCCAACCCTCCGGTAATCACCTGACTGTTTCTCAGGCATCCATTTGCTCTGATTTATTGAGTCTCTCTGGGCTTTTGGATATCTCTTTATCTCTCTGTCTTTCCTTAATTTGCAGTAATTCAAAGAAATAAAAAACAGAAAATGATCCTGCAATTATAATTATTCTCTTGTGGACCTGGGCATTTTATTTCTGGACATTGCTCAGAGCATGGTGGTTCTCTAACATTAATGTGCTTGAAAATTACCTGGAAGCCACCTTAAAATGCAAATTTCAGTCATGACTTGAGACTGATTGGTCTGGCAGACAGTCTGTGATTCTGTAAATACTCATGTACCCCCCAGGTGACCCTTATGCAGGTGGTCTGTGGACTGTTGGAGAAGCTTAAACTATCTCTTCTCAGTTTAAATTACATGCTTGTTTCCATTTACCTAGTTTATATTTTCCTTTGGCAACAATTTTAACAGCGAAGATACTCATTTTGAGTTGCCCAACTCTGGTTTGACTGTTGATGCTAGCTCTTCTGACAGGCACTGCAGGGTCGGTCCTAAGGAGGACACAGAGAACAAGAGACACAGAGTGAGGCTGAGCACGTGCTAGAGAGTGCATCACTCCCGTGGTATATCTGTAAAGCCTGTTCAAGATGCATCTCAGCCCACCTTTGATAACTACCACTTTTCACTCGAGAGAGTCTTTAGTTCAATATTTTCTGTCAAATTAGATCTTGCTTTTCCACAGTCACGTTTTTTTTTTTAAATAACATGCTTATATAAAATACTTAAACATTATTGAATTTATAAGGCAACTAATGCTATAGCACCTTAATCAAAAGCAAAATACCACAGGATGAAATGGCTGGCTTCGAAACGCGCTGGGACAAATTTTGGCCCAGACTAAATGTCAGCAGTGAAATACTCAGTAATGAAATGAGCAGGACAAAGGTCAGGCTCCCATAAAATCCCATTCTAGCTCCAGCTTCATTTTAAATCATTTTGGATTATGAATGGTAGTTGTCTGACTTGCAAGGGAGACACCTCATGAACTTCAGGCTGGATTTTTATGGCAGCTGAAAGTTACCAACCGGAACACTCTCTTGCAGTGCTTTTTCCTCTTTCTCCTTTCTATTTGTAAAACCTCTTTGGGTGATTAGATTTCTTTTTAGAAGAGATTCTACAAAAAATAAGCAGGTGTGCAAGAACGTGGGGGCATGTATATGCTTGGATGTGTGCATGTGGAGGCCCGAGGACAACGTTGGGGTGTCAGGTCTTGCCTTTCACCATGCTGAGGCAGGAACTGTTCCTGTTTCACTGATGTTACACTGTGAGCTCTAGGTTAGCTGGCCTTGTAGGCTTCTGAGCACTTCTCCTGTTTTGATGGCCCATTTCACTTTAGAAGTACTGGGATTACAAATATGCCTTTTGTCACATCTGACATCCAGGCATAGAATCAAACGCAATGACCAAAACCAACTTGGAGAGGCTTATTTCATCTTACAGCTCCCATCACTTAGGGAAAACAGGGCTGGAACTCAAGGCAGAAATTCAGAGGCAGGAATTGAAGAATAGACCTTGGAGGAATCCTGCTTACTGACTTGCTCCCCCTGGCTTGCTCAGCTACTTTAATGACTATGACCCAGGCCCAACTCCTACATCAACTAACAATTAAGGAAATGCATCACAGACATGCCCACAGGCCAGTTTGAGGGAAGAAATTCCTCAGCTGAGGTTCCTTTCCTCTGGGTAACTCTAGTTTGTGTAAAGTTGACAAAAATTAACTAGCACAGGAATGTATGTCATCAACTCATGCAGCAGGCATTCTTACCCACTGAGTCATCTCCCCAGCCCCTATGATAGTTCGTATAGTACATATGCTGGTTGGTCTACTTTATGACTTGCTGTAGATAAATAGTTGTTTATTTCTTTGATTTCCATTTGATTCCCAAAATGCTCAAATTTGGGTCTAAAACATGGAGCCGCCCTATGTAGGTCAATATAGACAAATGGTTTATAATCTCAAGTATGTCTAGCCTGTCTATAAAATGCTAAGTCTAATGGGGGAAAAAAGAACTAGCTGTTATCACTGGGCTATAATAAATTGGTACTAGTGACTCTAATGGGGGAAAAGATAGGTTCTCAGGTCTTTAATTCATAAAACCTGCTAATCTGTCACCTGCTCACTCCCTCTCCTCCCTGGATATCAATGCATGGAATGTGCCTACCCCTGGATCCTTTCTTGTCAGGGAAGAGCCCAGCAGATACAAGAGAATACCAGCAAGCCTCTAGGACAACCTAGTCACAGGGTTGTATGTTACCTAGGAAAAATCCCCGTGACTTATGAGAAAGATATTATTTTTTACAATACTATTTTCATGATTAACACCTGTAGACTCTTTCTAGATCTGGAGACATGCCTGCTCTTGAAACAGACACTTAGAAGCTACTCTTGCCAAAAGGCATTGACTCTTCATGGAACTTGCTGAGTAACTACTGAAGGCTGAAGCCTGACATCTGTGCCTTCACTGTGTGTCTTTCTCTTTTGGCTGAAGGCACAGGCATAAATCACTGTCCTAAAGCTGCAGTCACACTCAAGACTGGGAAGAGCAAAATCTCACGGATGGACAGAAGACTCTCCCAGATGTCAGTTATCTGTAAAGACCTGGCCACACCCTGGAACAGAAGTAATCATCTGAGAACCACCTTATCCTTAAAAGCAATAAGGAGTTCTTCAGACCACCTTTTGGGACCTACCAAAATTAATAATCAAGAATCACACCCCACACCTTGATCAAGTCTGCTTAGGTGTGCAATACCTCCCGCTCTCTTTAAATTTAAGCCTCATGTCAACACTTGAAGATAGCTTTGCAGTCACTAGATGTCTTTATCTCTTTCTCTCCCCAGTATGTCGACACAGAATAAATCTCCTCTGTCTGCTTGTAATCATTACTTATCTTTTCAATTGGGGTATTGGGGATTGTTAGCCAAGTCTAATCTGTTGAGGTGTCAGAGTATTATGGGAAACTGAGGCATGGGACCCACCATGCATAGAGAAGGCACCGGAGACAAAAGTGGAGAAATTAGGACAGATTTATTTACACCAGCAAACTTGAACAGAGTTGTCTCCTGAAAAGCTTGAGCCCCAGGTTCAGTTTCTTTACAGCTTTCATAGTCATTTCAGCCTACTTAACAAGGGGCTGCAAATTATCTGTGTATCCAGTGACCACCCACAATTAGAAATTTCTTGCAGCAAGCATATTTACAGAAGCAGGAACAAGGCTTACACAGGCTGGGGAAAACATCTTCAAACATCCGACACCAGTTATACCTCAAGCAAGGACTGCAATAGTTGGGAGGCAGCTTTTAAAGACAAAGTTTTTCATGAGTGTGACCCACCTAGTCTGTCCTTTCCCATATCAAGAGCTTGGGGTTTTGCCCTACAGATTGGTTACACTCTTTTCTTTATCAGCAAGCACCTAAACTTCCCCAAACTAATGCTGTTCTTTTTCCTCAGTTTCTTTTCTTTCCAATTAAACTTTTGCCCAAGAGTTCACACTCAGAGTCAGTTTTCATTTCTTTATTTACCAGACCAAGTTTCTTCACATCCAGTATCAACCGTATCACATCCAGTAAGGTAAGAATTTTCTGCGTCATGTTATAAAAATAATCATGCTGAATTCTTAGTACAAAAGATGACTGAGTTAGATCAAGACATTCCTTTGCTTAGAATCATCTAGGTCAATGGTTATTCAAATAGTGCATACATCAGAATCACTTAGAACATTCATTAAAACATAGCCTGCCAGATCCTGTATCCAGCAATTTTGCTGTAAAAAATTATATAAGGAATCCCATTTCTAACAGTTGTCTAGAAGATGCTAATGGTGTTGATTCTCTTTGAGAACCAATAACATAATATCTTCCTGCTCAAAATGAAAGCCAGTCTCTTGATGACCCCAAACCCTAGTAACCTGATTGACAGCAACATAAGAATATCCATCCTCTCGCCCCCATCCTAGCCGCCATCCTCCCTGAACCCAATGCCATTGGTCAACAAGCAGGTACCCTTCCTCCCTGGCAGCATTCTTCCTGTGCTTCCTCACCACCTTCAAGCCCAACTCTCAGTACGGTTTCTCCAGAATACATTCGTCCCCAGTGCATCCCCAAACCTTGTCCCTGCTTCACTTTTCCATTATCATTTTCTGTAGCTCTGTCACCTCATATGGTCTTTTTAAGACAGTCTCCCTGTAGCCCCAGCTGGCCCAGAACTCGATATGTAGATCATGGAGGCTGGCCTTCATCTCACAGAGATCCACCTGCCTCTGCCTCATCAGTGTTGGGATTAAAAGCATGCACCACCACACCTGGCTCTATCTAACTCAATTCCTTAGAGTGAGATACAGTGTGAACTCTATGATGGGGTCTTGTCTGCTTTGTTGAGTAATGTAAACACATGGATAAAGGCCCAGGGTACAAGGGCATGTTGTACATCCTTGTTGGTGAAGCAATGCACCTCAAATTTTATTTGTGCCTTTTATATGAATGGGAAGGCATGCGACAGCTTGAGAACCACCTTACAATTTAAGACTTTACATTTTTAGGACTAGTATTTAGTGCTCAGAATTTCAACTTGCAACTTTGTCGTATCCAAACTTACAAAGTCTGGAAAACCTTATGCTGCAGGTATGAAACATTTGTTTTTCATTTGGAAAAGTTTGAATGTCAGGGTTGTTATTTTAACACGTCATTCGGTCATTCATTCCCAAACGCCTTGTTCTTTTGTCCCCTTGTGCCCATCTCCAACTACTACCTTTGCAGCATTAACTACACATTGTTTATACAGAACACTAAGTTCAAGTTAAGTCCAGCATTAAGTTCAAGTCCAACATTAAATATTGATTTGGAAAACTACTGAGATGTAACAGCTGCAACACCCCCCCACACACACACACACACACTTACACAAAGAGTGACTAGGTAGCAATACTCCTCAGGTGCCACTCTTGTATCCTGTGCTGTTTCAGAGCTCAGTAAGGACCTTCCACGTATAGACCTTCCCAAGGTTGCACAGAGTTAGAAGTTTAGAAAAATCACTTTCATTAGAGAAAACCTGTTTGAAAATGAACTTCACTCAATTCTCTCATGAGGTTCTTGGTAATCACTGTATTTCAAAAGTTCATCTGTCTTTGGATTTGGATATAAAAAGCACTTCATTTTATCCTAGTCTCTGTTGTGGCGAACACCCTTATTCTAGCCTCACACTCGGTGAGCTCAGTGGAGAAAGTTAATTTTCAATTTCCACTTCTCACCTTTTTGTGTACCTACATGCACAGGAAAAATATTGGCATAAGTTTTTGAAGTCTTTTGAGTTAATTTCATGGTCTTTTTAAAAGCTGATTGTTTTTCTAACATTTCTATCAGAAATATGTCACTGAAGTTTTTAATGTTTCAGAGCAAAGTAAATATCTTAGGAGTAGCTGTAACCAATCATATAGCTTAGTGATTATAGGCACAAAGGCTTCCTTTAGGAATGAGACTTCAAAAAAAGAGTTCAGCAGCAGTCATCAATTATTCAAAACCCAATTTAGCTGTTGTTGTTCTTTAAACTCTGCTGGTTAACCAACTGGGGATTAATGTGCTAGATCTGGCCACAAGCTACCTCACCTTGCACTCACTGTAAACTGTTCCCTGCTCTGTGGAACCTGGTTCCCCTGGCTCTTAATTAACTACTCTGACCATCCTGTAAGGCTAAGCAGGCTGATTAGCTCCTAACGTGAGGCGGTTGACACAACGATGGCTCATTCTTCCATCTGACATGGAGTTTTAAGAATCTCACAGGTTTTGCTATCTTTCCAAACCTACTTTGTAGCAGTTACAATATTTTTTTCTAAATGATTCTCTCTTCTAGAGAAATATTAATACAAATGTGTCAAAGCTGTCAAAAATTCTGACTCATAGACAGTCATTCAATGGGAAGACATCGCATTAGGAATAAAACAGAAAAGCAGTGATCCATGGAATCCCTATTTTGCGTGATTTAATGATTTCATACCTGAAGAGACTTAGGCAAGGCCTTTGAGTTGCTCTGGGTGTCTGCCTCCAAAAATTCACTTGATTTCTTTCTTTCTTTTTTATTTTTGCCTCATTTGAAACTAGTTTTTTTAGCCTTTTCACACAGATGCATTGCTACATTCCCATAGCTTAACTGTTTGCGATGTTACTAAGTTTTTCACTATTAAAAGAAATTGTTTGAGGCTGGATAGATGATTCCATGATTAAGTGCATTTACTGCTCTTGCAGAGGACCCATGTTTAATTCCTAGCACTCACATGATGGCTAACAACTGTCTACTACCTTAAGTCCAGTTCCAGGGGACCTGATGGTCTCTTCTGGCCTCCAAGGACACTAGGCAAGCACATGATGTACTTATATACATGTAAGCAAAATATTCATATACATAAAATACAAATAAGTTCTTTAAGAATTAAATAAAATTAGATGAATTATTCTAAAGCATCACAGTGTCCAGTATCTTACTGACACTACAACACATGAAACTTTCAAAGAAAGAATAAACCATTTGTCTACTCTCTTCTGTCTTTGAAATTCCTTGTAACAACACAATAAAGTGAATATGACTTTGGGGAATAAACTAGAGAAAATAATTAGGTTGCTTCAGTAGCAATTACAGTGTGTTTTTATGCAAGTGATAGCTGTTGTTGTGGCACGCAATTATTTCAGTTATTTTTCTGTATTACTTTTCTCATCGCTGTGTTAAATAGCAGACAAAAGCAACTTCAGTGGTTTAAAGAACATAAATGTGATATATTCTAGAGGTCAGGAGTCTAAAATGGTTCTCACTGGTAGAAATTAAGGTGTCACTGAGGTCGTCAAGAGACAGGCTCCTCCCTTGCTTCAGAAGGCCATCCATTCCTCCATTCTTCTGCTTGTGGCCCCTCCCCCATCTCCACAGCCCGCGAGGTGGTAGCTTTAAAACCCTTTTTCTCTTTGCTTCCTTCCTCACACTGTGGCCTTCTCTGTCATTCTAATCCTTACTGCCTTATAAAAGCGAGGTCTCTGTGACTGCTCTGGGCCACCCAGATCCTCCATGAAAAGATCCCTGTCTCAAAATTCTTAACTTCACCATACCCAGAGAATCTATTGTGGCATGTCTGGTGGCTATTCAAAGGATTGGGGATTCAAATATGGACATCTTTGAAGGAATCATTAGTCTCCTTACCATGATAAGTGACTAATTAATTTGAAAGGGGGAGTATTTGAATTGCATTTGGGAATTAGAAATGGCTGTTGTAGCTAAGGATCTCATTTTACAACTTTTTACAATTATGAATCACCCCTTCCATAAAACTAAGTTTACACTATTTCTCTGTTTTATAAGGAAAAATTGTTTTGAGGCCTTTGATAACATGTATGACTTCATGATTATGATTTATTTCAAGACTAAATCTTGAAATCTTTCTTTCTACATTGATTTATTATGGGTATGTGTTTGTATGTGCCGTGATACATGTGTAGAAGCAGAGAACAACTTGGGGGAGATCCATTCTCTTCCCACATGTGCATTCCATGGATTGAATTCAGGTTATCAGGCTTGGCAGCAAGTACCTTTACCTACTGAGGCATCTTATGGGCCCAATGTTAGAGTAGCAAATGGCCTCATAAGTGTAAGTGTTCAAGACTATAAAATCTCTGGTCTATCTGTTGGAAAACCCACCCTTCCAGTTTCACTGGTCAATCATCTGGTCATAGAACCACCACTAGGAAGGCAGGTTCACCTTAAGTTACACTAAATAAATGGGCGGAATACCTAGTGCATTAATGAGATAGTAAATTTTTCTGGCCCGGAATCCTGCCTCCTAGTGCAAGCCTTCTGGACCCTGCCACAGACATGTAGGTCTCTGTAAGAAGAAAAGGAGAGGTTATGCTTTTCTGAAAAGCATAACCTCTCCTTTTCTTCTTCATGTTCTTTTCTAAGCATGCCGTCTTTAATGCTTTGGACTGCCCTAGCATCTTGTATTTCTTTACTTTTTCTCTAAATCTTCGTTCTTCCCACCATGTGGCTGCCAGTTGGCCACATATCTGGGCTCCATGCCGGCTCTAAACCTGCATGGACTCATGGATTTCTTTCCTTCTCCCCTCCATTCTCCTCCTCAAGGCAGTTGCCAAGATTTCCAGCTTGCCTGCCCTGAGGGTTGTCCTTAAAATTCTAATAAAATTGTCTTAAAGCTTCCATTTGGGTCCATTCTTAAATTCTTTTATGAATGAGAGAGCCCTCTAGGGGATGCTCTTTCCCTCCCATTTCATCATGAAACTATTTTTTCTGCCTTCTAGAAACATACAGACCCTAAACCAAAATCTATATAACCAATGCAGCAGCTGGTTCAATGGAGAATCTCCACTGTGAAAGTAGTCTATCACCAGACTAAACTCCAATTACGTGGACTCAGAGGCTAAGCCTGCCAACAGCATGTGATTAAGAATGAAAGGCGAATGGAGCTAAGGACAGTTCTAGATGGAAAGAAATTTCCTCTATCTTTTTGTCATTTCTAGGTGACACGTAGAAATTTTGAAATATGAATTTGAGAGATGAGGTCACTAAATTAAAATCTAAATTTAATAATTAGATATTAGAAATTCCCTCATGTACATTTAATGTGGTAATTATCTTCCCTGTTGTTTCTTTCTGCAGAAACTAGAACTAGAGCATTTGATCCCGTTGTGGGGCCGGGGAGAAGTCAGAATAGAGAAGTTGCATATGAGCTACTGTCAGCTACTGACCGTGCCTTCTGTGAGCCTTCTGAGCTGAGTAGACAAGACAGCCAGTTGGGTATCACCATGTACTCTTCCTAACAGACATTTAAAATGTGTGTTGCACTAGGAAGAGGACGTCTTTACACTGGTAAAGAGACCATGCCCTGCTCTCTTTGTTGTGCTTTGGTAGCATATATCTGTTTTCTTCACTCAGTATTTCAAACACTTTAAAAATAATTTGAGGAAATCTTAGTGACTCTGTTTAAATAATGGCTTCTTTGAAATTTCCCCTGGTATTTTTAACAGGTCTCTTCAGAAAACTGTACACAACTGCAATCAGAGCAAACAAAGACAATTTGCGTTTACACTGAAGTAGCTTAATGCTTTCCTTAAAGGTGTAGCTTGATTAATTTCTTTTATGAGGCTAAACAGAATGAACCACAAAGAAAGGTGCCATGTAGCTACAGAGCATTATTAGTCATTATAATAAAAGCCGTGATAATAACAGCCCAATAATAGAATATTAATGGACTTTATAGCAATGATACAATGGCATCTCCAGAAGGCAAGAAGCAGCTTTAAAGAAAATAGGATAGGGACCACTCAGTGGCAAGAAAAGAGTCATGTTTATCCCAGGGAAAGTGAAATAAATATTGGCTATCTTTCTGTCTTTTCCAGCTTATGTTCACATTAGCAAAAACTCAGCTCCGTGGGGAAACACCCATGCCCTCCCCCAGTGGACGTTGGAAGAAGTTACTCCCATCAGCTGGTGTTTAATGTTATGAATCTGACTTGTCAGCTTTATGATTCATGAGAGTGAACAGAGGGTGTGTGAAGCCTGCATTTCTGAGGTTTGGGAATAGATTAGAGTGTTTAGATAGCTTTCATGTCCAGTCTCAGCCAGCCTTGCTGGACATAAAAGAAACTTCAGAAAATTCTCTAGATCTACAACAGGCCCAGAGTGAAATCTGGGGAGATGAATCATAACTTGCTGAAGGTAAGGTGTCATGAATATATCATTGAAGCTACACTAGCAACCTTGGGGGAAAATCCTGTTTCTGTCTGTGAATAAAAAATTCATTATAACCCTAAGTAAAATTAGACATCTGTACTGGGACGATGTTCTATGTCTCCATCTTAATGGGCTGGTGAAAAGCAACTTCATGGAGGGAATTTTTATGCACAGGTGCATAATCCTTACTGGTTGAATGAGGCGACAGTTTTTCTTTATGCAACAAATGTCTTCAGCGGTAGTTTGAATTCATGACCATGACTTGGTCCTGAATTTACTCTCTCTTTAGGTCTTCAGCTCTCATTGGGTTCCTGTTACATGCAAGGTGCTCTGTACTTGGTTACAGAGATACAAATTTAAAAGACAGTAAAACACAGACATTTGAGTTACAAAATATTATATACCTTGACCTTCAAATAAACAGTGAACAGTACAATGAATGCAGTAGGTTTGGGAAATGCACAAATTTGGTTCATAGGACAATTAATAGTTTGACATTTTTCCAACAAAAGGAAATGAATGAAATTCAAAAGAGGAAGGAAGGAAGGAGGGAGGGAGGGAGGGAGTGGGGAAGGAAGGAAGGAAGGAAGGAAGGAAGGAAGGAAGGAAGGAAGGAAGGGTTTGTCTATCAGCAGGCTGGACTATGGGACTTCAGGATTTATTACTGAAATGAAGAGAAGCTGAAACTAGAGGCTGGTAACTCTTGGTAGGAAAATGTGCTATGCTGACCACTTAACTGTTAGGTGTTTCTTCTCTCTCTATTGGATTTAAGTTCAGCTGTGAGTTAGGAATAAAATGTTGATGGACGGTTTTCTGGACAAGGTACCAAAGAGGCAGGAAGAATGGACTACCTGGGAGGAAGTAAGGTCAGGAAAGTGAGATGCAGAGAAGAGAATAGAGAACATGGTAAGGATGAGGTTGCGAGCATCTAGTGATATGCATGAGAGAACAAAGTACAGTTTATGCTTGAGTTGTCTATAGAGACAACTGTTAAGTGAGAGGTAAAGGAACTGGCCTGAAGTTCAAGAGGAATATGGGTGGAGATGTTTAAGATCAGGGTGAGTTCAGACGGGCAGGATAATGATCATCTTTCCAGCTAGGCTGTAAGACAGGACACCCAGTTGTACATATTGGCCTTAAAAAAGCGCTTAATGCAGGGCTGGAGAGATGGTTCAGCAGTTATGAACACTGACTGTTCTTGCAGAAGACCCGGGTTCAAATCCCAGCACCCACAAGGCAGCTAAAAATTGTCAGTAACTCCAGTTCCAGATCCAACAGCCTGTCCTCCGTGGGCATTGCACGGCAATACACATAAAAGAAAAAATTAAAATAATAAATAAAATGTTTTTTTAAAAGAGCTTAATACAAAGGCAGGTCAATGCCAATGTGAAACATGTTCATGTTTCTCTGTCCATTAAATTTCAACTCCACTGAGTATACATGAAGAGGAAGGCCATGGATTTGGTTCACAGAGAGTGCTGAGTCCTCCAGCTCTCTTGGGTTCCATCATGTGTCTTCTCTATGTAAGCTATCATACAAGAAATTACAAGTGTGTCAGACTTCTTCAGCATATTAAAGCATAACAGGAACCCAGTGTATGAAGAAAAGATTTGGAATCCACCATAGTTCAAGAGAAAAGCAATCTAGAAGCTAAAGCTTTCATGAAGCATTATTCCTAGGCCGATTCCCTAGTTCTTATTTTTCTGTAAGAGCCTCCCTTAAATCTACCCAATGGAGTTATAATCTTTTTAAAAATATTTTATTATTTTTATTTTATGTGTTTGAGTGTGTTGCCTGCATGTATGCGAGTGCACCCATGTCGTGCAATGCCACAGAGCTATCAGAAGAGGGCTTCAGATTCCCCTGGAACTGGAGTTAAGGATGGTTCGTAGCCGCCATGTGGGTGCTGGGAATCGAACCCAGGTCCTCTGCAAGAGCAATCAGTGCTCTTAATGGCTGAGCCATCTATAGAGCCCCCAATCTTTTTTTTTTTTTTTTTAACATATAAAAGCCACTTCCCTGAAGGATTGGCCTTCTCCTAGGTTTATTCTTCCTCTTGCTTCAAAACACTCCATCACTTTTGGGTTATTTAGTGTAGAAGACTATTTCCCATGAGGTTTATATAAGGAATCCATGGAGACTACAAGTGCTCAGAGGCCAGTCTCTTGAAGTTTTCTTAAGGTGTTTGATGTAAACATACCTCTTTCATGTTTTGAAAGTCTAGTAAATAATTTTTAGCATATGAGAACACACATACCACCTGTCTCTTAAGTTTCAAATATCAGAAAATGATACTCATTCTCCCACTTCACTAGCAGATAAGGATTATGTCAGTTTTAAACAATGATCAAGGGTCAACAAGATGGCTCAGCAACTAACGGGTCTTGCTGCCAAGACTGATGACCTGAGTTTGGTCCCCACGACCCACATGGTGGAAGGAGAGAACCAGCTCCCAAAAGTTGTCCTTTGACTTCTGCATACACATATGCACACATGTCTACACACATACATGCACATAGTGAATAAATAAAAATAAACATAATGAACAGTGTTAGAGTTTGAAATTGAAATGTCTCCCATAGGCTCATGTATTTAAACACCTGATTCGAAGTGGGTGGTACTGTTTCCAAATGTTAAATGAAGCTTTAGCAGGTAGAGCCTACTTGCTGGTAGCAGGCCTTATGGATTGTGGTCTAGCCCCAGTTCTGGCTCGGGTTCTCTATTTCCTGATGAATCAAATATAAACAAGCAGTCTCATGTTCCCACTGGCACAACCATGAGTCACCTTACTGCCATGGAGGACTGTACCCTCTCAAACTATGGGCCAAAATAAATCCCTCCTCTTTTGTCTTTTTAAAAGATTTTATTATTTTTATTTTATGTGTGTGAATGTTTTTCCTGCATACATGTATGTGTAATATGTGTATGTAGTACCCACAGAGGCCAGAACAGAGCATTGGATCCCCTGGAACTGTAGTTATAGATGGCTGTTAGCTGCCATGTGGGTGTCGGGAACCAAACTCTGGTCCTCTGCAAGAGCAGCAGTGCTCTTAACTGCTAAGACATCTCTCCAGCCCTAACTCCTTCCTCTTTTTAAATTGTTTCTTTTGGATATTTTGTCAGAGTAACAAGAAAAATGACTAATGCAGAAAATGGATACCAAAACGTGAGCTCATAGAATTGATCACTTGGTTCTTGGTCTTTGGGGACTGTTTTGTAGGAGAAATGTGGCAGAGTTTGGAGCTGTAGTTTAAAGAAGCCCTAGAGTGCTGTGAGCAGTGCTTAGAAAGTGATTCTAAAGGAAGCATCAAAAATCTGAATGGGGATAAAAGTACAGACGATGAAAGGTGTGTTCATGAGGTTTTAGAGTAGAACAAGAACACCTTTGAAATTGCATGAGAAACGGTCACGTTGTACTCTGGCAAAGTGTCTGGCTACATTGTACCTGCTTCCTGAAAATTTTAGTGAGGATGAATCTGAAAATAATGGGTTTATTCATTTTGTAGAGGAATTTTCACACAGGAAAGCATTCAGGCCATGGCACTACCTTTACCTGGGTTTACAGTGACAATTCTAAACCGAAAGATAAGCAAAATGTGCAGTGTGGCAAGGAAAGGACATGTTAAAGTTGTGGCCAAAAGAAATGCTCAGAAGCAACTATAATTGTTAAGGAAATTAGAACCATTAGAGAAACCACACATTTTGCACTAGGACAATAGGAAAAGTGTCTTCAGGGTAAGAAATTACTTGGTACCAATCTATTACTTTTTGTTAGAAACAAGTTAAGGGCAGAAGGAGTTACTTTGTCTTAAGATCTGAGGTCCCCTGTGTTCAGAAGACAAAGTGACAATGACAGCAGCTCACAGCCATGGCAGCAAGAACGTAGGGCGATACATTTGTCAGCAGTGGGTTGAGGGGCCTAGAGAGATGGCTCGGTGCTTAGGACCACTGGCTGCTCTTGCAGAGAACCTGAGTTCAGTTTTCAGCACCCACATGGCAGCTAACTGCCGTCCATACTCCAGCTCCATGTGCTCCAAAGCTTTCTTCTGCCTCTGCGAGCATTGTACACATGTGCACTTATATACATCCAGGCAGAACACTCATACATAAAATTTTTAAAAAGGAAGTGGGCTGAAAGCAGGGCCAGGCTATAACTTCCAGCACCTACTCCTACTAGTCAGACCTTAACAGTTAATGGTTCTCTTACCTCCAAAAACAGTGTTACCAGCTGGGAACCAGGTAACCAGACACATGAACCTGTGGGGGACGTGAACATTTAAAGCATACCAAATAGACTGAGAAGAACTGATCCTTAAAAGATCATGAAATGAGAATTTAAGAGGCATATGTATTCAAGAGTGCTGTGTGCAATAGAATGAATAAATTAATGACAAAGTGGAAATACGTTGCAAAATAAGCATTCCAACTGGGCTCCAAGTTTGTTAGTACAAATCCCAGAAGTATTAGGGTGACTGATCCTTCTTTCTGTCCCTTACCTCTGATGTCAGAAATGGTTGGCCCCGTGTTATAGTAGTCTAAAAGTCTGGGCATAAAGAGTGAGGGCTATGAGAGCCTGGAAAGATGGCTCAGTGGGTAAAAGCACTTCCTGCTCTTGCAGAGGATCTGAATAATATTTCTAGCACCCAGATTATAGCTCATAACTGCTCATAGCTCCAGCTCCAAGGAATCCCAGACCCTCTTCTGACCACTGTGGGAACTTGCACTCATATGCACAAATACATGCACACACACACACCCACACACACACACACATACACTCATAATTTAAAAATAATAAAAATAAATATGTGTTAGAAAGGAATGAGAACCATGTTAATGCCTGAGTATAGTCAGTGTACTCTGTTTTCTGGTATTCATGTTAGAGCTGTGAGAAACTGCTAAGGATTACTATACCTGACTGGCAGGAGGGTGACAGCAGATAGACACATGTGATATTAATCTGGGGGCTCAGTTAAGATCCCGACAATCTGACATGATCCTTCCTCATTTTTAGACACCATCATTAGAGTCTACTTCATATGGAATGGATACAGAGGCTGCACTGTCCTTATTCTGGCACAACCTTGCTCTCAGTACACACATATCTCAACAGTAGAGATGATGTCCATTCCTTTTTGTTTGCTTGCTTGTTTTTTTGATAGGCTCTCTCTTTGTAGCTCAGGCTTGCCTATAACTTACTATGCAGCTCCGGAATATAAACTCTCCCTTTGCTTCCTGGGAGCTGGAGTAAATTACTGGTGCATGCTGCCATTACCGGTTCTGGATTTCTATTTCTTAGAATAAAGTTACCCAAGTGAAGTATGCTCCAGGTCTTTTCACCCACCCAAGCCTCCTGCTGGCACTTGTTCATACAGTGGAAGTCAGACTGTTCTACCATGGGGAGTTATTGAAAGACATAGACTGGAGGCTAAAAATTCCAAATAAGAAACACAACTCATGATAGAATGTTTGGACCCATAAAAGTTAATATCCCCCTCCCCCAAATCATATGTATGGGTAATAGAAACTTCCAGAAAGAATATAGTTTCAGCTTAGGCTTGAAACTAAGGCATCTCCTTCACCTTCATTCAGCAGTTTTCCTGGAGTCTTCCTTGGTCATAAATCTACCTTAACTTAGAAAACTTTGATACTGCTCTAAATACTTTGGAGACAGAGAAATGTGTTGAACCAGTGCAGCTACCCGTGAAGACTGAATGCACAGCACTAAGACACAGCTCTAGGCCCTCTTCTAGTTGGTTTCTTCAGACCCTGAATGTAGCTAGATTTTTGGAACCCTTCAGGATGAGGCTCCTTTAATTCCTCTTCTAGTCATCTTTAGAGAAACCTATTTAGCAGTAATAATAAATTTGGTGTGAGTCTACCAAGGTGTAGGACAGGAAAGAACTAAGCTGACATATGTTAACTCTCTAAGTATGACTCAAATTGTAGGTGTCCAGGAGCTAGGAAGACAGACGCTATCAGGGGATGGTGTGGGCAACAAGGAGAGGCCACACTGATCAGCTGCTAAAGCAAGGACTCTGCATCCACTGTGCCCCTTCCAGCTAACAGGACAGTCTGGCTCCAGCTGTTTTTGACAGGGAGCCCTGCTTTGATTCTGTTTGTTGAGAGACGGAAGTGTCTGTGCCTTGTGCTTGAACATCATCCCTTAATGTTATAACTTTCCCATTCTAGCACGTAGCTTCTGACTGTTCATGCCAATCGGGCATGAGCCACAGTTCAGCATGTGGGTCCCTTTATTTCCTGATCACCAATTATCCCATTATACCTAAAGATCTGTTTATGAATACTATTGTATATTTAGATGCAGATTCAAATGCTCATTTAGAAATATGCATATCATGGGACTATTATAGCAGTCTTCTATGTACCCATTACCCATCTTTAAAAATTGTAACCAATGAAGAAATTTTTTAAAAAGCCACTCAAGCATACTCTATCATGTTGGGCTACCTTCCCAGAACATTGGAGCCTACTTGTTCCATGTTACATGTTTATCTACACTCAAGACCTACTGGCCTGTCATAGAACAATGAATAAGAAAAATTTATTTCAAGATGATTTCTTAGTTTTGCTATACCTAAAATTAAGTAGCAGCATATTTTTCTGTGCTGGATAAGCTTTAGTTGTTAACTTGACACACCTGGGTAGAGGGAGACTCAATTGGTGAATTGCTTTCATTGGACTGATCTGTGGCCATGTCTCTGTGGCATCCTCTTGATTACTGAGTGATGTGGAAGGGCCCAGCCTACTGTGGGTACTGGCACCCCTGGGCAGGTGGGCCTGTGTTGTATAAGAAAGCAGGCTGAGCAGGGGCCAGGGAAGCAAGCCAGTAAGCAGCGTTCCTCCATGGCTTGTGCTTCAGCTCCTGCCTCCAGGTTCTTGCCCTGTGTCCCTGCCTTGGGCTCCCTGATGAACTGTGACCTGGGAGATGCAAAGTAAATAGACCCTTTGCTCCTCAAGTTGGTATTCATCAGAGTGTTTTGTCACAGCAATGGAGAAACAAACTAGAACACATCTAAAAAACATAAAGGCACCCAGAATTTTCTGTCAGGCAGGCACTGTTTTGGTTGTCCTGGTTGTGTCTGTCTGTACTAGCAAGTTTATTTGCTCTGAAGACCCCTAACCTCTGCCAACATGCTCCCTTTTTTAAAAAAAAAAATTTATTGTTTTTATTTCATATGTATGAGTGTATTGCCTACATGTATATAAGTGCACCAGTGCCATGCAATCCCCCAGAGATCAGAAGAGGGCATCGGATCTCCTGGAACTGGAGTCACAGAGGGTTGTTAGCCATCATATGGGTGCTGGGAATCAAACCCATGTCCTCTGGATTAGCAGTCAGTGCTCTCAATCACTGAGCCATCTCTCTAGTCCCCGCCTGCCTTTCTAACCAAGGTGTTGCCCAGATTTAGAATGAGCCCTATGCTTTGCCTGTGTCAGAGCCCTGAGAACTGAAGCCTCTTACTTGCAGGCCTTGCTCACCCTCTGCTCTTTTCTTGGATTCTTTGCTATTTATTTCTTTGTGTTTGCTAACTGTGTGTTGCTTACTCCCACAAGATTAAATGCCAGGGTCGTGACCTGTTCATCAACAAACTGCCTAGAATTAAATGCTTACATGCATCAGCTGATGCAGGTCCTGAAAATCAAGTTCAGTGGCTAATGTCTTTGTGTGGCCAGCCCCCCCTACACACACAGCAGAGAGTAATCTGTCTAGTAGCCCTTGCATACAAACACACGGGCTTCCTACTGCCTAGCCTATAGCAGTTACACTGTTTAGTTTGAGTATCAGTAACTGCTGCCCAAACCCCACCCTCTTTTGTTCTCACTGGCATTGTTGACTCTTTTTTTTTTTTTTACAGACAATCATAGATGGAGTCAGCCCATTTCCAGTTCCTGGCCCAGACCATGCTCTTCCTCTGCTCTGCTGGAAGGAGAAGCCACTGACCTGACTGCCCCTTCTCTGCTCAGCTGGGCCTCAAAGCCTCACCCCGAGCTTCCATTTCTCTCTTTCATCAGCTTTGTGGATAGATACCTTCCCTGTAAGGCTGACTGCTTTTAAAGCTAAGTCTAAGTTCTTTAAGGGCATTTTTGTTTTTGTTTGTTTTTTTCATGCCAACGCCACCCACTGTGGAGTTCTTAAGAAATAGGTTCAAATACCATTAATTGATACTCAGCGAGACGTTTTTGGTTGCTTTGTTTTAAAGATAGCAACTTCCTCTACAAAGGAAGAAAGACTTCTTGACCTGTAAGTTCTTGATCCCCCATGCACAGTAATATATTCCCAAGTTTGTTTTTTCCAGTGTTTCATGCCGCTTAGAGTAATGCAAGAAATTTTTCTTTCCTGCTCCTGTTTCTATTGCACTATATTGAGAATGCTAGGGAAAAATGGGGCGAAAGAAAAACAAAAATCTATAGCTAACAGGTGTTCCTTGAAATAAAATATCTGTTCTTTATGCTGAGGGGGAAAGGAAAAGAAAAACACTGTGCTGGCAAGAGGCCGGTTCAGGCATCTAATGGATCTTTTGTCAGCTGTCATTTGTTTCTAGTGAGTGCAACATACCTTTTACTGTAGATGAATACTCTTCGTGTCTACAGAAAGACCCAGGGTGGCTCCGGGTGGGTTGTAGGCATTTCAAAGTCATTCTTCTTCCACATCTCTCTGCCTGTGTTGTTCAAGTGCCTATTTTCAATTTGCAGTAGTGCTGGGAAAACGTTTTGATTCTTGATTTAGAATGTGCACTCCCGGAAGGTTCCAAAAGGGTTTCAGGCAGAGAGATAAAGCCTGTCTCTTTATGTTTCTTTACAGCATGTGCTCTGTGGCAAAAATACATACCCCACACTGTGCTTAAATCCCTGCTTTTATGAAAGCCAGCCCAATTCTTATTTGGTGGGTCTTTTGACATGCAAGTACCAATCCCCAAGGAAGAAAGCTGGGCATAGCACTTTCTCTCATCTTTGTTTCTCATACTATACATACTCTTAGGAAGATTGTACTGTGAAAGGCACAAGAGAAATGGAAACACCCCTGAGAGTTCGGCTGTAAACAGGATGCCTGACGCCTCTGACTACAGTAAAAAGACCCTTTTTATGAAGATAATAGGGCTCCAGTTCTATGCTCTGAGCAGGGGTGAAACAAACACACAGTCACCAAGTAGCTGAGTCCCAAATTATCGTAACCATCCCAGGGCTCACCAACTCATTCTCCCAGGTAACAAAATCTGCAAATAAATCAACTTCGAGAAAGCTACTCAAAGTTCAAATACATGCCAAGGCTGTTGAGCTGAGAGCACACAGATTCTGTCTGTGGCCAGAGGGACTTTATCTTACCTCAGAAATAACCTATCTAACAAAATACTAAAAAAAAAAAGTGCATTCAAAAAGATTCTTTCTGTTGTCAAAATGGATCTCTATCATACATTGAGCTTGTTGGGGAAGAAGCTCTGTATTTATGCTGAACATTGTCATCTAGATGTCGGCGTTCGCTAGATTTTATTCTATAACTTTTTTTCCCAATCAACCTAGCTGTATTGAATTTCAAAACTGAGCTTTCACTTGGGTGGTGGTGGGAGGTAGAGGGGTGCAGGGTTGTGGAGCATCAAATCAAAATCTAATGAAGTTTTTAATAATCAAATAAATAACTACTTGACATTTATTGCCGTGCTTGGAAATCTGCAGAAATGCAATAGAGTAGATATGCCTAAAACCCCATTTCCCATAGATTTACATTATGCTACCACACAGAATTAAGCTGACATAAGCTCTTTAAGACCCACTAAAGCAGCAGATTTTACACAACTTGTTTAGATCCCCCCCCTTCCTCCATGATCCCATATTCTCCAAATAACTCTATCCATTTTCAATTCCTTGTTCTTTTGAGAGGCCTGATGGAGCTTTCCCTTCCTGTCATTTCAGGCTATAACCCTGCAGTTTGAGTTTATCTTAGCTGTAAAATGCAACAGTAATTTATATGTCCCCATCCTCCTGCCTCTTCCCAGGCGCTGGCTGCCAGCTGTCTACCCAGCAGTTTAAAGAAAGAGCTATAATGAGTGAGCACTGCAGAGAGGGGTAGAGCCACATCACAGGCCTTTCTGTATGCTCTGTGAGCAATGGAGTCACATAAATGGCATTTTCTTGCACTGACAGCAGCACGAAGTCCCTCCGCCCTGCACCCCTGCCTCCTGCTCCCACCTCCCACCACCTCCATGGGGACAGGTTTCCTTATTTCTTCTTCTCATTTCAAATCAAGGAAAACAGAATGCAAAGATGAAAGGAAGCCTGGGGCAGCCAGGATGCCATGGAATATGTGTTAGGAGTGCAGACCTTGCCCTCCGTGTCACGAACATGCTCCCCCCTGACCTGGAAGTGCAAGGCAAGGCTTCCCAGCAGCAGTTGGATGCATTAGCCACTCAGACATATTTAATTGGGCTGTTGAGATGGTGTCCTGGAATGTGATTGATTCTGTTGAGGTTTTCTTCTTCTTTTTAAATGTCTCCTGGTGATAGGTATATGTGTCTCGAATATATTTTCAAGAATAGGACAGTCGTTATTGTCTGGCCTCCAAAATCTTTCCCCCTGGCACTCTCTTTGTCTCCAATGTTCAGTGAGTAAAATATGCCCCCTCTCATGCACAGCCAGACACATAAGTTCATCTAGTGCAGGACAGCACAGGGCAGTCACACATGAGTCTCTCCTGCCAAAATCAGATCGTTGTCTTTTGTCATTTCTTTGAGCAAAACAAGCAAACAAACCCAACTTCCCAGAAGGAGAGAAAGGGCTTAAGCTCTATCTGCTTTCAGGTCAGCATTAGGACTGCTGCTCAGTGGGAGATAGAGATGCCAGTTAGCAGACGGCTGCCCCCTCCTTTGTGGTATTCCTCAGTGCTTGACTGTGAGCATCTCCAAAGATCTGATCCCCTTAGCACTGATGTCTGCCCTCAGGTTTGTGGAGTCTTGATTTTGGTTGAAAGCTGATATAGCTCAGCAAGGCATAGGCAAGGAGCTATAGGGCAGGAGGCTGAGCTCCAGATCTGCCCAGATGACGATTCACTCTTGCCAGGGCAGTCCCTCCTTGATTCGGGCACAACAGAAAGGCCCTTTCTCTTATTTTTCTTTCCTGGTTATGTCTGACATCCACAGTTATACTTTCTACTGAGAAATGATTTACTAATTTTGCAAACAGTTCAAAATATCTTTTTCCTGGACAAATATGGGGAAGGTTCTTAAATGCAGGAACTGTATTTTCCCCCGGGGTTTCTCAGCCAGGAAGGGAATAATAGCTTATTCCTTCTGGTTTAACATAAGAGCATTGCAATTCTTTACAACTACAATTTGGGGAAAATTTACAAGAAGAAAGCAGAGGAAAGCTAACCAGAATGTGCTATATTAATCCCCTCCACGCTTTCTGCAAAAGATCATTTGGAGTCTCTCCAGCTCTTCTCTTTATTTCCATTCCAAATGGTAAATCTGTGAAGAAGGAAAATAGAACAGACAGACTCATGCATTCTTGGTGCTTTCTAAAGGCATAGCACACAGTCATGTACTATTGAGAAATTACAATACAAATGTACCCGCAGTTCTATGGTCTTTGAAGCACAAAGATCCAGGAAACTACTCCACTATAAGAAGCTCTTTGAGGAATAAAGAAAATACTTACACATTGGCCTGGAAACCCAGCAGCTTTCCAGACCACAAACAGCATGAAATATGGTAGCTAGGCAAAATGTAGACCAACAAAAAAGGCGAACAGGTCAGATCCACTGCCTTAAGGGAAAATGCTGAGCGTAAACTATTAAGTACAGAATAATAGTGCCTTCCACTTTTGAAGTATTTGGTGGGGTTGAATAGGCAAAAGGCTGTCAGTGGTAAGGAGCAGAGGAAGCAGTTAAGTGGTTGCAGTGTATCAATGTGATGATTTAGTGCATGGATCACTTTTGGGTTTTTTTGTTTTGTTTTATTTTTGTTTTTTTTTCCCCTGTTCTTTTTGAGACAGGGTCTTCTTTTATCCCCAGCTGGCCTGGAACTCCCTATGGAGACCAGGCTAGCCTTGAACTCCCAGTGCTCAAGTGCTGGTATTAAAGACGTGACCACCATGCCCGGCTTGCATGAGCATTTTAAAAAATGTGTTTTAAAACCTAGAATTGATGCCTGTTCCTTATAAGTGAACATTTGTTTCTTTTTCAAAAAAATATTTATTTATGTATTTACTTTTGCGTGCTTCTGTGTGGGTAGTGTGTTTGTACGTGCATATAAGTGTTTGAATGTCTGTGGGCACATGTGTGGGTGGGTGTGCATGTGAAGGCTCAAGACTGATGTTGCAGATCTTCCAGGATCACTCTCTACCTTAGTCACTGAGACACAGTCTCTCACTTGAACCCAGACCTTACCAATCCAGCCAGTCTAACTGGCAAGCTTGCTCCATTCCCAACTCCAACGTCTAAGCCCTGGAAGTTAAGGTGGCCTGCCATGACCACTCAGCATTTATGTGGGTTCTGGGAATCTGAACTCCAGTCCTCACACTTAAGTGGCACATACTTTATCTACTGAACCACCTCTCCAACTCCAAGATTTGCCTTTTAGTAATATTGGAATACAGATGACGTATATGAGAAATTACCTTTATACAAAATTCATTGTGGTTTTCAGTTCATAAGAAAGCATGGTCCACTTTTATACAAAAGAATTAAATACATTATAAAGCCACCCAATTAAACATAATCAAACAATAAAATCTTGGACTCCTTCTAAAAATGTAGCCTGCACTGGAAGGTGGCTCACAGAATATATGGATTTAATGTTTCCAAAGCTTTAACTTGCCCTTTTGCTTTATTCCGGATCCCGAGAGAAACTGGGCAGATGAATCAAAGTCAATGGCACCAACCCCGAGAAGAAATACACAGAGAATAGTGGTGTGAAGTTAAGCAGTAATCAAAATGACTTCTTTGCATCACTTCCCAATTTCCTGTCCTTTGTACAGTAGCTTGAAGCTACTCTGAAAAGGGTCTCAGCAGCGATGGATAATGGCCGGGAGCCAAGTTTGTTTCCATTCTCAATCTGAAATCTACCTGTTAGATTAATAAGGTACTACTTTACCATGTTCTCGCTACATTTAGTAGTGAATGTGTACACTGTGGGTACACAGTGATTATTGGGTACATTGTGATTATTAGCAGAGTAAATGCTGGCATCACCAGGGCTATCATCCACTGCCCCCTCTCTCCCATCAGTAGGCACTAAGTTCAGGAAAATTTCAACCCATGCTCCTTTTTAAAAAGTTTGACGTTGTAGCTTGTTTTCTTTAAACTAAATGCATATGTATATTCAAGCACACACAGTCTAACTTTGAAAGTGTTCTCCCATGAGATGGAAATTTCATTTTGCACCTGAGTCGACTGAACAGCCACATGGACCAGATGATTTTCCTCTCCACAGAAAGGTAGCAGGTAATAAAGCTGTCTTTGTAGTAAACTGAAAACTCACTATGTAAAAAGCACTAATTTGGTGACTATGTTAAACATACTTTCATATAAAATAGTTCCGGCCCTATAGGAGCTTATAAGCAGTGAAGAGGGAAAAAAGCTTAGAGACCTTGGAAAGTCGCCAGCCGAAGTCAGCAATAAGTACTAAGTGAGTGATGTAGTGAAAGGGGGCTCAAAAACTTCACAAGCGGGAAGCACTGTTTAAAGTGTGGTGGCCTGGGAAACATTTGTGTAGCTGGCAAGGTCTGAGTTTAAAGCTGGAGAACAGGCAGGGCATGGTAGCACACATATATAATCTTGGCATTCATGAAACAAAGCAGGGAGATCATGAGTTCAAAGCCAGCCTGGAATAAAGAAAGAAGTCCTGTATTAGAACAAGAAAGCTTTTGGGAGGATGGCTCAGCAGTTAAAGACGCTTGCTACACTTGACTACCTGAGTTCTATTCCCAGAATCCACATGACAGGAGAGAACCAAGTCCTGCAAGTTGTCTTCCACACATACACATGGCACATACCCATGTATACACACAGAGAATAAACAAATGAATGTAATGAGAAAACAAAAACAAACAACAAAAATACCAATAGCAAAAACACACACACACACAAAGAAAAGGGAAGAGACAAGCCTAGGTATACAAGAATCGTGGGAAAGGAAGGCAAGCACACGGGGCAGTGGAAGAGTAACAACTGGAGAATCCTGCAAGTGTAGGAAACAACTTGTGGAAGAGAATAAATCCTTTTAAGAGCCTACAGGTATGAAGCAGTGTACTCTTTGTTAGGGATATAAAAGTGATACAATCTTTGCCATCCCAAGATCCCTAACAACAGAAGCATGATATAACATCACCCGAAGGACATTCCCATCAAACTACCATAGCATCTGTTGTGGCTATTACTTCTTACATGCCCTCGCCCAGAGCCTACCATTCTGAATCTCAGATTCTTCATTTATAATATTGGTATAAAAAATTGTTAAATTTTTTTTATAGAAAATAAATGAAGGGACATGTATGTGGGGAAAGGATTGATAATTAGCATATGGTGACCACTCTGTAACTCACAGTGGCTCTTATAACTCACTGTGTCCTGAAGAAAAACAAACATACAACCACATAGACCATAGGAATCAAGACAATTCAGCCCAAATCCACTGATGCCTGTTATGTCCCAGACACAGCAAAGACAGCCTGGGTTGAGACCCTGGAGCTCGCCTCCAAGAGGCAGAACAAGCAGGCAACCTCCAGGTGTAGGGGAGCAGATGGGTGCCAGCTCTCTCCCAAGAGGCTGCAACTATAGGCCATTTAACCTCTCAACTTCATTTTCCTCGTCTTAAAAATAGGACCAAGGACATGTCTCTGTGTGTTTAAATGCTTGATGTCCTCAGAACCCAAGTAAAAAGCTGGATGCGATTGTGCACATGTGTAATTCAAACACTCCTGTAGGAAATGGGAAACAGAAACAGGTGACCACCTAAAAGCTTGCGGCCTGCTAGCCTGGCACACACAGTGGCTCTATTAGCTACTTTCTGTAGCTATGGTAAAATGCTATGACCAAGGTAACAAGGCCCCTTATAGACTGTATTTGAGCCTATAGGTCCAGAGAATCCAGCAGTAAGTGGCAGGCATGGTGTCAGGAGCAGGAAGCTGAAAGCTCACATCTTCAACAGCAAACACAAAACAGAAAACTAGAAGTGGGCTGATACTATGAACTCAAAACCTACCAATAGTGACACACTTCCTCTAGCAAGGCCACAACCCCTAAGGATTCCATGACCTCCCAAATGTTCAAAGTTGTGTGAACCCAAATATTCCTGGGAAGGTGTGAACAAACATCTGTTCACCCCAGATAGGGCACTGATGACAGAACAAACAAAGTATTCTATCAAAGTCCAATGTGTCAAACCAACAGTTTATTGCTGTTACTTTCAGGAGTATGGATGAGGGTTCCTTACAGAGCGGGGACTACTCAGAAGAAGCTACGTACTGAAAAGCCCATACGAGCTTTGGTGCTGAATCATGAAAGCTGTATTCCTGGCACTCCCTGCATGACTGATAGGCAACTTGATAGGTCAGCCTCATCTGGCCAGCTGGGCTTGGAAGAAAGTCTCTTCTCCCCAGTAGTTATTTACTGCTTGCATAAACCTTGGGGAGGAACCTTGTAAATCTTGTTAGATTCAACTTTCCCAGACTTGTCGGCACTGTTTACTTCCCGAGTCTCAAGAATCAGCCTCCTCTTTCCAGGAAGAATGTTCCAGTTCAGAGGAAATCACTATACAACAAAAGCATTCTTGTAAACTGCAATACGCAAGTCCAAAAAAAAAAATTAATTTAGAATAAGTTTGGCAATCTTCAGAATAGGCAGGATAGTGCTGCAGTAACAATAATGGCCCATCAAGGGGAACCCCTGGTCAAAAGAATAAAATCTCTGGCCTGGATGGAAACACAATATTCCAATTGAGCTAAGTCAGTCACCTGTCCAAAGGACCACCCTTGTGGTGAAGACGGGTTCACCACAAGCCATAAATATATAAGATGAATAATTAGGGCTTTAAAGAGATGGTGAACATTTCCTGCCTAAAATCCCTACCCCTTAGCACAGTAGCAGATGCAATTTCATAAGCCTGCCCACGTTTCTGAATTCCTTCAGAACCTTATCTTTAAAAAAAATTGTATTTGGGGACTGGAGAGATGGCTCAGGGGTTAAGAGCACTGGCTGCTCTTGCAGAGGACCCGGGTTCAATTCCCAGCACCCACATAGAAGCTAACAACCATCTGCAGCTCCAGTTCTAGAGGAATCCAATGTCCTCTTCTGATCTCTGAGGGCACTGCACAACACAGGTGCACTTCCATACATGCAGGCAATACACTCATACACATAAAATTAAAATTTTTTAAAATTAATTAATTAATTTATTTATTTTATGCAAATGAGTGACTTGCCTGCATGTATATAAGTGCATCTGTGTCATGCAATACCTGTGGAGGCAAGAAGAGGGTGTCAGATCCCCTGGAACTGAAGTTACAGATGGCTGTTAGCTACCATATAAGTACTGGGAATCCAAGTTCTCTGCAAGAACAACCAGTGCCCTTAATGGCTAAGCCATCCCTCCAGCCTCTAAAAACCTTAAGAAACAGCCCCTCACTTGCCTGAAGGAGACAGCTGCTTGCTTACCCTTTGCTTCTGTTTCTGTAACAGTGCTTCCTGCTTGAAACTCCAGTTCATGTTCTCATGACATGTAGGATAGAGACCCCTGTGACTCCTGTGTCGGCCTGGAGTCACGTATGTGAGAATTCAAACCCACGAATGACAATGGATCTGGAATGATGCCAGACTGATCGCATATAAATATTCTAAGACGCTGCAGCTTGGTGCTCAGACTTTGGAGATTATTTTCCTGAGTCTCTGCTAGCACAAATAAAGATCTTCTAATTCTCCCTTAGACTCCAATGACTGTTCTGAGAGTGGCTATTCCTGTTAACACATGTTCTTCATCATTAGATTATTAAGAAGTTATATTTTCATAGCCAAACTGTATTCTTACACAATACCCTTGTAAGCTTAGGCTATTTGAAATTTCCATTTGTTTTACTTACTAGGTGGATATCTTGAAATGAAACCCCATGGTGTTTTACTATTCAGTAATGTTTTATTTTTCTTTGATGTCTTTACTGCCCCGAGATGTTTTATTACTTTGTAATATCTTGAAGTTCTGTGATTCTTTTCACTCACCATGTCTAACTACTCATAAAGATGGGAAACTAAGACAGTGAAGAGTTCACCAAATTGCTTAATAAGATACCTGGTCCAATTAGTCTAACAAAAGTATACATCAAACATGACAGATATCTAAACTTCTGCCTTGGATTTCTGCTTTTTGTAAGCTGCAATGACCTTTCGACCTATTCTTAGCCCAATTAACCTAGGCGAGCTACAGATCAAAAGGTGGCAGATGTCCTGACCCAGTAGGATAACTACATTTAAGCTATGATGACTAAGTGAACTCAGAAGGAATTTTCCTGAGATAATATGACTCATCATAAAAAGAGCAATAGTCCCAGGGGCCAACCATAGAATGAAAACTTGGAAAGTTCTATATAGCCTTCCTTGTATGTTGCTCTGTGCCCAGAAAAATCTTGAAGACTTCGTTATTAATTATGGGACCATGTAAATGTGAAAATAAGTTCTCTGATTCTCCTGGGTGATGTGCTTAATCTCTTAGATGTTCAAAGAATTTTTCCACAACAATATCTCAGATGGGTGATATAATGTTTACCATTGTCAGGTAAATAAGAAGGAGGATATTCAGCAAGGTGCATGTCTGCTGAGAAAAACTTCATGCACTTAAAAAATTGTAAGTTTTCCTCAAATTTGAAATAAAAGAGAATAAAAGCTAACATTTCTTCATATAGATAATTGAGATTTAGGAAGTATTTTGTGGGCTACTATAACGATTTTGGCTTTTTAAATTCATTTTTATTTTATGTATATTGCCTGCAAGTGTGTAAGTGCACCTGTGTCATGCAGTGTTCACAGAGGACAGAAGAGAGCTTTGGATTCCCTGGAACTGAAGTTATGAATGGTTGTTAGCTCCCATTTGGGTGTTGGAATTCAAACCCATGTCTTCTGCAAGAATGGCCAGTGCTCTTAACCATTGAGCCATCTCTCTAGACCAGGTTGTTATAACAAATTTGATTGAAAATAAATAATTAGAGGTTTTGAAATTTGGAGCACTTACTAATTCTATGAATTTGGATTCACAAGCTATATTAGTCATGTAACTCTTACCCAGAACAGCAAAACACAGAAATAAGACATGAAAAATAGCTCTGTGTCTTCAAACAATATTCAACAGTCACAGGAAGTCGCAAATGAGCCTGTAAACAGCCTGCCTGTCAGAAGAGAATATATTCCCCAGGAATCTCTTGCTGGGAGAAGAAATGGCTGATGCCCTGAAGGCATCCAGAGGAGGAACTTGTCTGTCAGAGGAGGAAGTTGTCTCCCGGTACAGGATTCTACAATCTCTCTCCATGCTGAAGAGATTTGGAGCTGAGACCATGGTGGATAAGGACTACACCTTGACCAGGCTGCTCAGTTACGCATGTCTCTTGCTTTCTGTTTAAACACGACCCAGATGATAAACCTGAGGGTGAGGGTGGGGGGTGTCTCTGGATCTCTTTGTCTCTCTTCCCCATTGTGATCGCATTGAACAAACCTTTTTCTGCTTTTTGCTGTTAATTTGGCTCTTTTAATTGGTTGATTGAGGATGAGTGGCTGAACCTAGCATATTGGGGCAGAGGCTGTGACCCCCTAAGTCCAGCAACTAATAGGAAATATATCATCAGTAGTTATTTTATAAATACAGAGAGCTTTTAAACTAAAAGGCCAATTTGTTTGGCAAAATAACAAGATTTGGTGCTGGCCCACCCTGAATTACAAAAGTCCATTTTGGGATTATGAGAATAATTATGTGAGTATTGAAAGTAATCCCAATTCAACATTTACCTCATTCTAGAATGGCTTTAGAAAATACTTCAGTAAGTGATCTAAGTTGTACAGGTCCCAATGCACTCTGTTTAACCAGTTACACCTAGCAGCAAAGAAATGTGATTTCCGCTCAGAGAGAATTTTGGTTCTTGACCAGAACTTAATGCTCAGGGTCCAAGTGAGAGATAAACCAATAAAAATCTCCACACTAGGATTTTCTTGTTAAGGGAAAACAAGAAGGTAAAGTCAGGGTAGGGATCTTATTTCTTTTCTTTCCATATTTTCTTTGGTATTTTCTAGGCCATTCCCTGCTTTTCCCCTTTCTCCTATTTTCCTAATTTTCCATGTTCAGCATGCCCAAGCTCTCTCTCTTATTTCTGTTATCTCTGCATCACCATATCTTTCTTCAAAGGCCAATTTTTCAAATATGATTGTATGCACATATACATGGATTGGAAACGATAATTTCAAGTGGTTGAACTTGGGACATAATAACAAGGAGCGGGGAGGTCACAGTCTCTGTGTCTAAGAGCCTTAGCAGGGAGCCTAGAGACTGAGGATATTTCTTGACTGTTAATTGCAGAGTAGACTATACCCCTTCCCCATGCCTCTTGACTCTGAGGACTTGCATGTTACATGATGCCACAAACTTTGGAAAAATTTTCCAAAACATTAATAGAAGTTTCAAGACTGATTTTCCAAGTAATAGTGCTTCCAACAATAATTTACACGAAGCATAAATGTATAAAGAGAAGTGAGTTTACAAAGTTTGAAGCTCAGAAGAAAAACAAAGGAAATGAAGCCAAAATTAAGATGAGAGTCAGATCATGTTACCCAACTCTTACCATTAAGGTTCAAGAAGTGAAGTCAGGCAACCCAGAGGAATCAGTGGGTTTAGAGTTCCTCTGAATTCCTCTAATCCCTTAGGCCAGTTAAAGGGACATGATCAAGCTGTTCTGCATCTGTTAGTGATTGAAGGCAAATGGAAAGCATTGCGTGAGTTCCTGTTCAAGGATATAGAGTGGGCACAGTTATTGTGAAAGTGAACATTGCAAATCACTGCTGACCCAAACCGATGAATAAACAGAGACATTTCCAATATGTGGAAATTGATGCTTTTACAGACAGAGCATGGCAAAGAAACAGTAAGAAAATAACTCATTACTTAACCTGTGTTAGTTCCTATACTATCCTCCATATTTAGTCTGTTAAAAAGAAGAGAAAGGTTTATTATAATGATACTCTCTTGGGAACTCTCCTACATGTTTTCCTGCTTCAATTCCCTAAGTTTTCTTCAGAGGATATCTAGGAGATGACATAACTAAAGTCTAATTGTCTAGAGTAACTTTACTGCCATTTAAATAAACACTGCTCGCATGTAGCATTGGTAATATTCCCCTATGGACTGTAAGAGGCTGTGATGAAGTAAAAATAAAATTTGTGTTAACTGAGGAGTGCTTGCTATTCATAACAAAAGGAGGCAAAAGTAAGGCCAAACTGTTTCTCACTTATCTCCATGTATCAAACCATAAATAACTATGAACTGAGCTACTTCTCAGCGTGTCCATTTTAATGACATTTGCTCCCCTTCCATGTAAACCAGGAAGGGAAGTTAACTGGAGGGAGGCAATCAGGCAGCTCAGGCAACAATGGTCCACAGGACTTCTCAGATCCAGGGGTTGAATGTGAAGCTTAGCTCTAAGCCAAATATGTCTCAAACAGAAATATCTTGGGGGCTGGAGAGATGGTTCGACAGTTAAGAGTACTGGCTGCCTTGCAGAAGACCCAGGTTCAAATCCCAGCATCCACATGGCTGCTAACAACCTTCCACAGCACTAGTTCTGGGGATGCAACTCCGTCTTCTGGCCTCCATAGACATTGCACAACATGAGTGCACTTATGTACATGCAGTCATAACACATAATACTCATATACATAAAATAAGTAAACAACAACAAAAAACTTTAAATAAAAAACATATCTTGAGCTCAACTCAACCATCACTCCAAGCTTCAGAAAAACAAATGTCACATGTGCATCATATGTGTATCTTACATCTTATGCAAATATATAAAATCACACACACACGCACATACACACACACAATTACATAGGGCATGAAGTTGGAAGTAAGCCTCTCTGGAGGAACCAATGGGCTTTCATGGTTTGGAGAGGGAAAAGAAAGGGGAAGGCGGAGGATGAATAAGGTGAGAGTCATGTGTACTCCTATAAAACATGTTTATGAATGTTCATTATGTACAATGAACAGACACCAATAAAATGCATGTTAAATAAATTAATTAATTGAAAAGCAAACAAACCATTAAGCTTAGCTTTTCCAGAAGAGACAGAAAGAGCCAAGGATGGAGAAAAAGAGGGTGGTGAGATGGAGGACAAGGACCTTCAACCATAATAGGTTAATCAAGAGATAGGAAGAGCAAAAAAATAACAGGTTAGTAAGAGAACAAAGAAAAAAGGTTATATCTTTTAGAATCCCCACTTGCTAGTTATAAAATAGTAGAGTAGTTTAACATTTATTTTGCTGTCATCTCACCCAGATTCTTATTTCTAAATCCTTTTTCTGAATCACATACACACTGTATACATACTACCTTTCATACCAATTCTGTTTTACTGAGTATATTGATATTGTTCTTATTTATTCTGTGATTAACTATAATAAAAGCTTTTTTATTTGGAAAAAAATGAGTCATCTTCATGTTCAAGAACTGACATTGTGATCATGGTGTCTCCCTCCATAGGTAAGTATAAAAACAGATTTTGAGAGCTGGAGAGTTGGCTCAGTGGTTAAGAGAAATGGCTGCTCTTGATTTGATTCCTAGCACCTACACAGTGGCTAACAACCATCTGTAATTCCACTTCTGGGGAATCCAATGCCCTCTTCTGACTTCTGAAGGCACTGTACAACACTGATGCCCTTACATGCATGCAGGCATGTAAAATAAAAATAATAATAAAATATTTATTTTTTAAGGAACTGATTTGGGTTCTGGAAGGTTAAGGCCAGCCTGATCTACATTGTAAGTTTCAGGCAATTTGGGGCTACGGACAAAGTCTCTAAAAACAACAACAACAAATTTTTAAAAATGAAAAACCTGATTTATAATGGTACTATTGCTAAGGTACATTTTATATTTTCATGATTATTGTTAAAATAACTTCATTTTTCTGTAGAAATGTTAAGATTGTAACATAAAGACAAAAAATAATTAATACTTGACCATTCCAATTTAAGGTTTTCCAAAATGAACCAAGTAGATCAACCTTAAGTAAAGTACAGAATGCTCAAAGTGTTCTGAAATGTTTTTCATTTTTTCTTAAACAAATTTAAGAGCCATGTCAAGGCAGTGACCAAAGGGTGATAATAAAAGGGTTTGCTGCCTTCATGTCCATGCCACATTCACAGGCCTGTGAAATTGTTTTGCATCAGAATCTAAAATGCCAGACTAGTTCCTGGCATAGCTCAAAAATGAGGACTTACTTATTCACACTTCCTGGGCTTTACCAAATGTAACAAGAACAGCTTTGGAAACTCTGTAACAAAGTTGCTATTGAGAAAAAGAAAAAAAAAATCTTCAATTTAATTCTGGCTGTAAGACATATCTGTTTGACATTGTCTATCTATTAATAATGGTATATTTTTACTTATAAAATAGAAGTTTTATTTAGCAAAAGATTTTTTTTCCTTCAGTGAAATCTTACCACATAAGATGATAGTATTAGGAAGAAGGGCTTTGAGGAGGTGAATAGGTCATGAGGCTAGAGGTTATGAATGGAATTAGTGTACTTATAAAAGAATCTCCAGGAAGACCCTTCACTTTTTGTGCAATGTAAGCACACAGTGAGAGGATGCTGTCTATTAGGAATGATCCATCACTAGAACCTGATCGTGATGCCACCAATCTTGGATTTCTCAGCATCTAGCATTAAGAAAAAAATAAACATTTTCTTTGTAATCTGTATAGTTTACTGTATTTTATTGTTCATTCCCAGAGTAACAATGTAGTGCTGCTTAAATCTTCCCCAAAGAAACAATTAATATAGCAGTAAACTTTATTTCTTTTTGTTTTTTTGACAGGGTCTCCCTAACACCAGCCAGCCTGGAACTCAATATGTAGACCAGGCTGGCCTCAATCTCACAGGGATCTGACTGCTTCTGCCTTCTAAATGCTGGGATTAAAGGTATGCACCACCACACCTGATGAGAAACTTCCTTCATTTCTATCATAATACTATATTGATTACAGACCAATCTGAGAGATTAATTTTGATATCAGTCATGTCTATTATATCCTAAATAAGACAGCAAGAAACAAGAAGAAGGACTATGTGTATACATGGAATTATAGTAGTAAAGAAAACACTGATGATATTATAGTCTTTGTTTTCATAATTATTGTGAAGTCATAGCTAGCACTGACAACTTCCTTCTTCCACTGTCCTATCTATGCACCACCTGCCTTCCTTCAGCAATGCCTCAACTCATTCAGTATTCTTTGTTTGGAAAGGTTACCCTGAACTTCATTCATAAGAGATCTACCTATGTGGCTGTTCTAAACGCCTCTACAGAGGAAGCAGCCTCTGCACCAGGGAGATACAACTCTGCTATAGTTGTACAACAGTTATCTGACTCTTTCTGTTTTGTGGGGAAAATACACAACAAGCACAACAATCCTATTTTGCTGATTTATTCAATGTCAAGAACTACCTCTAATGGCCAGGAGTAGCTTCAACTGCTTATTTAAGGAGCCACTATGATGTCCCCTGGTGGATATAGCCCAAGATTCTTGTACCTCTAAACCGTAGAGTCTAAGGACAAGGGCAGCCAGAGTAGAGATTTAGGAAGTAGGTCATCAGCTCCAAGAATGAAACGCACTTCTCACGTCTGTTCCTTGTTCCTACAATCCATGTTTTCTGATCATGAGAAAAAGGACACAAAATATTAGTCATTGATTCAATAGTCAACTTACAGGACAGATGCCATTCTCTCAAAGTTTTCCAATAACTGCAGAAATCAAGGCTTCAATAGACCTTTCATCTTTCTGTCAGATGTTAGGTATGATGAATAAGATCTTTGTAAGTCCACAGCAGGGGACCATTGATGCATGCATGGAGGACCAGGAAATGGACACTAAATGCAGATGCCTGCCTATTCCAGAAGGAAAACTGAACATGCTCCAACTATCATCATCTGGCTGGAAGATTCACCTAGGTGATAAGATTTCAGTGTCAGTCATTTCAAGTAAACTGATCCTTTGATTGATGATAATGAGGTTAACTTTGGCAGAGCAAAAATGTGTTGGTGAGCCTGTGAAAAACTATTCCTCTACCATGCCCATGTTGTTCACGGCCCCTTGAAAAAGCATTGAAGTAGCCTCCTTGCCAGAGAAAGAGACAAAGAGACTGACTAACATCCACACAAGGGATAATCCTGCCCATGTGACCACTGAAAATCTTAGCAATGGAGACTTTTCAAGACCATCGCTCTTGGAAAAGACATATTTTTAAATCCTGAAAAGTTCATCCAGATAACCTGTACTCAATCTCTTTGTCACGAAAACAACTCTTATAGCTCCACTCTGTAGGACATTCTGTTTCTTCTGCATTTACATAATTAGGAACTGCTTCTGCATCAGTGAGGATGCTCCCCTTTGGATATCTCTTTGCCAAACAAAGTAGACAATTAAATGCACACTTTGGAATTACGACCCAGGCAAGTGCTACCCTTTCCAGAGATTTGTACCTACAAAGGTCACTCTAATCTACTCTAATCTACTTTTGTAGATGTTGGCACTGCAGATTTTAGCACATTTAAACCTGGGTTTACATGATGGATCTTCTAGAAAATACTAATGAAGCCATTGGTAATTAGTGAAGCAAAGCTGGCAGTGTGATAGAGGTGTCCTGGGTACAGGGTACTGCACATCTGCGCTGGTAAGTCAGGGCTTGGAGCAGAGCAAAGGGCTTTTAGTACTCTTCACCTGTTGATGTGGAAAACAAAACAGAAGGAAGGAAGGAAGGAAGGGAGGGAGGGAGGGAGGGAAGGAAGATGAAAGAATAGCACTTTTCTAGGTTAATAGCAGAATGACAATTACAGGCTTATGTTGATTTTCCTAAACACGTAGTACCAAGGAGCAATAAAATACTGTCTTCATCCAGATGTCTTCCAAATAAAACATACCCAACACTCAACTCCAGCCCTGGATACTGATACCACAGGCTATTTGTGTCTACTTTTCAAAAACTTCAAACTGATAAAAACCATGTTCTTCCTTCCCACCGCTGATGCCTAAGTATCACTTCTCACAGACATTTCCAAATTTTTGCTGATGTGCTAATAAGCAGAAGAGAAATTTCACAAGTGTTTTGATGTGTAAGTTGCCTCCTCCCAAGCTTATAATTGGTGCCCTAGAGGACTCAGTGTGATCTGACTTTTGAAAGAGGTCTGGAAGCTGTGAAGACTGATAGAGGTTGGCCAGAAAGGAACAACTTTCCTCTTGAAAGGTGATAACCTCAAGTAAGGTCGATTCAAGGGCTTCACACACAAAAGAGACAGCCTGTTCGCAGCATCTGTGGCATTTGACAGTCTCAATTATCCAGTATACTCCCCGTGCTTTTGTTCTATTATTTGTTACACCACATTTCCATTATCCAACCACAAATATGATCTAATAAGAAAAGAGTTCATTTACCATATTTATATTCAAATCATATCATTGAAGGCAAAGATAACCCAGAGCCAATAAATATTACTGGTGACAGAAACCAGGATTTACTGAATGGAAAAAAAGCCTCCTCTACTCTTCAGACAAGTTTTATAAAGACATCTATACAGTGGACATTTATGTAATCTTTACTATTCAGTTTTATTTATGCAGCAAGAGAACTATTTTATGTCATGTAAGGATACAGAGCATAAAGTCATTGAAAAATTAGGTTTAAAGATAAAATTCCAAATTAACTGACCATATTATAATAACAGTTGGTGACTCTGGGGCATGATTTGCTGGGTTATTAATATATGCCCTGTTCAGTTGAAGGCACCCATGGTGTGCATTAGTAGACACTAAAACGCACCCTGTCATGCTTTTATACTAAATTAATTAGGTAATACCATGACCTGTTCAAAGGACTTTCCTGGTTTAGCAGTTACCAAATGGAAGACAAAAGGTATGGCAGATACCTTGACCAAACAATTGTTAGTTTGAATAAATGGACTGAAAAGTATTGTTATAAAGTGATGTTTTATTCCATATTTTTATCCCAAAGTTAATTTAATTTAGGATACAGGGATTAAATTTTCACACTTTTGGGCCATAGTCTTAACCACTGTTCAAACAATTCTTTTGAAAGCTTATAAATATGAGTGCATACTTGATGAATGCTGCTTCCTATGTTTAATTATAGATATCAGTGAGTTACAAAGGTAGATGTTCAACAAAAGTAAATTCAAAATACTCATGCATGTTCTATGGGAAGCAAGTTGTAACAGTGAGCTGAGTTTCCCCACTGCATTACAGACTTTCTCCATTAGTTCTTTTGTTTACCTAACTCCTTTAATGCTGATCTATTCTAAATTTAACTTCAAAAATCAGTGCTAACGAAAAAAAGCCCTTCAAACATTTTAAATGTCGAATTGCTTTGTAAATATAGATGTCACACTTCCCAGGAGAAGAAGATATGAAAATTGTTTATCAGAAAATAGATTTAACATATGGTATAGAATATTCAATTTAGCTTTTCTCTCATTTGAACCAAGACTAACATATTTTTATGTAATCAATATGACATATTTATTAAATCAGCAAGGAAAAAATGCCTTAAACCAGGTACATTAGATGGAAAACTAAAAAAGAGAATATTTTACAGGAAAACTAAAAATAAAAAATGTTTGAGAAAAAAGACATCATGAATTAGGTTTAAAGAAAAGTCACAGACTAGAAATGGTTATTTTCAATTCAAATGCCTTAGAGCTAGTATTCATAATATATAAATACCTATAAATCAATATAAAGAATCCAATAGAAAATTAGAAAATGCATGGAACAGTAATTTATAGAGGATGAAACACGGATATGCCAATAGTCTTATGAAGAGTAGCTCAAGCTCACTGATTTTCGGAATGAATTAAAATAAGGAAATACCATTTCATATTGACTTGATTGGAAAAACTGAAGTGTCTGGTGGTGGGAAGGTACAGTTCGAAAATAAACTGGAAAATTATTGAATTAAAGAGGCATAATGCACAACACACAGCAGTTCCACATCTAGATACAGTCATTGTGCAAAATCCACCTCAAGTACACAGTGGATCCTGTGTAAGGAGGACCACTTGAGCACAAATTCTAAGTGAGGAGTGGTTAGACGCACATGTGAATAAACTGCTGCTGACTCCAGGGGACTATCTGAAAGTGATTAAAGCACATCAGTAAAGGTAAACACACTTACATGTAGACCCATGGAATTGGCAGGATCAGTATGCTCATCAGTAGATAATCAGTGGAAAGGCTCTGGATCTCATTCATTAATTCATTTTACAATTATTTATGAAATGTGACAGCTGATGTTTTCAACTGAGGAGACCTAGAATTGCCCAGGAGACAAGCCTCTGTACATGCCTTTTAGGATTTATGTAGATTGGGTTAATTAAAGATGGAAGACCCACCTTGACTACCAATGACACCAGTCCATGGACTGAGATCCTGGCCTGAAGGAACAAACATGAACTGAGCACCAGCGTTCATTGGTCTCTGCTTCTTGACTGTGGATGTGATGGGACCAGCCAGCTCAAGCTCCACGGCCATGAAGTCCCCACCACGATGGACTGCACCCCAGACCTGTAAGCTGAAATACATCCTTCTTCCCTTAAGCTGCTTCCTACCAGATATTTTGTCACAGCAAGAAAAGCAATTAGTACATGGAGTATATACCCATGTTCCAAGAAATAAGCCAGTTATTAAAGTCCAAACAGACAAAATTCTTTGCTTTCAAGGAATCCACAGAGTAGACGAGGAAGAAAATTTGAGTAATGTACACATGCAGAAGACAGACAAGAACCCAGGGTACCAATGTGTGCACAAGGAGGTGGGAAGAGGATGCAATATTTAAGAGTAGTCAAGATAGTCTCACTGAGAAGACTTCTTAGCAAAGACAATTAAGTGAAGGGGCAAGTTAGGTAGATAGACGAGAATGCAAGGCTGGCCTGTTGCTAGGATGTTTATTTTTATTTTAAATTATTTTGAGCTTCTTAGAAGAAATAATGGCTCCTATGTTATAAAGTACAGAAAACAGGGCAGATGCACTAGACCAGTCAGGAGGCTGCTGCAATAATCCAGCCAAAGGTGGCAGTGGTTCTGCACAGGGCAAAAACGCTGCAGTTCTATTTAGAAGATAATGCCGCCACCAGGATGTGATGATAAACCCTGGGAGGAAGGACAGAGCAGATGACTCCAAGGACTATGTCCTGAGAAACCCAAAGAAGGGAGTAACCGTTTTCCGAGTTGGGCTTGAACAAGTACTGCGTGCTTGGAAAAAGGAAAACAAGTTCAGTGTGGAACAAAATGGGGCAAAAGCAGTTTAAAATCATACCAACAAAGAGGGGCTAATGAGGGAGAAGGACATCCAAGAACACGTGTCATCTGGAAGCCGAGAGAAGAAAGTCTGTCAGAAAGAGAGGGGGGATAAATTCTGTCAGAAGCGACTGTGCTCAGGTGGAGTCCTGGATTCACCAGCTGGAGGTCAGAATAACCTTGACAAGAGCATGTCTGATCAACAAGTCAGGTAAAGGTTTGACTGGACTGCTCCAGAGACAAGTGAGAGAAGGATGGACGAGCCTCCTTCTACTCAGTCTAGAGAACTAATTCAGAAGCTACTTTTTAGTAATAGCTAAAGTACATGTAAGGGTCCTTCACAAGTGACTTCCCCTTACTGAAGAGGGGTTAAGAGAAAGAATTTATAAAGCGGAGAAAGGAGATTGTTTCTCTGTATGCCTATATACTGATAGGGGAAATGTCAGAGGGTCAGGGAGAGACCCAACTGGCAACAGTCAGGAGCAGATCTTTCTCTTACCACACATATCATGGTGGAAGACAATACACAGGTGCATATTCTGGTAGAAAAGGGAAAAAGGATGAAATTTGTTAAAGTTCACATTTGACTGTTTTAACTTTAATTTGCTTAGATAAATAAGAAATAAGGCCCCAAGATGAGAGTAAAAGTAGAGGAAGTGATAGAGATTTGATGTTGGAGGAAATGATATGCATTGTTTATCTAGGCTAGGAGATGAGGGAATGGTAAATAGAGAAAAACCCAGTAAGTTTGCAAGTCATCATGACAAAGTAACTGGAGTTGGTGATGAGGTGGAAGTGAGACCACATCACTCGGTTGTGCGCTGCTCAGCAGCCATGCTGAGGTGTACAGGTTCGTCCTTATTTATGAAATCTGTAAGGGATTAGATGAAACAAAGTACAGGAAAGAGAATAGTGGGTATTTACAAGGAGGCAGCTAACAGGATTGGTTAGAGCATGTGAAACAGTTAAGAAAGGAAATGGGATGGGGCAAAGGATTTTGAAAGAGGATAGGATTGTCAGGGATAATGAAGGGGGGAAAGGGGATTATGGGAAGGAGGGAGGGAAAGAGAGAGCGGAAGGGGAAGGGAGAGAAAGGGAGAGCTAGAAAGTTGTGAGGTAGCCATCAAAAAGTGGAAGCTGGAAACAGACAGATGGAAAATCAGTTGTTGGCAATAACATGGCAAAGATACTTACTGGAAATCAGAGTATGCAGCAGGTGGAATGCAAAGTGTGATCACGACTTCCCCAAGAACAGCACAGGGGAAGAGAGGAGCAAGAGAGACATTTGTTTCTTTGACATTCCCCACTGGGAAGGAAGAAGCCTTCAAGTCTTTCAACCTTTTTTGTTCTGGGGTTCTCAATTCACAGTGTCTCCTCTCTTCCATAGAGGTAGCAAAGTGGGAGGAAATGAAGAGGATGCCGTCTTACTCAGAAACAGGAAAAGACAACAGTTAGAAGCCAGAGAAGGAGGTATGGTGGCACATACCTGTAGTCCCAGAACCTGGAAGGCAGAGGCAGACAGATCTCTGTGAAATGGAGGCCAGCCTGGTCTATGTAGCAAGTTCCGGGCCATCTGGGGATACAGAGAAACACTATCTCAAACAAAACAAACAAACAAACAAACAAAAACGAACAAACCCAGAGAAGTAAAAAGCCAACCTCTGCCTTTGCATACACTTTTGTTACCTGACTCTCCTTCAGAGCACACTACTAACGTACTATTTATAAAAGGTTTATAAAATTGGATTGTGTTACAAAAAGGTCCATACATATACTAAGGTGAATATAAAAAAGAAAAGTTTGGAATTTATTTATTTTTATTTTATTTTATGTGTATGAGTATATTGCCTGGATGTATGTAAGTGCACCCATGTTGTGAAATGCCTGTAGAGGTCAGAAGAGGGGATTGAATTCTTGGGGAACTGGAAATAGGGACAATTGATAGCTATCATGTGGGTGTTAGGAATCGAAACCAGGTCCACTGCAAGAGCGGCTAGTGCTCTTAACTGCTGAGCCATCTCTCCAGGCAAATTTTGGAATTTATATATTGGGAAGAGACAATTGCTTCATCCTTTGAGAAAACCATATTTTCGTTGAGGATCCTCAAGTCAAGTTTTTTTTTTTTCTTTTCTTTTTGTTTTTGAAACTACACAACACAACTTTATTCTAGCTAATTACTCCTCATTCTTTTCTGTTAAGATATTAAGTGCCTTGAAGCTTTTAGAAACAAGACTATAGTCCTGTCTGATATGACTATATTGGCGCACAGCTTTAGCCTTTCAATGTCAACTTCTACCAGCACAGATAGGTTGAGTGCTGGGTTTTTATTCAGTGCTGTAGCAAGCTCATTGAAGAGGGACTAATATACATTTTATTTAAAGTCAGTACGACTCCATCAGTGCAAGATTTCCTTATTGTCTGCAAATGAACATTTGGTCCAATGTAACTTATAGTGGATCACAGCTGCAACAACCAACTGAGTCTGCTCAAACTTCATCCAGCTCCACCATAATGGAATCTGAGTCACAGAAGGCCCACATAATAGCAACTTGCACAAAGTCACTGTGGAAACAGGAACTATGCTTAGTATGAGCAGTTCCTAAAAGTACAAGGTTCTAAAATGATCTTTGAGCATAAAAAAACAAAAATAAAAACAAAAAAAACAAGAAACACAATTTATATTTTACACATATTAAATGTAGTTAAAGCAAGAAAAATAAGATTACCTTGCACTTCAGTTAAATGCTACATTTTGCTTTTATTTCAGTGTTCATGAGAGAGAGAGAGAGAGAGAGAGAGAGAGAGTGTGTGTGTGTGTGTATGATGTTAAAGCCTGAGATCAACCTCAGATGTCATTCCTTTGGTGCATCTACCTTGTCTTTTGAGACGAGGCCTCTCATTGACCTGGAGCTTGCTGAGTGGCTGAGGTTGTCTGGCCAATGAGCCCCAGGGATCCCCCTATCTCCACCTCCACAGCACTTGGATTGTAAACCTACCTTTTTTTTTCTTTTTAACATGGGTGCTGGGGATTAAACTCAAGTCCTCTTGTTTGCATGGCAAGCGCTTTACCTACTGAATTATCTCCCCAACCCCAAATGTTAGTTTTCATACATAAACCATGGACTAACAAGTGAAATAATTTCTTCCCCAATGTTCAAAGATTAGAAATATACAAATTTTCAGATAGCTACACAAACTCCATTGGTTTGAATCTCAAAGCCTTACAAAGTAGATGACATTTTTCCACTGAGGAAACTCCCAAGACTATCCACTGCTCCAGCATGACTTGGGATCATGTTAGAAGGGAGAATTGCTTCACATGACAAAATGTGATTGTAGAATCATTCATCAGAGCATAAACTATAATCTATACATAAACAGCATAGAAAATAGCAGAGAGAAATTTTAATTATAAAAATATGTTCTTCTAGCCGGGTGTCGTGGGACATGACTTTAATCCCAGCACTTGGGAGGCAGAGGCTGGTGGATCTCTGTGAGACTGAATCTCCATAGTGAGTTCCAGGCCAGCAGGGGCTACAGCAGGGGCTACCCTGCCTCAAAAAAGACAAAAAGAAAATGTTATTCTGACTAAAACCCTAAAACATGGCTTACAGTCTTATGATTGTCCTGGCAACACTAGATACTACAAATTATTCAATACCCAATGAAAACAGTGTGCTCTGATTCTAAATTACTAGTCTTTGTTTTTATGAAAAATATTCCAGATGTGAAGAGATGGTGTCTTAAGACCTTATCATAACAGACCATTATGGTTATAAAAAGCTCTTGGGTAACTGACCAAAACCAACCTATGCAATTTTCATAATTGTGCTTTTCATGGTAGATAATGAATTTTTAAGTAGAAAGAGAAAGGTAAGAACTGTGGGCCTCTCCCCAAGTGCCCGTTGGAGGGCTACAACAAAAACAAATTTCAGGTTCAATTTTCTATTTATAAAGATATTAGGAAAAGACAACAACCACATGTGGCTGTGCCGTATGTTCCTTAAACTCAATGATTTGTCAGAGCTCTGTGGTTTTAGACACTTTTGAGTCCTTTCAACAAAGAGGTTACTGTAGGCAGGGAAGGCAATGTCAGAGAGGAATTCAGCTGGCATTCCGATCAGTCAGGCAATCCAACTCACCAATATGTGTTCAGGCATGGGCCCTTTTCAAAGACCTAAGCTATACGACCCATATATTTTTATGCCCTCTTAAAAGTGAGGACAGGTGTGCTTATATGATACTTCTAAGCCAGCTGACCTTTGGAAAATTGCTCATTTCACAATGTAATAATAACTGCATTCTTACAAATTATTTCATGTTATTCCAAGTTGGTTGTTTCACAAGTAAAAAGTTCCATAGACTTGAATTAGTTCTCTTACATCTTCATTATGATATGTGAATTTTACTAGCATTATTCCATAGTCTTTGTGATTAATGCTTATGTTCAGTTTTATTTTATGTAAATAGTATAACTGGTCATATCCTTTTGCCTGAATTCATGAGAAAACTTTGCCTAGTAGTATTTTAAAATATTGCCTTTGTTGATAGTAATCATATTAAGTTCCTTTATTTTAGCTGTCTCTTAACTAAAACCAGAACTGATATAGTCAGTCTTATTTCTTCATTGAGGAATTGGTATTTGGTGTCCTTTCAAAGAACAGACATTATTTAAGATACATCATGCTTTAAATCCAAGCTCAATTATATCCACCTTTGTATTATTACTGGGAAATGTTATTAATAAAATTTTATTACTTCTCTGAGACAAATTTTTCAGATTCAGTCCCTAAGCTCCCTAATTTTAAATTTTTCAATTTTTTAAAAAAGCGTTACCTATAAACTTTTAGGGATTAGATAAGAACTCTCAAATACTTATGACATTTTTGGCCTTTGGACATTACCTCTTCAGAGGAGGGAATGTTAGGGTAGCAAAAAGCCCCATTAAATAAAAAAAAAGAAAGAAAGAGTACACGAAGTTGTCAGAAAAAAGTGATGGGGAGAGATGGGAGGAGTTGGAGTGGAGGGAATGGGCATGGATTTAATCAAAACACCTTATATGCATGTATGAAATTCTCAATAATTTTTTAAAAAGTTAAAAAAGCATTACTAATTTATTTTAAAACTTCTTGTGAATCATTCCCTCTATCCCTTCTATTTCCTCCTTCTTTCCTTCTTTCTTTTACCTCTCACTCACTCTGAATGTACTATGCTTGCTCCTGTCATAAAATTGTTTAGTCCTGCCACATCAATGTAAAGTACAGCATATATATACACATGTATATGTATGTATATATACACACACACAGATATATATATGAAATGTGAAAAGAAAAGTTCAGGCTAGCATGGAAGAACAAGACACACAAGAAAAGCAATCCAAGGAAGAGGCAAGTATACAATATGCATTCCAGTAAACCTACTCATTCTCACCTAGACAGAAAATCCTATTCTAGAATCATTGAGATGACTCAGCAGGTAGAAGTGCTTACAAGCAGGCCTGACAACCTGTGTTCAATCCAGGAATCCCACCCAGTGGGATCCAGTGCTGTCATCTGACCCACCATAGATGTGCAGTGATACACATGTACCTGCACAAACACAAGCAGAGATGGAATAAATAAATAATATTAATAAAGATATTCTGTTCTGTGGAGGATCAATGAATAGGGGAACAATAACACAGAGGAGAGAACTTACAGGGTATCTTAGCTTGGTGTCTCTTTGTTTGTTAGGAAGAAGCAGGTGAGGAATGGAAGGCAGGCTTAGAGATGATTCAAATCCTTTTTGAAAGAAAATTCTGGGCTGCCAAGCCCTAGGAGTATCCATATGTCTTAGTTACTT